>NW_004444032.1:4993666-4999868 GCF_000243295.1 Trichechus manatus latirostris | reverse complement strand
TTTTTTTGCTGTTCTCTGTCTATTTGTTTGCGTTCTGTAGTTAATGTTTTTATGTTGTCCCTTTCTTCTTTTTTAATGTGTGCATCTGTTGCTACAAATTGTCCTTTGAGAACTGCCTTTGCTATGAAGTCTGTGACTTTTTTATTTCTTCCAAGAAACAAAAGTTTTGATGATGTTTGATTTATCAATTTTTTTTATACTTCAGGCTTTTTTTTTTCTCTCTATGCTTCATTTTCTATCATCTCTAATGCTATGTTTTCTAGTTCTCTGATCTTTTCTTCTGCTTTGTCAAATTTGTTAACTCCTCTTGTGTATTTTTTATTTCAGATATTGTACTTTCATTGTGCTAAGTTCTACATGGGTCTTTTCCATAGTTTCCGTTTCTCTCTTCATAATGTCCATCTTTTATATCCTTAAACATATTTTTAAGATTCATAATAGCTACTTTAGGGTCCTTTACCATCAATGCTATCATCTCTGTTATTTCTGGGTCTGCCTCTGGTTATGGTTAATATTTTCCTGCTTTACCTCCCAGATATTTTTTTTAATTAAATGTCAGGTGTTATGAATTTAAAGATGTTGAGTACTAAATTTTTTATATTCCTTTAAAGAACATCCAGCTTTGTTCTGGCTTGTATAAAGTGACTTTCAGTTCTATTTAATCCTTCTGTCATTTTCTTATTTATGTATTTATTTTTTTCCTGGCTTGTTCAGAACAGTCTTTACTCTAGATTAATTTATCTTCACTACTAAATCATGACCTTTCTAAGGACTCTATCCAATGGCTTGTGTGTTGTGAAGTTTAACCACTCTCATTGGTAGAAATGTGAAGTATTTCTGGCCTTATGTACTCCTGGAATTGTATGTCCTACTGACTTCTAGTTGTTTTATTTTACTCCCAGCCATATGAAATTTTACCTCATGAATATGCAAAATCAATATTCAGTCAAAAAATTAAGAGGACCCATCTGCAAACATCTGGTGCTCTCTTTTTTTACCGTTTCCTCCTTCTGTCTTGCAAATTTTATCCAAGTTGGCCTCACTGCACCCTAATTTTATCTCTTCTTTTCAGCAAAACAATCAGTCTTTCTTTGGTTTCCCATTTCTATGCTGCGGCCTGGAAACTGTTCTCAAGCAGTAAGCTGGGAAAACCGTATGGCTCACCTCACTTGTTTCTCTAATCACAAGGATCATAGTCTTATGGTGCCTGATGTCAAATTTCTGAAAGTAGTTCTTTTTATAAAGTTTATCCATCTTTCTAGTAGTTTATGGTGGAAGAACAATTCTTATAGACTGAATCTTCCATGGGTAGAAGCAAATAAGCTCAGACATATAGTTTTTAGCTTTCTACACTCTGCAGATGAGGAAGGAAGACTGGATGGAGGGTAGAGTGATTTTTGAGTACCAGTCCACCACATCCATCCATATTATCCCCAGGCTACAGAGATTACTTGAGTATAAGAACCCACAGACATAGTCAGTGGCAGAATTATGATTGGAAATGCAATGTGATTTCAGAGCCTATGTCCTCATCTAGTTTTTTAACTTCTTCCTTAATCCTCAAATACTCACACCCATCCACACTTGACTCTGATTCTTTTCCATTTTGGATCTAGTGTTTGTGGCCCTGAACCCAGTCAGACAAAGCAGGGAGAAGGTCCTGGGACACTAGATGATTCAGAAAAAGTAACAGCAAAGAGAGAAAAAAAATTAAATCCATAGTCCTTTATCTTCGGGTCAACCTGACACTCAGGATAATTGCATTCTTCATTATTACTCAAGATACATCCCCAATAAATAAAGTTCTCAGAATCTCATTCTTCTTTTATTTAAGAATTTCTCCCCAGTCTCCTTCTATTTGTAGTTCTTTTTCATTTAAAATAATCAAATAGGGGGACCTAAATTTTTCATCCCATTAGAATTAATGGAAAATTAGCAATAGCAAATCATGTATTTCAATGTCTAAGACAAAGAACTCTACCCTCAAAAGTGTTTTGAATAGATAGTATATCAAAGTAGCATTCTGTTATTTGTCCATGAATTTCACTCTCTCAGCAAACATATATGCTTAATCTCTACAGTCACGGCTTTATGAATCATGTGAGTCAACACAGGTTTTATTTATAAATAGCTCTCAAAGGCCATATTGTGTCCCCAATTCACATGCCAAACTCCCACTGAGATCTAGTCATGTGCAGACCAAGGTCACAGCATGGATAATATTCTTACTGTCATCTCCATGTGAGAAACTAGGGTGAAGGTGTAAGTCTTTTACATCATTAAAGTTCAAGCTCCAGTGTAACTGAATGGGGTCCAAGGCCAAACACAAAGACTGATATTTTAACAAAATTGTTGCCATGGCTTGGTCACCTCACAGATGAGCATGCATATCTCAACAATAGGCACACTCTAATTGGACCTGCTCAGATCAGAGCTAACCAAACAATCAGTCACTCAGAATCCAGCAGAATCACTGCCTTGGAGCCATCCAACAATGGGCTATTGATCATTCAGAATCAAAGCTTTGCTCCTGCCTCGTTCTCACCCACTCAGCTTCAAGCTGAGATGATGCAGGCAAAATCATATAGTTTAAGAAAAACGGGAGCAAGTAAAATTGCTAGTCTTAAATCTGCTTCCTGCAAAGGTAATTCTCTACAGTGACCCTTATCTGTCAATGTCTTCAGTAATTACTTGATTTAGAAAGCTTTATCCTAATTTGTCCCTTGTTTTAAATCAAGCAGTATATTATTTTCTTCTCAAGCTATAGGGATCATAATTTCTATGTCACTGTTGTTTTGGAGATTAAATATATTCTTTATTACTTCAAGTAGCACTTGATGCATTGCATTTAGCAAGTATCCAAACAAGTCAAGTGGAGGAGATCCTGTAATAACATGGACATTTCTGTGCATTACTCACTCAGGTGAAAAGGCAAAGTCAAGTGTACAGAGGCTGGGAATTTATAAAATGATTCAACCTCCTCCACTTGAGAAAATATCACACGGTCATATTCTCCTGTCTTTCAGAGCCAATATTAGCGGTGATGGCCCATTTCAGGTCATAAAAACAACAAAACAATTGCACTAGTTTCAAACAAGTTTACTAAAGATTAGAAGTCAATGTTGCATTGTCCCCATTTTTTCTTTTTGATTTCAATAGATTTTTTTTCTGCTTCTGCTGTTTAATGCAGGCTTTATGCCAAAACCATCTTAGAAAGTCTGTTATGCCAGATGTCACCCTTTGCCCTTTTGCTCTATCTGCAGATTTTCTTTTAACAACAGCTGAAGCCCAAGTTAGCAAGCATGCATTTTCTACAGTAAAAGAGGTATTACGAATAACACCTTTTTTATTTTGAATAACACTCTCAAAGTGCACAGTGCTTTATTCATGCACTACATCTTTAAAAAGGGGTTATTCATGGCTACTTTAGATTTAAAGGGAGAATTTTAAGGTTTTAGCAGTTTAAGATCAGCATCACCACCCACAATAGAAGCTGATGGATAAGGTTTAGTATACTGATTGGTTTGTCTTTGCCTTTTAACTGATCATTTCTAGGGAAAAAATAAAATAAAGGCACTGCTATACCAGTAAGTACTTCATGTCTACTCTATGTCACCCAAACAGACCTGTAGACAGTGAAACTGCCCAGCATGGGAGCCAGCTCCCTGGTACAACAGACCTACTCAACAAAGTACTTCATTCAAACAAATCCACAGAGTGGTTGTGGACCACTGTAAAGAGAAGTCTTTGGACCAACTGGTTAATTAAGGCCAGAGGAAACTCCTAGAAGAGCTGGAAGACCAACTTTCCCTCCCATAATTTTGTGTACTTTGTCAACTTCCTGCTGTGCAAATTTCTGTCTAGAAGGTGGTTAACAATCAAATCTAAGGGTTGGATGTAACAGAAAATGTACCAATCCAGTCAGAATGTAAGACATTAGAGATTCTAGATCTTAGAGAACTGAAAATGTCTGAGAGGAAGAGAGGTTCAGGTCAAAAGAAGTCTTTTATTTCAGAAAAACTTGTTCTTTCTTAGAATCCAGTGCTGAGTTTCACATAAATTGATTTCTACCCATCTCCAAATTTATTTTCCATTACACAGGCCTAAGCTATAAAATCATAACAACATTAAACATATGTTCCTATTGTTAGGTGCTGTCAAGTTGGTTCCAACTCATAGCGACCCTATAAGACAGGGTAGAACTGCCCCATAGGGTTTCCAACGAGCAGCTGGTGGATTTGAACTGCCAACCTTTTGGTTAGCAGCCAAACACTTAACTACTTCACCACCAGGGCCCCACATGCATAAGAAGTGACTGAAAATACCATGGCTTGGGTCAGGTGCACATTAATCCTCAAGGTTTTATCTTTGCTTTTTAATTAACACTTTAAACTGGTCTTTTGCTGCAGATTGGCTCAAAGCAATACATTATTTGCTTTCTTGACTGTTTCTTCCATGGGCGTTGATTGTGGATCCAAATAAAAAGAAATCCTTGACAACTTCAATATTTTTTCCATTTATAATAATGTTACTGGAACCCTGGTTGCACCGTGGTTAGGAGCTATGACAAGCTATGGCTGCTAACCAAAAGGTCAGCAGTTCAAATTCACCAGTCGCTCCTTGGAAACTCCATAGAGCAGTTCTACTCTGTTATAGGGTCACCATGAGTCGGAATTGGCAACGGGTTTGTTTTTTTGGTTATGGATCATGATGTTGCTTATTGGTCCAGTTGTGAGGATTTTTGTTTTTTTTTTATGTTGAGGTGTAATTCATACTGAAGTCTACAGTCTTTGATCTTCATCAGTAAGTGCTTCAAGTCCTCTTCACTTCCAGCAAGCAAATTTTTGTCACCTGCATATCACAGGCTGTTAACGAGTCTTTCTCTAATCCTGATGCCACATTCTTCTTCAGGTAGTCCAGCTTCTCGGATTATTTGCACAGTGTACAGATTGAATAATCATGGTGAAAGAATACAACCCTGGCACACACCTTTCCTGAATTTAAACCACTCGGTATCCTCTTGTTCTGTTCGAATGACTGCCTCTTGGACTATGTACAGTTTCTACATGAGCACAATTGAGTGTTCTGGAATTACCATTCTTAGCAATGTTATCCATAATTTGTTACGATCCACACAGTTGAATGCCTTTATATAGTCAATAAAACACAGGTAAACATCTTTTTACACAGGTAAACATCTTTGCTTTCAGAGAAGATCCATCTGACATCAGATTTTGGTACGCTAGGAAATTAAGACATTGTCCCTTTACTTTCTTTTCATTATATATATTCAGCAATAACCTTGTTGGATGTCCATCTATTTTGCCCCTGAGGATGCCATGTCTATTAACCTTTACAATTATCTGGGTGTCAAGCCCACTTGGTTGCCCTTCACGGCGTCTATCACTTTGGGGTGGGCAGTTGTATCATCCGCGTTCTTATCAACAAGCCAAGTTCTGTAAGAGTCTGTTTCACCATCAGCCTTCCTTTCAGATGAGAGCCATTACTGAATTTCTTAGTAATGCTAGTGCACTGCTCACCAGAATTCTTAATAGCCTTGGTGAATGGTGTGTCCTCTGGCTCTTTCTGTAGAACATAATCCTCCAGTGGATCTTCTGGCCTTATAATACAGCCACTCCAGTTTGCCCACTTCCATGACACTTTAAATCCCTTGCTCTTCCCTCTGCCATTGCAATTTAGGCATTTCAATTTCACTCAGCATGTGCAATCCCTTTCTCCAAGTTTCTAGAGCCACCAAAGAAGTAAGTCTGCATCATCTTCTGGGGTCCTTTTCATGGTATTGCATCTCACATTCCAAGAGAGTTTCCTCTAGTGAATAAAATTTCCCTCATCCAATCTTATGTTCCAGTGCCTTTTATCTATCAACCACCCAACTAGTTGCTGTCGAGGGGACTTTGACTCATGTGTGTCAGAATACAACTGTGCTCCATAGGGTTTTCAGTAGCTTGTCTTTTGGAAATAGATTGCCAGGCCTTTTATTTGAGGCATCTCTAGATGGAATTGAACCTCCAAACTTTCAGTTAGTAGTAAGCACATTAGCCATTTGCATCCCCCACAGACTCCTTGATCTACTACCCTCAAAACCCAACCCCACTAGAAGCCCTAATACATGGCATAAACACAATACGAACCATAAGTAACAACGCACAAGCACCAGAAGAGAGACTAGATAAATGGGAGC
>NW_004444032.1:4992171-4993566 GCF_000243295.1 Trichechus manatus latirostris | reverse complement strand
TTCCATTTATGTAGATCCCTTTGGGTTTCTCACAGTAGTGTTTTGTAGTTTTCTTTGTATAGGTCTTTTACATCCCTGGTTAGATTTATTCCTAAATATTTTATTTTTTTAGAGACTATTTTAAATGGTATTGTTTTCCTGATTTCCTTTGCTTTGTTCTCTTTGTTGGTGTATAGGAATCCAACTGATTTTTGTATTTTTATTTTGTATCCTGTTAATTTGCTGAATCTTGCTATTAGTTCAAGTAGTTATCTCGTGGAGTCTTTAGGGTTTTCTATGTATAGTATCATATCATCCGCATACAGGGAGAGTTTAACTTCTTCATTACCAATTTGGATGCTGTTCATTTCTTTCTCTTGCCTTATTGCTCTAGCTAGAACTTCCAGTACAATGTTAAATAGGAGTGGTGACAAAGGGCATCCTTGTCTTGTTCCTGTTCTCAAGGGGAATGTTTTCAGCCTCTCTCCATTAAGAATGATGTTGGCTGTTGGTTTTGCACAGATGTTCTTTATTATGTTGAGAAATTTCCCTTCTATACCTATTTTATTGAGAGTTTTTATCAGGAATGGTGTTGAATTTTGTCAAATGCATTTTCTGCATCAATTGAGATGATCACGTGATTCTTTCCTTTTATTTTGTGGTGGATTACGTTGACTGATTTTCTAGTGTTGAACCATCCTTGCATATCTGGTATGAATCCTACTTGGTCGTGGTGTATTATTTTTTTGATATGATGCTGAATTCTATGGTCTAGAATTTTGTTGAGAATTTTTGCATCTATGTTCATGAGAGATATTGGTCTGTAATTTTCTTTTTTTGTGGCGTCTTTGCCTGGTTTTGGTATCAGGGTTATGCTGGCCTCATAGAATGAATTTGGAAGCATCGCTTCCTTTTCTATGTTCTGAAATAGTTTGAGTAGTACTGGTATAACCTTTTCTCTGAATGTTTGGTAGAATTCTCCAGTGAAGCCATCTGGGCCAGGGCTCTTTTCATTAGGAGTTTTTTTTATTATCTTTTCAATCTCTTCTCTTGTTATGGGTCTGTTCAGATTTTCAACATCACTTTGTGATAGTCTGGGTAGGTAGTGTGTTTCTAGAAATTTATCCATTTTCTCTAGGTTTTTAAATTTATTGGAGTATAGTTTTTCATAATACTTTGTTATGATCCTTTTTATTTCAGTTAGGTCTGTTGTAATGTCTCCCATTTCATTTCTTATTTGGATTATTTGTATCCTCTCCTGTTTTTCTTTTGCCAGTCTGGCCAGGGGTTTGTCAATTTTGTTGATTCTTTCTATTGCTTGTTTCTATTGTTTTTCTATTCTCTATTTCATTTATTTCTGCTCTGATCTTTATTATTTCCTTTCTTCTGGTGGCTGTGGGCTTTTTTTGCTGTTCT
>NW_004444032.1:4987758-4989637 GCF_000243295.1 Trichechus manatus latirostris | reverse complement strand
ACTAGATAGTAGATAAGAATTATCTTAGGTGAAGGGAAGGACAGCACACACTACAGGGGAAGTCAGCACAACTGGACTAAACCAAAGCTAAGAACCTCCCTGAATACAATCAAACACTTTGAGGGACAGAGTAGCAGGGGTAGGGGTCTGGGGCCCATCAGGAGACATCTAGGTCAATCGGCATAACAAAGCTTATTAAGAAAATGTTCTGCATCCTACCTTTGTGAGTGTCATCTGGGGTCTTAAAAGCTTGCAAGCTGCCATCTAAGATGCATCAATTGGTCCCAACCACCTGGAGTAAAGGAGAATGAAGAACACCAGAGATACAAGGAAAGGATTAGCCCAAGAGACAGAAAGGGCCACATAAACCAGAGACTTCATCAGCTTGAGGACAGAAGAACTAGATGGTGCCCAGCCACCACCAATGACCTCCCTGACAGGGAACACAATGGAGAGTCCCTGATGGAGCAGGAGAAAGGTGGGGTGCAGAACTCAAATTCTAGTAAGAAGACCAGACTTAATGGTCTGACTGAAACTGGAGGAACCCTGGAAAGCACGGCCCCTAGATTCTCTATCAGCCCAGAACTAAAACAATTTATGAGGCCAACTCTTCAGACAAGGATTGGACTGGACTGTGGGACATAAAGTGATACTCGTGAGGAGTGTGCCTCTTAGCGCAAGTAGATATAAGAGACTAAATGGGCAGCTTCTGGCCAGAGGTGAGAATGGGAAGGCAGAGAGGGTTAGGAACTGGTTGAATGGACATGGGGAATCAGGGGTAGAAAGGAGAAGTGTGCTGTCACAGTATGGGGAGAGCAATTAGAGTCGCATAACAATGCCTGTATAAATTTTTGTATGGGAAAACATTTTTTAAAAAACCCAACCCTATGGTTATTCCCCCAGCTTCTCCTAGTATATGCCAGCTAATTCTTTAATCTCCTCTGGGGTATAGTTCCTTTCTCCCCTTATCAGACCCAGCATGCACCCAGCGGGGTTATGCTGTAACTTAAGACTCATAATTGATCTAGAATGCAGGAGAGGGGGCAAGAGCAAACTCTGAGGGAGACTTTTGTTGTTTTGAGGGGTAGAGTGTCTTCCCCAAAGGGAGGGAGTTTAGTCTCCAGTTGTTTCCTGTTTTCCTACTGTAAGTAACTTTATAAGCTACCAAAGTAGTCTTCTAGACTTCATACTTAGTTTATAATTGTTAACTGTTCATCTTATTAATCCTTTATAGAGCATCAATTCCACTTAATAAGAACCAGCCAATTCCATTGTCTTTGTATACGTTGTTTCCCATACATTTTCAAAGACAGAATCATTGCAACTCAGAGTCTGCTCTACCAAAAAATTCTCCCAATCCCTGCCAGTAAAAGTTTTAGCAGCTGATCTACCATCTTGCACCTGGGACTATCTATATCCCATATACCACCCAGGATGAAGTCCTCATTGCCAACCATAAGGTTAGTGATCAGTCCCCAGACTCCATCTTACTGTCTGCTTTCTCAGAACAATTCTGGCCCTCTGTATCAGTGGGGTCCTCCCGGAAGCAGACACTGAGACGTGAGGAATGCAAAATTGTAACACTCTGATAGGAAAAGAGAGGAAGGACTGGGCAAAAAGAACCTTCAAACTGCAATGCAGATCTGTGTTGCTTACTAACGGTGCCCCCTTTTGATCAGAAATTGCTAGGCCCTTGACCACAGTCTTGTTCAGTCATTGGCTGGGGCCACCTCAAGAAAGGCATGACTTCCACTCAAAAGTGAAGCAGATCTGGTCTCCGGCAAGATGGCGGTCTAGGCAGAAGCACCACGCCGTCCCTCCACAACAAAGATCCGAAAAACTAAGCCAAACAGAGAATCAACAATCCTGAAACCCTAGA
>NW_004444032.1:4975775-4979197 GCF_000243295.1 Trichechus manatus latirostris | reverse complement strand
GTGGGGTTGTTAACCAATGTCATAAAACAGCATGTGTGTTACTGTTACATGAGAAACTATCTGTTCTGTAAGCCTTCACCTGAAGTACAATAAAATATTAAAAAAAAAAAAAAAAAGTGAAGCAGATCTGAAGAAAGTAATAGCTAAAAGCCATCAGCTAACTACATTCCTCCAGCAGGACAATGAGTCCTTTCTCCAAGGGGAAATCAGGGAGCAAGTCTCTGTGTCTCAGTGCTTCCCACCACACAAATTTCACACAGGTTTTGTGGCTCTTGGTGGTTTCTCCCCACCTGCTTGTACTTCGGGGCTTTGGAGTGACTATGTTACCTAGCACTGTAAGTGTTGAGTTTTTTTTTTTTAATTTTGTTTTCTAGTTACTCTGTATTTATGTGGGGATTCAGGAAGATCCAAAAATTATGCTGCTGTTGATATCATCTACCCAGAGTCAGATGGGCATTTTCATTTTTTTATCTGCATTTTTAGAGTAAAATGTAGAACACTCAATGAGAAATTTGATTTCCGCTTTAGCATTTACAATGAATCAGACCACTGAAGGAAAGCCGTCAGAAAAGGGACATTTATAGCAGAAGCATAAATTGCAAGTTATCATATAGATTTTTTTTGAGCCAAGAAAGATGTGCCTGAAACTGATTCAGAGAATAATGAAATGACCTTGCACCTTCTTTCTACCTGTCACATTCCACAGCTAATAACATAAAGTCTGAAAGACACAAATTACATAGAAATGGGAGACTAGAGTGAAGGATACATACAGTAGCAAAAAAAAAAGAATCTGAATTTGCACAAATGTTCACTTCTGAAAATGGAAGAAAGTTTATGCTTGTTATTTCACTCAAATTGATTCACACAAGCATAATTAAAGGCTCTAGCCAATTAAAGTTGTAATAAAACCACAGAGAGCTAGTTGTCAAATGAACAGAGGAAGAAGAAGAACAACTGTCGTGAGGAGTCTGGAAGTTGAAGGCAGCCCATAGTTCTCTCTTGGTCTTAAATCAAAACTTTTGGAAAAGAATGAATCTCAGGACTTTCATAGTTTTGTACAGATTTCCTCTGTTTTAGAGTATTTTCTTTCTTTTAACCATTTTTCCCCAATAAATGTAGCATGTGCAATCAGATGTGAAGGTCCCTGGTTGGAGCAAATGGTTTGTGCTCATTCAACCTAAAGTCTGGCTATTTGAACCCACCCAGTGGTGCTGTAGAAGAAAGGCCTCGTGGTCTGCTTCCGTAAAGATTACATTCAAGAAAACCCTATACAGTAAGTCCCCAGGTTATGAACAACAGACTTAGGGACAACGTGTACGTGCCCTGTAATGTTATGTAAATTTGCCCTCACTTTGAAACAAATTAACCAACCCCTACTAGCAACAAATTCTTCATCACAACAGCCTTCACTTGCTGCACATGCAACTTTTAAATCATGGAAAAGGCTTCGAGCCTTTTCTTGCACTAAAAAAAAAAAAAATCTGGTGCTGTCAAATCAATTCCAACTCATAGCAACCCTTTAGGAAGGGTAGAACTGCTCCATAGTGTTTCCAGGGAGTGTCTGGTGGTTTCAAACCACCGACCTTTTGGTTAGCTGCCGCATTCTTAACCACTGCGCCACCAGGGCTTCTTCTTGCACTGAAGTAAGGCTACATAAGAACCGTATGCACCATTCTGATTTACCTACAAATTCCACTTAAAAACACACCTAGGAATGGATCTCGTTTGTAACCCTGTAGAGTAATTCTACTCTGATGCGTGGGGTTGCTCTGAGTTGGAATTGACTCGAAGACAACGAGTTTGTTTTTTTTGGTTTAATCAGATGTGCAGTATGTGTGATTTCCACATAAAAAGGCTTCTGAGGATCTGATGTGCCTTTCCTCTTCCAGGTCCACATGTTCAATACACAATCTGGGTAAGAGTTAAAATGGGTCAGCGGCAACACCAGTCAAACCTGATTCAAATCCAAGCTCCACTATTTGACAGAGAGGCATTAGCCAACTGGCTTAAACTCTCTTAGCCTCAGTGTCCTCTTTTGTAAAATGAAGGTTATGAAAGTCACCCAGTATTAGAGACCAACATTTAATCATCTGGCATCTAATAGGTGTTTAATAAATGATGGTTATTGTTATTATTATTATTGATCATTTTATCTCCTAGTGGTTTGGAAAAAATACTGTCTACATTACCCCAAATTATTTATATCCACATGCCACTAAATCCATTCAATTTTTCTATTAAAAGGTCAAATCAGCTGGCTCTTTTACTGTCATGTACACACAGACCTCCCTGAGGAACAGGTGGAGGGGGAATAGAACTAAACCAGGTCTTTGAATATTGGAAACTGTTTTACACTGGGCATGAAGAGATTACAAACACAATGAAATAGGGGCGAAAAAGGCTTTCCACCTATATTGCCTCTTAAAAACATTTGAAAACAGACCTAGTGTTTAGATAAAGGGAGAGAAACCAACAACAAACACATCTGTAGCTAACTTTTTGTCTTTTATCTCCCTGAATCATGAATAGTTTCAAGGAAACTGTTAATCCAGACTGAAGCTTGTTGTTGTCACTGACCTTGATATTTGCTGTTGAGTCATTTGCCTTTAATTTCTCACAAAAACATTCAGATTTGTCCATCACTGCTCAAGTTTTGGGTTTTAGTGTTTAGATTTTTTTACATTTTCTTTTTTTTTTTTAAGAAGTAATTGAGCCTCATGATTAAATCAGGTATTCATGTTTAGAATCACAAGATAGTGTACCAATTCAAAAATATTTGTATAGAAAGGTCAGCTCATTTCTTTGACTGCTGCTACTACTTTTATATGAGTGTGTGATATTGTAAGAAGGAAGGCATTAGAACACTGTTTATCTTGCCAAGAATAAATGTCAAAGTCATATCTGAAAGAAGAACACTGAACTTTTTATTGAAGGCCAGCTGCCAAATGCAAATTAACACCTATAAAGAAATATCTGACAATTTCTTCGAATATCAGTAAGATAAGTATGTACCTAAGGGTTGATGTATATTCATATGAAATAACTAATATATATTTGTGCATATGCCATGGTAGTAAAAAGCAAAGTTGTTTCTTTGTCTTTTTGGGTTTTTTTTATTGTACTTCAGGTGAAGGCTTACAGAACAAATAGTTTTCTCATGAAACAGTAGTACACATGTTTTATGACATTGGTTAACAACCCCACAACATGTCAACCCTCTAAATTCTCAACCTTTTTTTCTTTTTTTTTGGTGAAAATACACATAGCCAAAGATACACCATTTCAAAAATTTCTACTCGCACAGCTCAGTGACATTGACTATGCTCTTCCAATTGTGCTGTTATTCTCACTTAAGATGAAGGCTTACAGAACAAAATAGTTTCTCATTTAACAGTTACTACAAATGTTGCCCTATGACA
>NW_004444032.1:4960899-4969252 GCF_000243295.1 Trichechus manatus latirostris | reverse complement strand
TTCCAATTTTTTGTCTGTATTTTCCATGAATTTGTCTATTTTTTCCTCATGTTTGTCAGCTTATTTGCCTCAGCTCTTGGAGAATTCTGAGTGTTAGAGATTTGAATTCCCTATCCGGTAGTTCTAGTGCATTTTCTTCCACTGGAGAGTCATCTGGTGTTTTATTTTGGACGCTTACTAGAACCATCCTGTCCTGTTTTTGTAAATGTTTTGATATTGTCTGTTGTCTTCGGGGAATTCAGTAGTTATTTTTCTCATTTATTGATTGTAGATTTGTTTGTTTTGTCCCTTTTTTTAAAAAAAAATTGACTATGTCTGAGTAGGCAGACTGTGTGTTCTTTGTTGTTTGCTCATGTGTAGGCACAATACTTTTCACCTCCTTCTCCAATTGGAAGGGTCAGTTACTCAGATATGGTACAGCAGGGAAGGTCTAGCTGAACAGGAGTTACTGGGACTGGTTGTTTGTGGCACTTACTACAGCCACCAGAGCGGTTTGGTGAGCAGTGCAGGGCAGGTTCCAGTAGGCCGTGCCTATGCTGCTTGGTGGTGTGATGTCAAGCGCACGGTGCAGGAAAGCAGGATGCAGCGGGGAGATTGTTATGTGTGGAGCTATGATGTATATGGGAGAGAGGAGAGAGGAACAGGAACCAAAAACTTACAAACAAACAGAAAAGAATGCTAGGGGAGCTTGTCATTGGAGTGGAGAGATGAGAGACTATGAAATGGAGAAAAACAGAAAGCGGAAGAGGAAGAAAAGAATGAATAAATAAAAATCACAGAGGTTAAAGAACCGTAAAGTTCCCAGGGATCCCACCAGTGCAGCTATGAGGTCTGGGGAAGTTGTTCTCAGGTGTTGCAGTACAGCCTGGCTAGAAGGCGTAGAGGTATACATCACCAGGTATTCAGGGATTAGACAGAGAAGGAACATATAGAGAGATGAGAAACTGAGCGATGAAGAAAGACAAAAATGGAAAAAGAGGGAAAACAAAACAAAACAAATTAAAAAAAAAAAAAAACAAGAAAGGCCCCCAAAAAACAGGAAAAAAAAAAACCAACAAAAAAGAAATGCCCTCAGGGATCCCTCTTCACATCTGTGCAAGCCGAGGGGGAACTCTCCTTGCCCCACAGCACTGCCTGGCCAGAAAGGGCTCCCAACTCAAGAAAAGGAAAAGAAAACAAATGAACAATTCAAAACAAACGAACGAACAAAAGTCCCGGGATCCCACCAGCACGGTAGCCCAGACCGGGAAGCAGCTCCACACTCGAATGGAGCTCCGCCTCCCCTCAGGAAGAAGCAAAGATGGTGCACAAAGCCAGGTATTTGAGTGAAAGGAGGGGGAGGTGGTGAGAGGTAAGGAAGAAATCAAAAGAAGCAGAAAAAAAAGCAACACTAGCAGCAACAAATGGCACTCAGAGAGCCAGCTAGTGCGGGCTGGTGTTTCTCAGACAAGAGACTGTGTCTGCGGGAAGCAGAGGGGTCCGAGTGTGGGTGAAGAAGGGTAGGGAGTGGGAAAGCATATATCACAAATTACTGGTGCTCTGCAGCCCCTCAGGAAGAAGCAAAGATGGCGCACGGAGCCAGGTATCTGAGCGAAAGGAGGGGGAGGTGGTGAGAGGTAAGGAAGAAATCAAACAAAGCAGAAAAAAAAGCAACACCAGCAGCCAACAAATGGCACTCAGAGAGCCGGCCTGTTCAGTTGTGTGGAATCCAAGCAGCTGGTGTTTCCCAGACAAGAGATTGTGGCCGTGGGAAGCCGAGGAGGCCGAGTGGGGGTGAAGAAGGGTGGGGGGTGGGAAAGTGTATTTCGCAAATTACCGGTTGTTTTGTCTCCCACTGGACGCTCCATGAGGCTGGCTTTCTCATACCCCGTTTGCTGGTCTCCGATAGGAGTCCAAGATGGCGGATCCGCACTGTGTTAGCTGGTAGGGGACCTCTGCATGAATCTCTCCTCAGTCTCCATTCTCTGTCAGATTTCTCACTCCTTTTAGTGCTTGGCTGAGTTCTTTATCTCTTCGTTTGATGTTTTAGGGTTTCAGGATTGTTGTATTCTCTGTTCGGCTTAGCTTTTCAGATCTTTGTTGTGGAGGGACAGCGTGGTTCTTCTTCCTAGGGTGCCATTTTGCCAAAACGTCACAGATCTGTTTTTTAAGGTTTAAGAAAAACTGTGGATTTTTTTTTTACTTTTATTCTATAGGTTAATAAATAGAGATTGATTCCACACCAAAAGTGTGTAATCATTAGAGGTACCTAACTATGAAAGGATGGCATTTTGAGACAATAAGCTCCTTGACAGTGAAAATTTTATCAAAAAGCTGGGTGTATATCTGTTAGGGAAGCTATGAGAGGAATTCATACATTGGATTAGAACAGAGATAGCAAATAGATTTCTAGCTCTAATTGATTGGTAGGAACTGCCTGGATCTCTATACGGAGAATATTTCTAAAGACACAGCTATGCTTATTAGGGAAGAATGTCATAATCACTTAGCAAAACCCCCAAGGCATGGAAGTGGACATTTATTTATTACTATTCCTGTCTAGGAACTAATATTAATAAATGTCATCAATTGCTCTGACAGGGATTGCAATGGAGGGTCCTGGACAGTGCAGAAGAAAAATGTAGAACAAAATTCAAACTCCCCCCGCAAAAAAAGACCAGACTTACTGGTCTGATAGAGACTGGAGAAACCCCAAGAGTATGGTCCCTGGACGGCCTTTTAACTCAGTCTGAAGTCACTCCCGAGGTTCACCCTTCAACCAAAGATTAGACAGGTCTATAGGGTAAACAATAACACACGTGAGGAACGTGCTTCATAGTTCGGTCATGTGTATGGGACTGAATGTGCACACCAGCCCAAAAGCAAAGATGAGAAGGCAGGAAGGGACAGAAAAACTGATGAATGGAAATAGGGAACTCGGGGTGGGGAAGGGGATAGTGTTGACACATCGTGGGGTTGGCAACCGACATCACAAAACAATTTGTGTATTAATTGTTTAATGAGAAACTAATTTGCTCTGTAAACTTTCACCTAAAGCACAATAAAAAATAACAATAAATACCATCAAGAAGCAAGGGACTGTGCAAATTAGCGCCAAAATTCACTGCCATTGTGTCAATTCCAACTCACAGTGACCCTACATGATAGAGTAGAACTACTCCATGGGGTTTCCAAGACTGTAAATCTTTATGGAAGTAGACTGTCACATCTTTCTCCCGCAGAGCCACTGGATAGGTTCGAACCACTGACCTTTCATTTAGTAGCAAAGCACTTAACCCTGCACCACCAAGTCTCCTTAAATTAGCACCAGAAAAACCCAAAAGCTAAACCAATTGCTGTCAAGTCAATTATGACTCATAACAACGCTATAGGACAGAGTAGAACTGCCCCATAGGGTTTCTAAGGAGCGGCTAGTGGATTCAAACCATCAACCTTTTGGTTAGCAGTCTTAACCACTGTGCCACCAGGGTTCCTAAATTAGCACAGTGTAGTGGAAATCCTTGGCGGTGCAAATGGTTAACATGCCTTGGCTGCTGACCAAAAGGTTGATAGTTTGAGTCCACCCAGAGGTACTTTGGAAGAAAGCCCTGGCGATCTACTTCCAAAAACTCAGCCATTGAAAACCCTACAGAGCACAGTTCTACTCTGACACACATTGAGTCACCATGAGTTGGATTGGCTTGTTGGCAATTGGTTTTAGGAGATAAAAACTCTTGAATTCAAATCCCAGCTCTGCCACTTACCAACAGTGAGCAAGTCACTTGAACTCTCTGAACTTTAACTTCCCAATCTGCAAAATGGATATTATGTCTATCTCAGACAATGCTATGAAGATTGTTACCAGTATACTTGATATCCTGTAAGCTTTCAAGAAATGACATTATAATTCCCTCTTTTCCCTTGCCCCTGCCCAATCAAGTACCAGAGATATTCCTACTGGCCTCTAGTAGCTCAGTTTTCTGCCCAAATCTTCCTGCCTAGTTCTCTTATCATTTATCACGTAGAGTAACAGACTCTAAAACTGTCTCTTCTTCCTCCCTACTCATTACCTCTTATACACTGATTATCTGAATGCTGGTGTGTGATCTTTTCATAGAGGAAAAATTCTCATAGTTTTATCAGCTTTCAAACACCATCCTTACCCTCAAAGAGTTTATAATCTAGTCGGAGATGTGATGCTTTGGAATTTGACGAAGCTTCTCAAAATGTGTATTCATTAAATGATTCAAACAAACCTATAATTCTGATATTTTTAAAAGACCCCTAAAAGAGTTGACTCTAATATTTTTCTTGAGAACACCTAAGAAAATGGTCTACAACATTCTAAATGGTTTTCAAACTGCTTCAGTGACTAAGACAGAATATGTGCAGATGATTGAAAAATAAGTCGAGAAAGCAGGCAAAGAGATACCAACTGTTAGCACAGCACCACCACTTTTATCAGTTTTATAAATCACAGTTTCGAGTTAAGATTTTATCTTAAGTATGAATTCTGCTCATTTAAAAAAAGTTAAAGAGGGAGAAAGAAAACTAATGCTTATAATACTAGGAAGATCTTCATTATGTCTCATGAAAATCCTGTTTAATTACCCTTAAGTCCATTTCCTTTTGCTCTGGTTTTAGGAGAAGAACTTGTTAGTAACTACTGTCATCGCCTTGAATGATTCAAAGAGAAAGAGGTGGTGCTTTCCTTGGGGGTATCAGAAAATAATATCCATTGTTATCAGCGCACTGTAGATTTCAAATGGCCCTGTCTGGAGGACGTCAGATGTCTTCAGTCATAGGATTCTATTTTTAGATAGTGCTCAGTTCAGATACTTCTAGAAAATTACAACCCAATTTGCTATCCAGGAATTTTGCTTGGGGATTCACCTTTTCTAGGTGCAATTGGAAAGGGAAGAGATGTACATTTAATGACTACCATGATGCAGATTTTTAAAATAGGCTTTGGAACACTTTTTTTCTAATTCAAGATGAAAAAAGAAAAAAAAGACCTGTGAATACTACATATGAACACTAACTGTTCGCAAAGTCTTCTGGGAACTGTCCTGTCCAGTCTGGGACAGTGGGAAACTACTGTGTGTTGGGCTTATGTGAGAAATACTTGGGCTCTGATAAGGTCATTGTCACTGCACATACGTAAAATTGAGATGATAGAGCATGGCACTAAAAAGAAATAATCATATATGCGACCTCACTAAGGAGAAGACAGGGATTTTTCACTGAACTAATCATGTTATTATACATATTAGGAAATGCTGAGTCGAGTTGATAGCCTAGATTAATTCCTGATTACAATAAGGAAGACAATCAAAATTACCTTTGGGAACATGGAGCGGTATTCTCAGTCCACATGGAAAGCATTTATTAAATGATTACTTCAGTGGACAATGGAGTAACTTAATGGCCAGGAAAAATACAGTAACAGGTATTAACAGTATAATTATAATATTAATTAAAATATAAATAATATATCTAATTATATTAATAGTAACTCACACAAAATTTAGCAACTGTTATCTGTTTATTCCAGAAAATGAAGGGAGCTCACTAAGTTCATTTTATCATAGATGAGAAAGTTGAAGTGTCCAAATATTAAAAAACTTGCTTAAGGGCAGACAGCTAGTAAGTGTTTCAGCCCATGCCTATCTGAACCCTAATCTCATTACTGTTTTTGAGAACATGCATTGCTGTTTCCTTTACAGTCTCTCTTCTCAAACTGCTCATTATAATCACAGGATCACTCCATCATAAGAGTTGGGCCATTTAAGTACCATGAGACTAAAAAAAAAATCGTTAAAATTTTGAAATGTCTTTGGGATCAGCCACAAGATCTCACAGTTTTACTTAAGGTCTTACTTCCATTCAAGATCCCCTGCAAAGGATATGCTTCTCTCCCGTTCTGTGCCCTCCCCTCTCCTCTAAGTCCTATCCCAATCTCTCTGCCTACAAATACATATAAATCCCAGTTGCGCACACACACACACACACACACACACACATCCTACTTCCCTCCTTTCTGCTACCTTCTCAAACTCAAGCCTTTTTTCTTGATACTAATCTTCTTTTTAATAGTCTATATTCACTTTTCTATTCACTTCAAAATCGCTTATGATCTAACTTCCACTTCCAATACTTTTCGGAGTTTCAAAGACCTCTTTTTCACCAAATTTAAGAGAAGTTTCTCAAAATCCTTATACCCCATTGGCATTTCTGTGTTTGCTAACACAGTGGCCATCTCCTTCTTCTTGAAACCTCCTATTTCACTGATGAGTTCTCATGAGATTATATGATTAGGATTATCCTGTTACATTCTCCTTCTTCCCTGATGGTTCCTCATCTTCCTCCTGTGCCTCACACAGGATGATGTTCTCAGCTTTCTTGTGTCTGTACAGTAGCCCTTGGTGCCAGCTCTTCAACTAACTCCTTTCAGATGATCACCAAGCTCACTTCACTAACTTCTATCTCTCTCCCAAATCTCAGACCTACATTTCTAACTGCCTTTGGAACACATTTGAATGAAAGACTTAGCCAAACTACAAACTCAAAGTGTCAGAAATCTTATTTATCTTTTTCATAAGAAAAACCTATCATTGCTTTCTAATTTTTCCCTCCAAATGAGGATCAAAATCTTGGAGTCACCCTTAACTCTTCACTTTTCTTAATGCCCCATAAAAACATGTTGCTGAATCCTGTAAATTCTACCTTCTTATTGTTTCTCTCCTCTTAGCTTCCTTACTGCTGTCTCCAGCTTTTGTGTGTCATCAATGTACTGGGCACACTGTTGTTAGAGAAATTTTTCTTAATCACAGAACCAAAAACAACATCAAACATAAACATTTAATGATCACTTGCTTTATACAATGAGCAACATCATTATTTTATCAGATTCTCATAACTCCAGAAGGTAGATACTAAAAGTCCTATTTTTTATTGTGGGAAGGGAAATAAATGTTCCAACGATTTTAATCTTGCTCAAGGACATGCATCATGTAAAGAGCAAACAATGGATTTACGTCACCAAGGTCTATCAGACAACCACACTCATACACTGAATCATCTGCCTATAAAATCCATCAAGGGCTCCTCTACCTGATTTCCTCACCTGGTGTCTCATTTCCCCTATTATATAAGCTCCTTATGTCTTCCAGCCTTGGGTCTCACTATGTCTCTTCAAATGCCTACAATCCACCTCTATACTCATCCCTCTCAATTCATTGTATCTATAACCTGTGTTTAGTGTCTCCCCAATATGACTCTCCTATCCAGATTCTACCCCTTCTTCAAGGCCAATATCAATGCCGTCTCCTACAGAAAGCCCTTCCTGGTTCTCCTGGGTAAGTGTAATCTCTCCTTCCTCTGACTCTGCACAATATTATGTTTATAGCTTTTGGGAAATTTCTCATACTTTATATTATTTTAGTTCTGCCCTTCTCTTATACCTTCAACTACAATGTAGATTCCTTGAAGACATGTACTAACCTGACCTATCTATGTCCTCTGCAATCCTTCTTCCAGGGCCCCTGGAATTGTATGCTAGACAATGAATTAAAGTTCTGTTGAAGTGAATTGAATCCTAGGGGTCCTAGGATTCTGAAGCAAATGAGCAACAAGGCTGTTCCTGATTTTGATTTAGCCTTTCCTCATAAAGCAATTCTCTGATCTCTTTAAAAATTCAATTCTAATTCTACTGTTTTCTCAGTATTTCTTTTATCCCCAGGAGACCCTTTCCCAACGAATAAAGTGTCTCTAGTCACAGAGTAAAGGACTGGCACTTTTATTCCCAAACACTGATGTCTCTTTGCATAGAACGCAAAATAACCTTAAACTATCAATCTGCCATTTCATGTCACACTTCTTTCCAATGCAATTAGTAAATCAAAGGGAAACCATTTTTAAAGTGCTTATCTTTTAGGTTGTTCTTACTTTGATGACAATAAGACACCATTTTTTTTTTTACTAGTAATGTTCTTGTTGCAATCAGAGCCCCCGCAGAATTCTACTGAATATAGTTCAGTTATGTCTTTTTACCGTTTAACATCATTTATAATGTCTATAAATAATTCTGAATTAAGTATTCAAGGTATATTAAAAATATCACTTTCATCTGTCTCTTACATAGTATTAAAGTGTTTTTCTTCCAAACAGTACAGTGCATCTTTTACTAAAGCAGTGTTTTGCCTAAATACAAACATAGAATTTAAGAATACTCTGATGTAATTCTTCAAAGAGATGGAAAAACTAATCATTAACGTTATATGGAAAGGGAAGAAGCCCCGAATAAGTAAAGCACTACTGAAGAAGAAGAATAAAGTTGGAGGACTCACACTACGTGACTTCAGAACCTACTATA
>NW_004444032.1:4950891-4960799 GCF_000243295.1 Trichechus manatus latirostris | reverse complement strand
GTGGGGTTGTTAACCAATGTCATAAAACAACATGTGTACTACTGTTTCATGAGAAACTATTTGTTCTGTAAGCCTTCACCTGAAGTACAATAAAATATAAAAAAAAAAGAAAAAGAATACTCTGATGTAAAACTCTTTAGATGACCTGGTTCTTGTGTTTACAAGAACATACACATCATTCCTCTGGTGGCATTTTTAGGTAAACCTACTGTGGTGAATCCACATCAACCTATGTAAACCTACAGTGGTTTATATACTTTAAAAAACTTTTCCTACCCTTAGGCTGCAGCTACTTATATGAATGGATAAGTTAGTAATATGTTCTCTTGTAGCTGATATCCACTGTTCATTGGGTTATTAGAATGATACTGACTTGTTAGTAAATAAACAAAATGTTTAAACAAATAAATGCTATAGTTAACTTTTGTTTTTGTAACCTCCTTTAGAAGATTGCGTTCCCTCCATAAAAGTGACTTTTCCTAAAGTATTGCATTATATATTTTCATTTCCTAATGCTATTGAATTTATGAAGATGATTTATCATTTCTAATCAATGAAATTGTGTTGTATTTTGGCTAAACAGCAACTAAAGTTTAATTAAGTTTTCAGTCTCTTTGAAGGGAAAATCATCATCTTACAAGGGAAAGAAAGATTGATCACTTGGGAGATTTTAGGAAATTAAAACTCATACAACAATTCGACTGGATATTGTATTCTTGATCAGCTGTTCCAACATATTAATATATAAGCTTTATATTTTTCAATGCCACGGAGGTGGTAATATGCAAAAGAGGGAAGCAATCATTGTCAAAATGCTTGATGTGCCCGTGCACCTCAGTTTCTTAAACCATAAAATGAGAAGAATACCTGCTACGCAGCTCTATGGGAATCATGAGCAACATATTAGAACAGTTTGTAACACATAGAATTCTTTGAAAATATTAACGACACCCTCTTCATCAACTGTTCTGTACAAATGGAAGTGCATTATATTCAGAGCTATAGACATCAGGTTGTTTTTAAAGTGCTACTTCCAAAGAGATCCTCACTTGCTCTTTTGTCTGAAAAGACTAAAAAAATAATCTCAGATGGGATTTTGCCTAGTATTTACTGTTATCTTCATATTTAAAAAAGTATTTTGAAGGACCAATTCCATCAAATTCAGATGTCAAGCCACTTAGTAGAAGTAATTTATATTATCTGAAGAGGTAAATCAGAAGGTCAGGTGATGCAGTAGTCCACAGCACAGGTTTCTGAGTCAAAAAGACCCAGGTTCAAATTCTTGCTCCAGCACTTACAAGCAGTGTGACATTGGGCAAGTTACTTAATGACTTTAAGCATTAGTAATCACCTGTTCCATAAAGTTGTAGCAAGGATTTAATAAAGATTTATGCAAAACACTTAACCCAGTGCAACTAATGAATGGACGTACTATACAATAGTGAAAAGCAATTTATTTTCCTATCACCATGCTACTTATTTCTGAAAACACATCTGTAAGATACATGGGACGGATAAAATACGTTGAAGACTCCTACAACTGTATTGATAGCTCAGAACTCTGCTGAACTCCAGACCCTATATCCAACAGTTACAAAGTATATCTACTTAGACATACTACAGACACATCAAACTCTGCAAGTTGAAGTCCAATTCATTGTACCACTTCTCACAAAGCCTGAACTTGAAACTTTATTCACTATATTTTGAGTGGCAACACCATCCTCCCGTCTGTCCCCGTTAGAATTTAGGAAAACAGGGCTGACCCTACCAACTCACTTACCCCGATGCCAGTGCAGCCAGTCCCTGGACCTGCCCAATCTACCTCCTTAAAATCCCTCAAATAATTGACCTCCTCAGCATCCCACTGCTGCTGCCTCAGTGCAGGTCTTCACTGTCCCTTCACTGTTTTCTGACTGGTCTCTCCGACTCGCCTTCACAGCCTCCCAGTGCTGCTACCAGAGAGATCTTTCTAAATTGCACTCCAGGCCCTTCATGATCTGCAACTTGTCAGCTTCACTGGTATTTAATCCCCTCTCACTCCTCTTCCTAGACACATTCTTTGTTGCAGTTAAATGAGGTTACTTTGGCTCCTCCAAATATATCATTCTGTTTCATGCCCCAGTGATTATATACATATTTCTTCCTCAATCTAAAATTGTCTTTCAGCACTTCTCATTAACTCTACTGGTCTTTCAAAACTTAACTCAGGGGCTTTCTCCTTCATTGAGATTTTGCTCTCTCCACCAAAGTGGACTACCAGTAGCCCCCTTTGGGTACCAGTAGCCCCTTATGCATTACATTTACCATTTAATTCTTCCTAATGTTTACAACTCTGTGTCCCTGACTAAATTATATGCTCTCAGAAGGTAGGCATCAGAATATTTTTGTCCTTGTCTCTAACTGGAAACCCTGGTGGCATAGTGGTTAAGTGCTATGGCTGCTAACCAAAACATTGGCAGTTCAAATCCACCAGTCACTCCCAGGAAACTCTATGAGGCGGTTCTACTCTGTCCGGAGTTAGAATCGACTCGATGGCAACAGATTTTTTTTTTTTTTTTGGTTTTGTCTCTAACCAAGAGTAGAATAAATGTTTGTTGAATTGATGAATAAATTAAAGTAAAGGAGGGGAGGAAAAGAGTAGATAAGAAAACTTCATGTCCGTTTTAACATGAATGAGCTGAGAGTAGTGAGTCTCCCAGCTCCTAGGAGAGGATATTTTCTGCCCACTTCACTAAGTAAAAGATGAGAGATAGTATATCCCCCTGTCATAATATAGATCATTGTAATATTATCAATTTGGGTATATCAGAAGTCAAATATCAAAGAAGGAAAAAATAAGCTAACAGAAAATCTGAAATACTGTTGATATCTCATAAAGTAGTCCTATCATTTGACTCCTACAGAAAAATAATACCAGTATAAAAGAGCAAAGAAACACATATCTTACAAAATGTCCTTTAGATAACCCATTTACCTATTTTCCATTAAGTAAAAACATAACACCTGGAATGCAAAATGAGTTAACAGTGATTCTCTTTCTCTGTTCTGATGAGCAAGGCTGTTTTTCTCCACCTTTTGCATTTGGGTTAAAAAACAACAACAATAAAAAAAAGAAAAAACTCAGTGTGGTAGAGTTGATTCCAACTCATAGCAACCCTATAGGACAGAGTAGAACTGCCCCATAAGGTTCCCAAGGAGCAGCTCATGGATTTGAACAGCCCCATCTTTTGGTTAGCAGCTATAGCTCTCAACCACTGCACCAGCAAGGCTCCCGCATTTGAGCAAGACTCTTTAAATTAGCAAACGCAAAATGCCAAGTATCCAATATTGAAATCAAGCTTAGAAATAGGACCCATAAAAAAAAAAAAACATACCCATTGCCATCAAGTCAATTCCTATTCATTAAAACAGTGAATTCTGAATGTAATGCAGAAATTAGTGGCAAACATATTTCTTAGGATTATTCCAGATGGTCTAAGTTTCAAAATACTGTAAGTGGGATGAATACTTTAACACCACATAGGAGGTCTCTATTCGTTAACTTTAAGAATGGTTACTAGAGTCTCAGTTGCAATCAGTGCACGCTCATACATTTTTCTTTTCTTTTTAATCACTCACATCTTTTTAAAACAATAAACACGAAAGAAACCTTCTTGAATAAAATTGTAAAAGTCTTTGTAGATCTTCTCTTTAACCAAGGTATGGGTTTTTGTTTTCTTTGTTTTTTGTTTTTTTGTTTTTTTCCATGATATTTTATATACTAGACTGAAATCTGAACTACTTCAATATAACTTCACACTTATGTTGTTTATTAATAAGCAATGGTGTTTTTTATGCTTTGAACTGGGGGGTAAGACTAAATTCTTCCCTAAGTTTCTGATTGTCTCGAAATTTAATGGAAAGTGGTTCATCTTAATCAATGTTACCTCTGTTTATCTGGTTAGTATAGAGGGTATAGCAAAACTTACAAGGGAAGGAAGTAAAATGATTAGTATTTCTTTGCAAGGAAAATCTTCCTCTTCAATCAGTAATAAAATCTTGGGAGCGTAGCCTACCAAGCAGATCATCTGAATCAACACTGACTCTCCCTAATATGTCAGCTATCATAGCAAGTTTCTCTTCATAGTCAACAGGAATGTTGATTAAATTGCTTGCCAATCAGAGGAATTGTAGCTTCAATGTCCACAGGTGTATACACACACACACACACACACACACACACACACACACATGCTGACACAGCTCTTGACAGTCAAAACCTAACCAAAGGACTCTTTGATCTCTAACTCATTCATTGTAAAATCCAGTGAGATTTCATGCCTTGGTAGACACTGTTGTCATTGTTCACAGAGGTCCCTTGGCAGTGCAAACGGTTTGCCCTTGTCTAATATCCTAAATGTTGGTGATTTGAACCCACTGGCAGCACCACAGAAGATAGGCCTGATGATCTATTAAAGATTACAGCCAATAAAACCCTACAGAGAAGTTCTACTCTGTAACACATGGGGTTTCCATGAGTCAAAGTCAACAGCAGGTTTGGTTTGATTTTTTTATTGTTCTCAGAGCAGAATTATATTCAGGCTTATTCCAAAAACCACTAAAATCTCAGGGTAAATGTGTTATAAAGTGTCTGAATATTAATTTTATATACTAATTTCAATCTTTCAACTGATTTCTATGTGAGATTCATGAACTTTGATCCAAGATTCCTAAGTATGAAGTATATCTGAGACACTGATAGGAATCTTGATATATAGCCAGTTAGTCTGGCTTAATACGAAATGAAATTTAAGCTAACACTCATTATTTTACATAAAGAATGAGAATAAAATGCAAATTCCAATAAATTCTACTCCAAATCATACTCATTACCAGAAGTTTTTCCCTAAAAAATCCCGTTCCTGCTAGTCTCATCATAGAAGCCAACCCTGCAGATGAATCTATCATGATTTCCCTTAGAACCATGAAGTGAGGCTCCAATTAAAGAACCACCTAAACCTGCCTTGGGCTCAAATAATAATCATATGAAATTGAAGGAACACTAAACTCATATATTAAGACAATATGAGATTATTTAATATTAAATGTCTAAAAGATTCCATCAAGAATTGGACAATGTCAAGGTCATAACCTCATGTCACTTGGCATTTAGTCAACCTTGAGAAAAGAAGTGTTGGAGAGATTTTTCTCTATAATAATCATTAACAGTATTAAAATTATGCAGCATCTGTATTTACAAGCCACTTACTGCTAGGGTTTCTGAAATTCAGAAGACTTTGGAGTTACCCTAGAATCTGGAGGAAATGACATCAAAGGCTTGTGAGTTGCCTTATTGAGTGAGGTGATAATGGTGGCTTAAGGAAGAAAGTAATCAGAGGGAAAAAAGAGATTAAGGTGAAATGTCCAAACAAGAAGTCAAAAGACTGGAATTCAAAATAATGACATGACCTTAACTAAGGCATATTAACCTTTTTTTGCACATTTGTTTCCAATTCTTCAGAAAGGAGGTATTGGGACTTCTGATTCCAGAAAACATCAGATTAGGCCACTGAGGAACCCTACCTCTACATATATGTAAAGATGCTGATTAAAAAATAATTTATACATCATGCTTAAGAATTTTTTTTTTTTTTTAATGGGAAAAAGAAAGGGAAAATTGCAGATGGCAAGAGAGGAAATAAATTTGAGATCCAGAGTGGCAGCTCTGGAGTCATAGAAATAACAGGAGGATAGACTTTTAACTCTCCCTGGTCACATGAAAACTTGGGCACTTGAGAAGTGAGGTGAGCATGAAGATCTTATATAAGTCCAAGTCCCTCTGAGGGCAGCAATCCAGGTAAGGAGGAACTGAAATACTTTCAGGTCTACAACTCAGGGAGAAGTCAAAGAAGTTGCTCTCTATCCTGGCTCTAGGTGGAAAAAAAATCCTTATAGAGAAAGCTAAACTCCAGTTTTGTGTTTCTCATGGATTTGGTGTACAAATTTATACTAGACAGGTGCCAGAGGAAACCCCAAGGCCAGATATTAATAATAACAACAACAAAAATGGCCCTGAAATGCTCTACCCTAAGCCTGCTTATGGCAGAAGAACATGCAAAACTGCTGCAAAAGGAGCCTTTACGCACCCAGGACACAAAGTACATCTATAGGGAAAAAACAACTCCCTCATTGCAAATTCAAGTTCACATTAAAAAATGTCAAAAATCTAAAAGGAAGCAATCTGCAACAAAGGACTCAACAGAAGAGGCGGGGCGACAATGGCAGAGTAGTCAGACGGCTTCCTATATCCCTCTTACAACAAAGACCTGGAAAAACAAGTGATTTGATTGTATATGAATATCTAGGAGCCCTGAACAAGGCAAAGTTGAGGAATCAGACTGAGTGGTGGGGGGAGGAGGAGAGGGAGATGCTTTGGAAGAAGCAAGGAGTGCCAGACTGGACTCTGCGGGAGCCGCAGCTCTTCAGCCCAGACCAGCTCGGGGAACACAGTGAAGTGGGCATACACCTGCACGCACACTCAGGAGGCAGTTTCCACATCGAGAGAGATCCGGCAGGAGAGATCTTGCTTGGACAATCCGAACCAGTGAAAAGCAGCTCCCAAATGGCTAAAGATAAGGACATGCATGTGGCTTTTTGCGGGGATTTAAAAAAAAAAAAAACCCACTTGGGAAAAACCTCTCTCCCATTTACCTCCTTCCTCCCTGCTCTGCACTGGTCCAGCCGGCTTCCTAGATCTCTGAGTCCCCTGGGCCAGAAGACGATCCCGTAAGGCACCCTGACCCATTCTCCTGGCCTTGGAGAGGGAACAAATTAACAAACAGGGAAAAAATAAGCTACTGGCTCCCCTAACCCAGGAACTCAGGGTTGGTACAGCTCCTTTGCCTAGGCACAGGCATAAGAGGACTGCAGACTTTGAGTGTCTTCCACCTCTATATAGACTTGTGTGGACTCATCTCAACAGCGTAAGCCCTCACTACTACAGTACAACAGGGTAAACAACTGAGGTCTAACTTCAACTGTTTCAGCTGTGAAGTGGCAGATTTGTGATGCGTGACACGGCTCTGCCCTTTAAGCAGGCACCTTACCAGTCTGCATCAGGGGCTTGAGACGGGTGGCTCCACACATACCACCTAGCCACCTGCTACAGGGGTCCAAGAATAAGTGGTGCCCCCAGGTCTTTACAGTCAACAGAGTAGGGTGCTCATAGTCCAGCTGTAAATCTCACCTACCTATGCTCTGTAGGAAACAGGGACACATTTTCCTTTCAGACACT
Source organism: Trichechus manatus latirostris (assembly GCF_000243295.1). NCBI lineage: Eukaryota > Metazoa > Chordata > Mammalia > Sirenia > Trichechidae > Trichechus > Trichechus manatus. The sequence continues at coordinate 4,953,523 of NW_004444032.1, read as the reverse complement.
CAGGGGCAGCCGTCAGCCCCCTGCCTTGCTCAGCGTGTGACCCCCTACTGCAGCCAGATACCTGTGCCTACACCAATCATCCATGCCTCTCTAAGACTGTAGATGAGAGTCTGTACCACACACTTGGTGACCAACTGCCTGGACACCTGAGCTGAATCTATACAGGAAAATTTAATGGACTCCTGTGTGCACATACTTAGTTACAGAACTAACTACCAGGTGACAAGACATTAGAGCTTCAAAGGTGCCAATAATCAAACTAGCACACACAAGCAGCCTATCTGGGCATATCAAAACAAAACAAGAAGCTACGACACACTGAACAAATATAAAATAAAATTATAATAACTTATTGATGGCTCGGAGACAAGGGTCAATAACAAATCACATGAAGAGGCAGTTCATGATGGCATCAGCAAGCTCCCAAAATAAAGAATCAATAAATTCTCTGGAGGAAGAGAATTTCTTGGAATTACCAGAGGCAGAATACAAAAGATTAATATACAGAACTCTTCAAGAAATTAGAAAGAAAATTCGTCAAAACAGACAGACAGCCAAACAACATACAAAGCAGTAGCAGAACTTAAAAAAAGTTATTCAAGAGAATAATTAAAAATTTAATAGGCTGCAAGAATCCATAGAGAGACAGCAATCAGAAATCCAGAACATTAACAACAAAATTACAGAATTAGACAACTCAATAGAAAGTCATAGGAGCAGAATTGAGGCAGTAGAAGTCAGAATTAGTGACAGGAAGATAAAGCACTTGAGGCCAACTTATCCGAGGAAAAATCAGATAAAAGAATTAAAAAGAATGAAGAAACTCTAAGAGTCATGTGGGACTCTATCAAGAGAAATAACCTACAAGTGACTGGAGTACCAGAACAGGGGGGATACCAGAAAATATAGACAGAATTGCTGAAGATTTGTTGACAGAAAACTTCCCTGATATCATGAAAGATGAGAAGATATCTATCCAAGAGGATCATCGAACCCCACATAAGGTAGATCCCACAAGAAAGTCACCAAGACATATTATAATCAAACTTGCCAAAACCAAAGATAAAGAGAGAATTTTAAGAGCGGCTAGGGATAAAAGAAAAGTCATCTACAAAGAAGAGTCACTTAGAATAAGCTCGGATTACTCAGCAGAAGCCATGCAGGCAAGAAGGAAATGGGATGACATATATAAAGACTTGAAAGAAAACAACTGCCAGCCAAGAATTATATATCCAGCAAAATTGTCTCTCAAATATGATGCCAAAATTAGGGCATTTCCAGATACACAGAAATTTAGGGAATTTGCAAAAAACCAAACCAAAATTACAAGAAATACTAAAGGGAGTCCTCCGGTTAGAAAATCAGTAACATCAGAAAACAGCACAAGGCTAGAATACAGGACAGAGCAACCAGATATCGACTCAGATAGGGAAGTCAAAAATACATCAAAGCTAAAACACTGAAATAGGAAAACAGAGATATCAATATATAAAAAAGGACAACATTAAAACAAAAAAGAGGGACTTAAAAAATGTAGACATAGATTTTTCATATGCAGAGGAAGTCAAGGCGATATAAAGAAATAAAAGACTGGTATAAACCTAGAAAAAAAGGGGTAAATATTAAGGTAACCACAAAGGAAGCTAACAATCCTACAAATCAAAATAAAAAATTAGAAAAATATAAAGACTCAGTAATCACAAAATCAACAACAATGAAAAAGATGAAAAGAAAATAGATAAAGGAAAACTACTCAGCACAGAATATTAAGGGGAACAAAGAAGCTATGACCAAGACACAAAAACAGACATCAAAATGACAGCACTAAACTCATACCTATCAATAATTATCAGTGGACTAAATGCACCAATAAAGAGACAGACAGTAGCAGATTGCATAAAAAAGCATGATCAATCTATATGTTGCCTATGAGAGACACTCCTTAGACTTAAAAACAAAAACAAACTAAAACTCAAAGGATGGAAAAAATATATCAAGCAAACACCACTCAAAAAAGAGAAGGAGTGGCAATATTAATCTCTGACAAAATAGACTTTAAAGTAAAATCCACCACAAATGATAAGGAAGGAAACTATACAATGATTAAAGGGTCAATACACCAGGAGGACATAACTATAATAAATATTTACACACCCAAAGGCAGGGCTCCAAAATACACAAAACAAACTCTAACAGCACTGAAAAGAGAGATAGACAGTTCCACAATAGTAATAGGAGACTTCAACATGCCACTCCCAGTGAAGGACAGAACATCCAGACAGAAGCTCAACAAAGACACGGAAGAGCTAAATGCTACAATCAACCAACTTGATCTCATAGACATATACGGAATACTCCACCCAACAGCAGCCAAATATACTTTCTTTTCCAAAGCACCTGGAACATTCTCCAGAAGAGACCACATATTAGGCCATAAAGCAAGCCTTAACAAAATCCAAAACTTCAAAATGTTACAAAGCATCTTTTCTGACCATAAAGCCAAAAAAGTAGAAATCAACAATACAAAAAGCAAGGAAAAAAAAATCAAACACATGGAAACTGAACAACACCTTGCTCAAAAACTACTGGGTTATAGAAGAAATTAAGGATGGAATAAAATTCATAGAATCAA
>NW_004444032.1:4923504-4948883 GCF_000243295.1 Trichechus manatus latirostris | reverse complement strand
AAAATCAAAAACAATAAAGATCATGGAAGAAAAAATAGGGACAACGCTAGGAGCCCTAATACATGGCATAAACACAATACGAACCATAAGTAACAATGCACAAGCACCAGAAGAGAGACTAGATAAATGGGAGCTCCTAAAAATCAAACACTTATGCTCATCAAAAGACAACCTACAGATTGGGAAAAAAATTTTGGCTATGACAAATCCGATCAGCATCCAATCTCTAAAATCTATAAGGTACCACACAACAATAAAAAACAACAATGAAGCCGTGAGACATCTTATAACATAGAGGAAGCTGGAACTTATTATGCTGAGTGAACTCAGTCAGTCACAGAAGGACTAATACTGTATAAGACCACTATTATAAGAACTCAAGAAAAGGTTTTAACACAGAAGAAAACATTCTTTGATGGTTACGAGGGTGTGGAGGTTTGGTGAGGGTTATTTACTAACTAGATAGTAGAAAAGAATTATCTTAGGTGAAGGGAAGAACAGTACACACTACAGGGGAAGTCAGCACAACTGGACTAAACCAAAGCTAAGAACCTTCCTGAATACAATCAAACACTTTGAGGGACAGAGTAGCAGGGTAGGGGTCTGGGGACCATGCTTTCAGGGGACATCTAGGTCAATCGGCATAACAAAGCTTATTAAGAAAATGTTCTGCATCCTACCTTGGTGAGTGGCGTCTGGGGTCTTAAAAGCTTGCAAGCTGCCATCTAAGATGCATCAATTGGTCCCAACCACCTGGAATAAAGGAGAATGAAGAACACCAAAGACACAAGGAAAGGATTAACCCAAGAGACAAAAAGGGCCACATAAACCAGAGACTTCATCAGCTTGAGATCAGAAGAACTAGATGGTACCCAGCTACCACCAATGACTGCCCTGACAGGGAACACAACAGAGAGTCCCTGATGGAGCAGGAGAAATGTGGGGTGCAGAAGTCAAATTCTACTAAGAAGACCGGACTTAATGGTCTGACTGAGACTGGAGGAACCCTGGAAAGCATGGCCTCTGGATTCTCTATCAGCCCAGAACTAAAACAATTTCCGAGGCCAGCTCTTCAGACAGGGATTGGACTTGACTGTGGGACATAAAGTGATACTCGTGAGGAATGTGTCTCTTAGCTCAAGTAGATACAAGAGACTAAACAGGTAGCTTCTGTCTGGAGTTGAGATGGGAAGACAGAGAGGGTTAGGAACTAGTTGAATGGACATGGGGAATCAGGGGTGGAAAGGAGGAGTGTGCTGTCACAGTATGGGGTGAGCAATTAGGGTCACATAACAATGTATGTATAAATTTTTGTATGGGAGACTAACTTGAAATGTAAACTTCATTTAAACTACAACAATAAAAAAAATTTTAAAAAAGGACTCAACAGATATAAAAAGCAGATGATTAGAACCCCAAGACCTCAAATTTTAGATGAGTCTATAAAGCAAGTATGCTTAAAATAACTAAAATGATAAATGAAGGTAAAGAAATTATGAGAAAAAAATTAGACATTATGAAAAAAATAGGGGTTCTAAAAGGAGATGTATGGATATTATCAATTTAAATTTCCATGAGCAGTTTAAACATCATATCAGGCACAACTATCAAAATGATTAATAAACATCAAGATGTAAATGAGGATATCACCTAGAATGCAGCACAGAGAAATGAAAGACTAAAAGGCACAAAGGATCAAATATAGAAGGCCTAATGTATAACCAAATAAAGGAAACAGAGGAGAATGAAGAGACTGAAGGATACCACTCCAAGCAACAATGAACAAGAATTTCCAACAGTTCATGGGAAATATCTTTTCCCCAATTCAGGAAGCCCAATAGATCCCAAGCACAATAAATAAAAGTAAAGTCACACCAACATGATTATAGTAAAATCACCATAGATCATAAAAGCACCTAAAGGGAATAGATAAATTACTCAAAAAGAAATATCAATTTGACTGACAACTGACTTAACAGCAACAATGGGAGAGGACAGTAGAAAAAGATCTTTAATGTGCTAGAAGACAATTCACTGTCAAAACAAGTTCTATATGCAACAGACTAAGGGGTGTACGTCAAGATGAAGGGAATTGAACACAGAATGAAAGAATAGAATGAAAGACGCAATGAGGAGCAAAGGAATTTAAACACATATAAGTGAATCTAAATAAGCATTGATTATAAAATGCAAGTACAATAAAAATTAGGTTAAACTCTATTTGTAATTTCATACGATTCAATCCAATAATAATGACTAATTTCGAGAATGTGAAAAATGAAATGGATGAGTAGGTACTTTTGTCAAAACTCATCTAGTTGTACACTTAAGATGTGTGCACTTTATTTCATGTAAATTATACCCCCAGAAAGTGGCTTTTAAAAAATAAATGGAACTGAAATATTATATAAAGACTAGTTTGATGAAAGGGCACATATTCCACATAAAACATTCTATTTATATTGTCTGAGAGAAGAATAGGAATAATGATTAACTTCAGACTGTAATCAAGGCAGAATTCATGTTTAACATGTAAAGGTAATGCAAAAAGAACAAAAACAGAATGTAAGCTCCCAGGGAACAGCAACTGATGTGTTCTCAGCCTTCATTTGGTTGGATTTTACAAATGTAAACATGGGTGTGGAAATCATGTGTCAGTACCCAGTTATGAGAGACACTTAGATGACTTGGAAAGTTTTTATTAGAAGGTTATTTAAATGAAAGCATAAAATAAAGAAACAAACCAAATACACATGAAGGATAAAATATAGAAGGCCTAATGCAGAGCTCAGCTGCTAACCAAAAGGTCGGCAGTTTGAATCCACCAGTCACTCCTTAGAAACTGTACGGGGAAGTTCTACTCTATTCTATAGGGTCGCTATGAGTTGAAATGGACTCGACAGAAATGGATTTTGTTTTATTTATTTATTTTTTAATGTATAGTCAAATAAAGGACACAGAGGAGAGAATACATAGAGAGAGAGAGTGTGTGTGTGTGTGTGTGTGTGTGTGTGTGTGTGTGTGCGCCCCAGCAGAAAATGTCAGTTATTAGGCAAATAGATGGAGCCACTTACAAGTGGATCAGCCAGTTTAGACCAGAGAGAGGACTGGTCAGCTATTATGAAAATAGGGTGGTACAAAATCTGCCCCATAGGATTTTGCCACTTGCCTATATAAGCACCTATCCCAAAGAGGTTGAGGGAACTTCACTACCATCAAGAACAACCTGGAGCAGAGTGCATCCTTTGGACCTAGGTTCCCCGCACTAGAACCTACTAGACCCAGGAGACACAGAGAGCTATAACACAGAAGTGACGGCAGCAGAACAAGGAGACCAATGGAAGATGGCGTGGTGGGCTTCCTGGACCACAGAGTGAGGGGGTTACAGTGGGTTTGCTGACCCACAGAGCAAGAAAGCTGAGGGTCTTCAGGCAGGAGACTTCCTGGTGGAGTAGGGTGCCTTTAGGCACTTGTAGGTGGAGCTAAAAGAGCTGTAACGCTTGAGCAGGGCAGGGGCCGAAAGGAGGCCTGTCCTGAGGGGGCCGAGAAAAGTTCTTCAAGGAGCCAAGAGAAGGCTTGTCTTCAGGGAGCGGAGACGAGGCCCACAGGCTGGCCGAGAAAGAAAGATGTCCTACACTAAGGAAGGGAGGGATGTGCTCTTCACTGTGGGGGTATGCTTCTTGACATTGATCCTATTCATGTTGTTTCCGAGTTAATCCTGATCCCATGTTACTTCCCTAATAAGCCATATAACTGTAAGTGTGACCTGTGAATTCTGTGTGGACATTGCAATGAATTATCGAACCCAGCAGAGAAGTATAGAGTACTGTCAGGAGAAAGACTAGTGTCAGAATTGGTAAAAAGGTTGGAGAGTGGAGGTATATCTGACTTCCACCTCTTAGAGATCACCTTTGGGCTGATACTTATGCTGATTCTCATTCTCTTTGAAGTTAGATGGGGAATGACACTACCACTACCCCACTACAAATATATATATAATATATATTATATGTATAATTCATAAGAGTTGAAATCAACTCAATGGCAATGGGTTTGTTTTTTTTTATAAAAGATATATAATATATCTCAATGTTACGCATATATTTATCTACCACTCATCTGTTAGTTTGTCATACTGTGGTGGCTTGTGTGTTGCTGTGATGCTGGAAGCTATGCCACCAGTATTTCACATATCATCAGGGTCACCCATGGTGGACAGGTTTCAGAAGAGTTTCCAGACTGAGGAAGAAGGATTTCAAAATCTACTACTAAAAAAATTGGCCAGTGAAAACCTTACGTCCTAGTTATTTAATGCTGCTATAACAGAAATACCACAAATGGATGGCTTTGACAAATAGAAATGTATTCTCTCACAGTTTAGGAGGCTAGAAGTCTGAATTCAGGGCACAGGTTCCATGGGAGGGATTTTTCTCTCTGTCAGCTCTGGGGAAATTCCTTGTCATCAATCCTTGCCTGGTCTAATAGCCTCTCAGGGCAGGCACCCGGGTCCAAACGACGCACTCTGCTCCTGACTCTTCTTCTTTGGTGGTAATGAGGTCCCTCTCCTCTCTGCTTGCTTCTCTCTTTAATATCTCAAAAGAGATTGATTCAAGACATAACCTAATCCTGCAGATTATGTTCTGCCTCATTAACATAACTGCCTCTAATCCTGCCTCATTAACATCATAGAAGTTAGGATTTACAACACATCAGATCACAAATTGGAGGACAAACACAGAATACTGGGTATCGTAGCCTAGCCAAGTTGATACACATTTTGGGTGACACAATTCAATTCATAATACCTTATGAATAGCAGTGGAACATTGTCTGATATAATGCCAGGAGATGAGCTCCTCAGGTTACAAGACATTCAAAATAAAACAGGGGAAGAGCCGCCTCCTCAATGCAGAGTAGACCTTAGTGACCTGGACGGAGTCAGCATTCAGAACCTTCATTTGCTAATGTGGCACAACTCAAAATGACAAGAAACACAAACATCCATTAATAATCGGAACATGGAATGCATGAAGTATGAAACTAGGAAAATAGGAAGTCATCAAAAATGAAATGGAATGCATAAAGACTGATATCCTAGGCATTAGTGAGCTGCAGTGGACTGGTATTGGCCATTTGAATCAGACAATCATGTGGTCTACTATGCCAGGAATGACAAATTGATAAGGAATGATGTTGCATTCATCATTAGAAAGAAAATTTCAAGATCGATCCTGAAGTACAACACTGTCAGTGATAGGATAATATCCACATGTCTACAAGGAAGACAAGATGGTATGACTACTATTCAAATTTATGCACCATGCACTGAGGCCAAAGATGAAGAAATTGAAGACTTTTACTAACTTCTGCACTCTGAAATTGATCAAACATGCAATCAAGGTGCATTGATAATTACTGGTTAATGGAATGTGAAAGTTGAAAACAAGGAAGGATCAGTAGTTGGAAAACATGGCCTTGGTAACAGAAATGACACTGGTGATTACAGAATAGAATTTTGCAAGACCAATGACTTCTTCACGGCAAATACCTTTTTTCAGAAACATAAACAGAGTCTGTAAACATGGACCTCACCAGATGGAATCAAAGTAACTACAACTGTGGAAAGAGATGATGGAGAAGCTTAAAATCATCAGCCAGAACAAGGCCACGGGCCATCTGCATAACAGACCATTAATTACTCAAATGTAAGATCAAGTTTAAGCTTAAGAAAGTTAAAACAAGTCCACGAGAGCCAAAGTACAACCTGAGGATATTGCACCTGGATTTAGAGTCCAACTCAAGAATAGAGTTGACACGTTGAACACTAATGACTGAAGGCCAAATGGTAGGATAATATCAAGGACATCATACTTGAAAGCAAAGCATCATTAAAAAGACAGGAAAGAAAAAAAAGACCAAAATGGATGTCAGAAGAGATGCTGAAACTAGCTCTTGAATGTAGAGTACCTAAAGTGAATGGAAGAAATGATGAAGTAAAATGGCTGAACAGAATATTTCAAAGTGCAGCTTGAGAGGACAAAGTAAAGTATTATAATGAAATGTGCACAGACCAAAGTTAGAAAACCAAAAGGGAAGAACATGCTCAGTATTTCTCAAGCTGAAAGAACTGAAGAAAAAATCCACACCTCAAGTTGCAATATTGAAGGATTCTATAGGCAAAATATTGAACAACAAAAGACACATCAAAAGAAGATGGAAGGAATACACAGAGTCACTGTACCAAAAAGAATTGGTCAATGTTCAACCATTTCAGGAGTTAGTATATGATAAAGAACCAATGGTATTGAAGGAAGAAGTCCAAGCCGCTCTGAAGCCATTGGCAAAAAACAAGACTTCAAGAACTGACAGAATACCAAACGAAATGTTTCATCAAACGGATGCAATGCTGGAAGTGCTCACTTGTCTATGCCAAGAAATTTGGATGACAGCTACCTGGCCAACCGACTGGAAGAGATCCATATTTCTACCCATTCCAAAGAAAGGTGATCCAATAGAATGCAGATATTATCTAACAATATCATTAATATTACATGAAAGTAAATTTTTGCTGAAGATAATTCAAAAACTGTTGCAGCAGTACATCGACAGGGAGCTGCCAGAAATTCAAGCCAGATTCAGAAGAGGATGTGGAACAAGGGATATCATTGCTGATATCAGACAGATCTTGGCTGACACCAGAGAATACCAGAAAGATATCTACCTATGTTTTGTTGACTCTACAAAGGCATTCAACTGTGTGGATCACAACAAATTACAGATAATATTGCAAAGAATGGAAACTCCAGAACACTTAACTGTGCTCATGCTGAACATGTACATAGACCAAGAGGCAGTCATTCTAACATCACAAGTGGATACTGAGTGGTTTAAAATCAGAAAAGGTGTACTCCAGGGTTGTATCCTTTCACCATATTTATTCTATCTGTATGCTGAGCAAATAATCCAAGAAGCCAAACTATATAAAGAAGAATGTGGCATCAAGATTAAAGGAAGAGTCATTAACCACCCATGATATGCAGATGACACAACCTTGCTTGCTGAAAGTGGAGAGGACTTGAAGCAGTTACTGATGAAGAACAAAGACTACTACCTTCAGTATGGATTACACCTCAACATAAGGAAAACAAAAATCCTCACAACTGGGCCAATAAGCAACATCATGATCAAGAGAGAAAATAGTGAAGTTGTCAAGGATTTTGTTTTACTTGTATCTGCAATCAATGTGCATGGAAGCAACAGTCAAGAAATCAAATGATACATTTCATTCAGCAAATCTGCTTCAAAAGACCTCTTGAAAGTGTTAAAAAGCAAAGCTGTCACTTTGAGGACTAAGGTGAGCCTGACCCAAGCCATGGTATTTTCAAATGCCTCATACAAATGTAAAAGCTGGCCAATGAATAAGGAAGACCAAAGAAGAACTGATGTCTTTGAATTATGGTGTTGTCACAGAATATGGAATATACTATGGACTGCCAGAAGAATGAACAAATCTGTCTCAGGAAAGGTACGGCCAGAATGCTCCCTAGAAGCGAGGATGTGAGACATCATCTCAAGTACTTTGGACATGTTATCAGGACAGACCAGTCCCTGGAGAAGGACATCATGTTTGGTAAAGTAGAGGGCCAGAAAAAAAGAGGAAGACTGTCAGAGGTAGAGCCAACATGGTGCTATAGACAGAAGCACCATGCCGTCCCTCCACAGCAAAGACCCAAAATAAGTAAAACAGAGACAAATGTTAATCCTGGAAACCTAAGCGTCAAATGTAGGGATAAAGAACTCAATGAAGCACTGAATGGAATAAGAATCTGACACAGAACAGAGAGTGAGGACAGCTAGGGATTGAAGGTCCCCCATCAGCTAACGTGGCAGGGATTCGCCATCTTGGACCCCTCAGCCACCAAGAACAGTGGACGGGAATACGGGAAGGTAGCTTCATGGAGCTCCCAGCAGGAGACAGAGCACTCAGAAACCAGCGTTACATGCTTTCCCACCGTCCACCCTTCCTCCCCTGCTCAGCCTTCGGCCACCTTCCAGTGGGCCACGGTTCGACTGTAGAGATGCCAGCTCCTTGCTACTTGGATTTGCCCCACCCACACTGGCTGGCTCCTTCAGTGCCAGTTTTTGTTACTGTCGTTGCTTTTCTTAGCTTCTTTTGGTTTCTTCTCTCTCTCTCTCTCATATCCTTCCTTTCCTTTCTCTGAAACACTTGGCTCCTTTTGCCATCTCCGCTCATTCTTGACAGGATGTGCAGCACCACTCGGCTGGGGAGCCCCTTCCATGATCCATGCTGCCAAGCCAGAGAGCCCCCTCCGGGCTTTCTTTTTCCTCGGTTTCTTGTCTCTCTCTACTTCCCTTCCTTTCCTTTTTCCCAGATACCTGGCACTGTGTGGCATCTCTGCTCTTTCTTGATGACCTGTGCAGCACCACTCAGGTAGGGACTCACCTCTGGTGGGTTCCCTTTGGGTATTTTTTTCTCTTCTTTTCTTCTGTTTCTTCTCTCTATTTTCTTTCCTTTTCTTCCTCCCAAACACCTGGCATCTTTTCTCCCCCTCCCAGGTTTGTTGTTGTTTCCTCCCCCTCCCAGGTTTGTTGAAACAATTGAAGACAGGATCAGTGAAATTGAAGACAAATCCTTGGATATCATTTTGTTTGAGGAAAAATCAGAGAAAAGAATGAAGAAACCCTGAGAAAGATGTGGGATACAATGAAAAGCAAAAATCTGTGATTGAAGCTCCAAAACAGGGAGAAAATGGAAAACACAGAGAGGATTACTGAAGAATTGCTGATAGAAAACTTTCCTAATATCATGAAAGATGAAAAGCCAACCATCCAAAAAGCTCAACGAACCCCATATAGGATAGACCCCAAAAGAAAATCACCAAGGCATATCATAATCACACTCGCTAAAATCAAAGACAGGGAAAGAATCCTGAGAGCAGCTCATGAAAAATGAAAAGTCACATACAGAGGGGAAACAATAAGACTAAGCTCTGATTACTCGGCAGAAACCATGCAGGCAAGAAGGCAATGGGATGACATATATAAAACCTTGAAAGAAAAAAACTGTAAACCAAGAATAATATATCCTGCAAAACTCTTGTTCAAATATGATGGTGAAATTAGGACATTTGCAGATAAACGGAAATTAAGCGAAAGTGTAAAAACCACACCAAATTTATAAGAATTATTAAAAGGAGTCCTTTGGACAGAGAACCAACAACATCAGACCGTAGCCTGAATCTACGACCCAAGACTGCATAAGCCGGATACCAACCTAGGTAATGAACTCTCAAGGATAAAACAAAACTAAATGATTTACAACAGGGAACCAGAGAGATTAAACCGCAAATGACAACAACGTCAGCACAATAAAAGAGGGAAAAAATGGTGTAGGTATAGAACTTTCAGATGGAGAGGAAGTCAAGGTGATATCAAGTAATAAAAGACTGGTTCAAACATAGGAAGACAAGGGTAAATTTCACAATAACCACAAAGAAAGTTAACAAACCTACTCATCAAAATAAAGAAGAAAAACATTAAGTCTCAGTAAACACAAAGTCTACAAAAATGAAAAAAAAAAAAAATCCACAAACGAAAGTAACTCACCACAGGTGAGTAAGAGGAACAAAGAAAACATCAGCACCAAATAAAAAGCACTATAAAATAACAGCAATAAACTCACACCTATCAATAATCATGCTGAATGTAAATGGCCTAAATGCACCCAGAAAGAGACAGAGAGTGATGGAATGGATTAAAAAACAGGATCCATCGATCTGCTGTCTACAAGAGACACACCTTAGAAACAAAGACATAAATTTATTAAAAATCAAAGGATGAAAAAAATATATTAAGCAAATATCTACCAAAAAAGAACAGGAGTGTCAATAATAATCTCAGATAAAACAGACTTTAAAACAAAATCATAAGCTAGATAATGGGCTCTTCTAAAAATTAAATACTTAATGTTCATCAAAAGACTTCACCAAAAGAGTAAAAAGAGAACCTACAACTGGGAAAAAATTTTTGGCTATGACAAATCTGACAAAGTTCTAATCTCTAAAATCCTCAGGAAATTCCGACACCTTTATAACAAAAAGACAAATAATCCAATTAAAAAATAGGCAAAGGAAATGAACAGACATTTTCCCAAAGAAGATATTCAAGCAACTCACAGACACATGAGGAAATACTCACAATCACTAGCCATTAGAGAAATGCAAATCAAAACCACAATGAGAATCAGCTCACTGTGACATTACTGGCACGAACCAAAAAAAACAGAAAATAACAACTGTTGGAGAGGCTGTGGGAAGATTAGAACTCTTAAGCACTACTGGTGGGAATGCAAAATGGTACACCATTTTGGAAAATGATATGGTGCTTCCTTAAAAAGCTAGAAATAGAAATACTGTATGATCCAGCAATCCCACTCCTAGGAATATATCCTAGAGAAATAAAAGCCATCACATGAATAGTCATATGGACACCCGTGTTCATTGCAGCATTATTCACAATAGCAAAAAGATGGAAACAACACAAATGTCCATCAACAGATGAATGGATAAACAAACTATGGTACATACACACAATGTAATACTACGCAACAATAAAGAAAAATGAAGAATCTGCAAAGCATCTCACAACAGAGATGATTCTGGAGGTCATTATGTTTAGTGAAATAAGTCAATCACACAAGGACAAATATTGCATAAGACCACTAATATAAAAACTCATGGAAAAGTTTACACACAAAAACAAACAATCTTTGATGGTTACAAAGGAGGGGAGGGGTGGAGATGGAAAAACACTCAATAGGCAATAGATAAGTGGTAACTTTGGTGAAGGCTAAGACATTACACGATACTGTGGAAGCCAGCACAGCTTGTCCAAGGCAAGGTCTTGGAAGCTCCACAGACACATCCACACTCCCTGAGGGACTGAATTACTGGGCTGAGGCCTGTAGGGACTATGATCCAGGGGAGCATCTAGCTTAATTGGCATAACATAGTTTATAAAGAAAATGTTCTACATTCTACTTTGGTGAGGAGCGTCTGGGGTCTTAAAAGCTTGTGAGCAGCCATCTAAGATACTCCACTGGTCTCACCTCATCTGGAGAAAGGGAGAATGAAGAAAACTAAAGACACAAGGGAATGATTAGTCCAAATGTCTAATGGACAAAAACTACTATAGCCTCCACCAGACTGTGTCCAGCACAGCTAGATGGTGCCCAGCTACCACCACTGACTGCTCTGACAGGGATTACAACAGAGGGTTCTGGACAGAGCTGAAGAAAAATATAGAAAATTCTAACCCACAAGGAAAAAAAAAGAAAAAAGACTAGATTTACTGATCTGACAGAGACTGGAGAATATGGTCCCAGGACATCCTTTTAGCTCAGTAATGAAGTCACTTCCAAGGTTCACCCTTCACCATAGAATAGACAGGTCCATAAAACAAAATGTGACTAAATGGGTATACCAGCTCAGGGGCAAGGACGAGAAGGCAGGAGGGGACAGGAAAGCTGGTAATAGGGAACCCAAGGCTGAGAAGGGGAGAATGTTGACATGTCATGGGGTTGGCAACCAATGTCACAAAACAACATGTGTACTAATTGTTTAATGAGAAGCTAGTTTATTCTGTAGACTTTCATCTAAAGTACAATTTTTTAAAAAAAGGAAAAAGAAAAAGAGGAAGAATGTAAACGAGATGGATTGACACAGTGGCTGCAACAATGGGCTCAAACACGGCAATGATTGTGAGGAAGGTGCAGGACCAGGCAATGTTTAGTTCTATTGTACATAGGGTCGCTATGAGTGAGAGCAGTCTGGACAGCACCTAAGAAAAACAACAACAATATATATGTCTCATATATATACATGAGAGAGAGAGAGAGATCATGCAGACTCCTGAGGATCAGAAATTGAGGGATTTTTTTTTTCAAGGCGTTATGGATTGAATTACGTCTCCTAAAAATATGTGTATCAATTTGGCTAGGCCATGATTCCCAGTATTCTGTGATAGTACACCATTTTGTGATCTGATGTAATTTACCTATGTGTTGTAAATCCTATCTCTGTGATGTTGATGAGATGTGATTAGTGGCAGTTATGTTAATAAGGTAGGACTCAATCTACAAGATTAGACTGTGTCTTGAGCCAATCTCTTTTGAAATGTAAAAGCAAGCAGAGAGACATGGGGACCTCATACCACCAAGAAACAAGAGCCAGGAGGCTAGCGCATCCTTTGGACCTGGGGTCCCTGGGCTGAGAAGTTCCTTGACCTGGGGGAGATGGATGGCAAGGACCTTCCTCCAGAGCCAACAGAGAAAAAAAGCCTTCCCCTGGAGCTGATGCCCTGAATTTGGACTTCTAGCCTACTAGACTGTGAAAGAATAAACTTCTGTTTTATAAAGCCATCCACTTGTGGTATTTCTGTTATAGCAGCACTGGATAATTAAGACACAAGATCATGAAGTAGAATCTCCAAGAAATTAGTCAATTTGTGGAACACAGAAAATAATGAGAGGCAATAGGACTGGAAAGTAGACATCAGTATAGATGTTGTTATAAAAGAAGTCAGAATTAGGACTATGTATTGGATCACGTAGACAAAGTGAGTTATAGATAGATCACAGTTCATAGATGAATGATTGTGAGACTTTAGAGAAGTGGAGAACCTTTGATACGTCTAGGTCAGAATCTATTGAACAGATGAAGACACTGGGGTCTAGAGAGGCTAGTAATTCATGCTACAACACTTGTATTCTTGGACAATCAGCTGCTACCATATTCTTTCTTCCAAGAGTAACTACATTTTTCATACCACAGACAAAGATTTATGTAGCTCCTTGAAAAACACTCTTTAAGAAAATGTGCCATTCAGGACAATTATTTCAGTTAAGGTAGCTAATTGGGTACTTAAAGTAGTATATTTGCATGCTTAATTAACTATAATTTATTTTAAAATACTTTAATATCAAATTACTGTGGGATGCATTTCGAGGCTTAAATTATTCTTTTAAAAAGTTTTGCTTCTATTCATTCTTTTGCAGTACAAGGTGAAACTAAAATTTCATTCCATTAAAGGAAAATCAAGTGGAACTAAACACACACACACACACATACACGCAAAATGAGTAAGGATAAAATGTTGAAACTAAATACAAACAGATCACTAAACACCCATTCAAGGATTACAAGAAAAACAATGTAATCCAAGCAAGGATTATTTTCAAATAGAATACAAGAATAGCAGCAGTATGGCATGGTGGGAAGTATTGCAAACTAAGTTAGACTACATGGATTTTAATACTATGTTATCACTGACAAATTCCTTAACATCTCTTGACCTCAATATTCTCACCTGGACAATGAGTTTATGTAGATACCTTCAAACTTTAAATTTCTAAGATAATAATGGACCAGATTTGACTAAGTGAAAAACACTTTTCCACAGGCCAGATATATCCCCAGATAGATCTGGACTTTTATCCAATCAATTCAAATAACCTGTAATATGAAAGTCAACTAATAAGCATAATGTAATGAATTTAAATAAAACAATTTAAAAATGAGTATAAAAGAAATTTTTTTCTGGATCACAGTTTCTCATTGTTTGCCACTCTAAGATTTCTTCAATTCTCTGTAATTACTTCTACAATATGCATTTGTAAACATTTAAACATTTTAAAGTAAATACCAAGGAAAAATCCATATGAATTTTAAAAGAAAAGAGAAAAAATTCTAGGCAAACAATGTAAATATCTAGTTTCTTTAAAAATTTTAATGGGTACCCATAATCAAGGTGTTTCCTGGTATCTCCTAAAGAAGACTATCTTTTCAGTGAGGAGAATAACTTGTGGGATTGAACTGTCATTGTTATTGTTAGGTGCCGTCCAGTTGGTTCCAACTGTTAGTGACCCTATGTACAACAGAACAAAATGCAGCCTGGTCCTGCACCATCCTCACAATCATTGCTATGCTTGAAACCATCGTTGCAGCCACTGTGTCACTTCGTCTCATTGAGGATCTTCCTCTCTTTCAATGACTTTCTACTAAGCATGATGTCCTTCTCCAGGGACTAGTCCCTCTGATAATATGTGCAAAGTACTTGAGACAAACTCTTACCATACTGGCTTCTAGGGAGCATTCTAGCTGTACCTCCTCTGAGACATACGTGTTTGTTCTTCTAGCAGTCCATGGTATATTCAATATTCTTTGCCAACACCATAATTCAAAGGCAACAATTATTCTTCAGTCTTCCTTGTTCATTGTCCAGCTTTAACATGCATATGGGCATTTAAAACACAATGGCTTGGGTCAGGTGTACCTTAGTCCTCAAAGTGACATCTTTGCTTTTTAACACTTTAAAGCAGACTTTTGCAGCAGATTTGTCCAGTGCAATATGTCATTTGATTTCTTGACTGCTGCTTCCATGGGCATTAATTATGGATCCAAGTAAAATAAAATCCTTGACACCTTCAATATTTTCTCTATCATGATGTAGCTTATTGGTCCGATTGTGAGGAGTTTTGTTTTCTTCATGTTGAGGGGTAATCCATACTGAAGGTTATAGTCTTTGTTCTTCACAAATGCTTAAAGTCCTCCTTACTTTCAGCAAGCAAGGTTGTGTCATCTGCATATCAAAGGTTGTTAATGAGTCTTCCTCCAATCTGATGCCACATTTGTCTTCATATAGTTCAGTTTCTCAGATTATTTGCTCAGCATACAGATTGAACAAGTATGGTGAAAAGATAAAACCCTGATGAAAACCTTTCCAAATTTTGAGCCACCCAGTATCCCCTTGTTCTGTTCAAACGACTGCCTCTTGGTCTATGTACAGGTTCCTCATGAGCACAATTAAGTGTTCTGGAATTCCCACTCTTCGCAATGTTATCCCTAATTTGTTATGATCCATACAGTTGAATGCCTTTGCACAGTCAATAAAACACAGGTAAATATCTTTCTGGTATTCTCTGCTTTCAACCAAGATCTATCTGATATCAGCAAATATCATTCCTCGTTCCACATCTTCTAAATCTGCCTTGAATTTCTGCTGGTTCCCTGTAGATATACTGCTGCAACAACTTACAAATTATCTTCAGAAAAATTTTGCTTGCATGTGATATTAATATTATTCAATAATTTCCACATTTGGTTGGATCACCTTTCTTGGGAATAGGCATAAATATGGATCTCTTCCAGTCAGTTGGCCAGGTAGCTGTCTTCCAAATTTCTTGGCATAGACTAGTGAGCACTTCCAGTGCTGCATTCATTTGTTGAAACATCTCAATTGGTATTCCCTCAATATCTGTAGCTTTGTTTTTCACCGATGCCTTCAGTGCAGCTTGGACTTCTTCCTTCAGTACCATTGGTTGTTGATCATATGCTACCTCCTGTAAGGGTTGAACGTTGACCAATTCTTTTTGGTACAGTGACTCTGTATATTCCTTCCAACTATTTTTGATGTGTCCTGTGATGTTCAATATTTTGCCCATAAAATCCTTCAATATTGCATATTGATGCTTAAATTTTTCCTTTAGTTCTTTCAGCTTGAGAGATGTCAAGTGTGTTCTTCCCTTTTGGTTTTCTAACTCCAGTTCTCTGTACATGTCATTATAATACTTTGTCTTCTCAAACAGCCCTTTGAAATCTTCTGTTCAGCTCTTTTACTTCATCATTTTTTCCATTCGCTTTAGCTGCTCTACTTTCAAGAGCAAGTTTCAGAGTCTCTTCTAACATCCATTTTAGTCTTTTCTTTCTTTCATGTCTTTTTAATGACCTTTTGCTTTCTTCATGTATGATATCATCCTACTACCTGTCTGGTCTTCAGTCATTAGTGTTCAATGTATCAAATCTATTCTTGAGATGGTCTCTAAATTCAGGTGGGATACACTCAAGGTCATATCTTGGCTCTCATGGACTTGTTTTAATTTTCTTCAGCTTCAACTTGAACTTGCATATGAGCAATTGATGGTCTGTCCCACAGTCGGCCCCTGTCTTGTTCTGACTGGTAATATTGAGCTTCTCCATCATTTATCTTTCCATGGATGTAGTTGATTTGATTCCTGTATATTCCATCTGGCGAGGTCTACATGTATATTCACCATTTATGTTGTTGAAAAAAGGTATTTGCAATGAATAAGCTGTTGGTCTTGCAAAATTCTACCATGTGATCTCCAACTTTGTTTCTATCACCAAGGCCATATTTTCCAACTCTCGATTCTTTTCCTTTGTTTCCTTCTTTCACATTCCAATCACCAGTAATTATCAATGCGTCTTGATTGCATGTTAAATCAGTTTAAGGGTGTAGGAGTTGGTAAAAATCTTCAATGTCTTCATATTTGGTATTAGTGGTTGGTGTGTAAATTTGAATAATAGTTATTATTATTAACTGGTTTTCCTTGGAGGCTTATGGATATCATCCTAGCACTGACAGCGTTATACTTCAGGATAGATCTTGAAAATAAAGGATATCAAAGAAGTACAGTAGAAATGGTTTACATAAGAATAGTGTCCTACAAATAATAACTTATGAAAGACTAAATAGCTCCTCATATTTCTAGTACTAAATTTCTGTTGTTTTTAAGGTAAATAATTTGTAGGTTGTATAGTTTATGTATGACGGGATAAAAGCAGCTGATATTTCTTCAAAATGAAAAAGTAGATTCAAGTCATGTTTTTATTTGTTGAGCAATATACTACCTCTACAATATAAGATACATACCAGCAGAGTTATTTTCCTGTCTGCTGAGTACTTGTCACCTAGCAACAATAATCAAGTTATAGTCATTAAA
Organism: Trichechus manatus latirostris; assembly: GCF_000243295.1. Taxonomy (NCBI): domain Eukaryota; kingdom Metazoa; phylum Chordata; class Mammalia; order Sirenia; family Trichechidae; genus Trichechus; species Trichechus manatus. The sequence continues at coordinate 4,932,064 of NW_004444032.1, read as the reverse complement.
CAAAGAAAAGTCATTCAACCCAGACATCAAGAGAAAGTGGCATAGGTAGAATTCTAAGGCCCCCGACATTCCTGCCCCCTGATGTATTACCAGTTACCAGTTGTGGTTGAGTAGATTCTGACTCATGGCAACCCCATATGTTTCTGAGTAGAACAGCACTACATAGGATTTTCAATTGCTGTGATCTGTCAGAAGTATATTGCCATTCTTTTCTTCCAAAGTACCTCTGGGTGGATTCAAACTGCTACCCTTATGGCTAGTAGCCAAGGCTTAACCACCTAGGAACTTCTCCTGATGTATACACACCCTGTATAATGCCTCTTCTTGAGTGTAGGTAGGATTGTGAATATGATGGATTTCACCCCTTTCATTAGGTTACATTATATGGCAAAGGTAAAGGGATTTTGAAGATGTAATTAAGGTCCCAAAGCAGTTGACTTTGAGTTCATCAAAAGCAAGATTATGGTGGGTGGATCTGACCTAATCAGTTGATGCTTTAAAAGGGACTGAGCCATTCCTGAAGTCATAGATTGATAGTATGAGAGGGCAAGCACTAGAGAAATAAAATTGGTTCCTAGGGCTCAAGTAGCATGGCTTCATATGAACCTCATAATGGATGGAATATATTGCACATTCATTTGTTATTAATTATAAATTTCAAGGGAAGGTGACATACTTAATCTAAGAAGAATTGGATAAGGATAAGAAAAGGATAAGAGGAGATGAATTCCAATGAGACTCAATTTTACACTAAGTATAAAAAAAGAAGAATGAACAAGAGGGAATTCGAGCAAAAAGTTCTCACTACTTAGCAAAAAGTTCTTCCTAAAATGTGTTCTACAGCTCACCTTCTTCGGAATTACCTGTGAGATTTGATTTGAAATTTAGATTCCCAGATCTGATCCCATAGCTAGTGAATCAGGATCTCTGGGGGCCCATGAATTTTTCTTTATCTAACTCCATAGGTAATTTTTTGAGAAACAGAGTTTGACAACCAGTTACCTACTCACTACCAGATGAAAGAAAGGACCCCTGGTAGCGCAACAGTTAAATGCTTGGCTGCTAACCAAAAGGTTGGCAGTTTGAATCCACCCCACAGCTCTGTGGGAGAAATACCTGGCGATCTGCTCCCATAAAGATTACAGCCTAGAAAACCCGATGAGGCAGTTCTACTCTGTCACATCGAGTCTCTATGAGTTGAAATTGATTTGACAGCACAACAACAACCAAATGGGAGAACTATTTGTGGGTAATGTGGAAGAACTATTTGTGGGTGAGGTGGAAGTGTGGAGAACAATAAATGGGCTAGGACTCTTCAAAGATCCCAGACCACAGAGAATCACATACGTTTTAGTAGATCATCTTTTACAGGAAATTCTTAGACCTGGAAGGGAATAATTATGAACACCCAGATTTTACTTTAGAAAGAGCTTGTTCTTTGGGAAACATATGTGTTTTATTCTCATCGAGGGATATCAATAACACAAAATTCTGTACTTTTGTAGTGACGGAGAAGACTCACATCCTCAACACAACAGCCTTCTCTTTTCTTGACCACATGCCTCCTCCTTCCAGTTCAGGGAGGGGACAGAGGAGAGAGACTGCAGAGAATTACGAGAATTTATAGAATTATAAAACTGAAATTTGATCCTTTTACTAGGAGTGGAATATGCTTTCACACTTAACATCTCAGGATTTCTAAATACGTGTCTCCTAATTTTTCTCCTGAAATCCAGCACCATGTTTCCAATCAATTCTCAAAACTAAATTCTTTGTATTTACCTTTTCTCCTCCTCTATTACCTATTTCTGCCTCCCCAACATCAGAGCGAGAATGTAGAAGCCATCCCAGACTCCCCACTGGGCATCAGAGAAATGCCAATTAAAACTATCAGGAGACAAAAACCTTGGCTAGAACGGCTAATTACGTCATTGTGAAGAGGATGTGGAGCAACTGGAGCCCTTGTGTACTGCTGATAGAAATAAAAAGTGGTACAACCACTTTGGAAAACTGGTGGTTTCTTATAAAGTTACGCATACCCTTACCCTATGATCCAACAATCTACTTGCAGGTATTCACCAGGCAAAATGAAAATAGATACACAAAAAGACTTGTATAAGAATTTTCATAGGAGTTTTATTGATAATAACCAAACCTAGAAATAACCTACATGTCCATCAACAAAAGAATAGATTAAAAAGTAAAACTATGTTAAATTCCATAATAAACTACTACATAGCAATAAAAATGAACAAAATAAGAATACAACATGGATGAATCTGAGAAACATAATATTTAGCAAAAAAAGCCAAACATGAAATCCTGTATACCATAATGCTTCCATTTATATGAAATTCAAGAATAGACAAAAAACTTATATATGGTGACATAAGTCAGAAAAGTGGCTGCCTCTTGGGAGTGGGGCACTTATTGAAAATATAGGTACTTTCTCGGTTGATGGAAATATTTAACATCTTGATAGGGATATGGGTTAAATGGTTAAAGGCATTTATCAAAACTCATTGAAGTGTTCACTTAAGATATATACAGTTCATTGTATGTGAATTTGACCACAAAAAGGTACTATTAAAAATTAATAGGAGAAAAAAATTAGTAACAGAAATTATTTTCTTTGTCCTTGCAAAATACACAATAGTGGAAAAAAGGAAATTTTAAACTTTTCTTTGTATTTCATTCAGATGGCTTTTTTTCATCTAGGAGATCATCATTCTGAATACACTAAGAACTCACAAATTCTATTTACATGTTCTGTATCAAGTATTTTATTCTCACCTCTTTAGGAAAGATAATATTTACCAACCTAGAGTCATTTCTCTAATTTGTCCTTGAAAGCTTCTATTTTTAACTACTTGTTTCTAAGTTCAGCAGGGTCCATCAGAGAGAGATTGAAGAAGCAGAAAAAGAATAAAGCACCAAGTATAAGAAAGAAAATAAAAAGCACTGACAGTCTATTATTTTTTCTTTGAAACTAACACTGCTTGCAATAGTACTGGATGTCAAACAATCTACCAGCCATCAAACATGCAGTCCCGAACCCTTAGAAATAAAGAAATATCAAACATGGGATTGACTTAATTCCAGTGGCAGCATCTCAGGACGTAAATATTCCCCTGGAGAACCTGAAATAAAGCTGATTCCTCATGTGTCCCCTCCAGACAGATGAGGATACAGCTGCAGTGAAATGATGGTCAGGGTTAATGAAGAGTTGTCAGTGTTGGAAAATGTTGTTTTGAGTTTGAAGTTGACTGAATCTGGGCAGATCACAAGCCAATCTGTATGAAAGCCAAACACAAACAAAATACCTGGTAATTATCGATGACTGGTTCAACTTGGATCCCACCCCAAACCGTGTCACCACTTGTCATTCATTTGAAAAACCATTAAGACTGTGAGATATGCTGTAGTACTGCTTATATTTGTTAATTCCATGTGCAACCACCTGTCTCTATCAGATGCTATTTCCTCTATAGCACTGAATATAACTTAATAAAAAGAAGCTTATTTTTTTGCTCTAAAAATTGTAGTGAGAATCTTATAGGTTGTAATTTGCCTCTCACTGTAACAGGTGCTTCCTTATAATAACTGATGAAATGAAATAGGTCATGTTTTGAATCCAATAATGTAATGTAATTCTGGGACAGTACGGAGAACCACTCAGAGTTCAGCTGAGACTGCATGGAACTGTCATTTGGAAGGCGTCCAAAACACCCAAGAGATGCAGATCTTCATGCACTTGAGCTAAAATATCTTGTCATATTGACTGAAAACATTAATACTTCTCCAGAGGAACATATGACTGTTTGGATAAATAAAGACTCGCATCGCTTCATGTCAGTTCAGATCAGGGCATGTTGCAAAAAGAGTTGGCTACAAACTTTCAACAAAGCATTTCATTCTTCAGAGTTTTTTGGATTTCAGTATTACAGACAACCTGGGCTAGGTATCTGTTTGTTATTAGCTTTCATAGAGGATGGCTTGCACAGTTAACCCATTAACTCTGATCATCATTTTCTTGAAGCTGAATTCCAATCTATTTGGAGGCAGTACATGAAAAACTAGCCTTGTTTCAGGTTCTACTAAGCTGTGAATTTTCATTTTTGTGGTCTGAGGAAATACAGATAACGTATTAAAACTGGTCTTAGAGGTGAACAAGAAACCCCTTATACAGAGATTTCCAAATATATTTAGATAATCTATTTCAGCATGACAACGGACTCATTCCTCTTCCATTTGCAAATACTCTCTCAGCGCATCCTCCATCTATAGAAAGAGAAAGAGAGAGAAAAAGAAAGAGAGAGTAAGAGAAGGGAGGGGAGAAGAGAAGTTTTCGTCAAATTAATGGAAAGAATGCACTGTTATCCCTGAGAAGCCATATGTGATTATGCCTAACTTTTCATGCATTCATTCAAGTTATTATTAAGCACCTTCTATGTGCCAGAAACTGTGTTAGTCCCTAGGGATACTGGTGTGAGCAAGGCAGGCACACTCCCTGTGCCCATAAAGTCCACATTCTGGGAGACAGGACAGGACAAACGAGTATATGGAAAAATCAATATACATAATCTAGTTCAAATATATATAAACCATAGTAAATAAAACATTGAATGGAAAACCTCTTGGGGTAGGGAGTTATTTCTATATTAACATCCTGCTGCACCCCCACACATGTACCACACACGTGTACCAGTATGTTCCTTTCTAAAAATGTTTCTTGTTTGGTTGTTCTCTTTTTTATATTATGCACACAGAGTTATGGTTTCCTCAAAAGAAAACCAACACGAAGAGAAAAGAAAGGTGAGGCAAATTCAATGACATTTTCTCTCAGCATCTTTTTCTTTCTGCTTTTCAGTATTTCTCAATTTCTAGGCGAATCCTTCAGTGCTCATTTTCCATGGCTACACTAGTCCCTGAAGATGTTTTTTATTCTGCATCACCTCATTAAAAAGCAAAAGAAAGAAAAGAAGGTTTTCTAGCCTGAGGGACTGGCTCAATTCAGATAAGATTTGTATAAATACTGTCATTCAAGTCTTTCATAGTGAACCTCCCTATTAGATTCAAACTAAAAAACAAACGCATTGCCAGCAAGTAGATTCTGACTCATAGTGACAGTATAGGACAGAGTAGAGCTGTCCCATAGGGTTTCCAAGATTGTAAATCTTTATGAAAGCAGATTGCCATATCTTTCTTCCGTGGAGCTGCTGGTGGGTTCAAACTGATAAGTTTTAGATTAGCAGCCAAGTGCTTAATCACTGCTCCACCAGGGCTCCCATTAAAAATTCTATAACTTCAAAGCTGATTTTGCTCTAAGGGGCACTAACTCTGTTCAAAGTGAAGACAAAGCCATTAAAAGTAGACAAGCCAGGATGGGCTTCAGAAAGCTTGTTTCAATTTGGCTGAACACTGCAAGGGCTCGTGCAGCATGATAAGATAATTTATAACAAAATGAAGATGGACTAAAAGGCATGCTGTTATCAGATACCAGATGGACTATGTTTTAACTCTTCAGAGAACAGTACACACAGCTTGGCAAGGTGAAATTGCAGTAGAAGAGAAAAGAGCTATAGAAAACCATGACTGCTGGATTCCTGGAAGAAAGAGACAAAGCGAATCTAGATGTCTCAGCAAGAAAGAAAGAGATAAATAAAGAGAGTCAAAGGAGCAGACCTTATTGGAGAAATCTGCCAGGAAACTAAAAAGGGCATCATAAGATGTGAAGTTACTGAACAAAACCAGACACCATGTTTGGGAAAATAAGCCCCAAACAACTTGCATTTTTTTGTGTGTAAAAAGGCTTTTGAAAAAAACTTACACATCATGACTTGAAAGAGGATCATTTGTGTTTCTAGGAAACTGCAATGTGAATTTTTAAAAATTTGTAAATATCTCATAAACAAAGCTCATAAAGAATATTTACAAATGTCCACAGCATAGAAGAGCCAACATATAATGTCAATTTTAACATTTGGTTTATAGTTAACTTATTAATTGGATGTAGTATTTGTACACACTCAGAAGCATGTATAATTAATATACCTGACAGAGCAGTATCGTTTCATATTAAAATTTAGTAGAAGAAATAATAACATTAGCTACCATTTATCAAGTGCCCTGTTTCAGGCATGACACTATGTCAGGCATTATGCTAAAAACTTTCTACATTATGTCATTTTACCTTAAATCTTCCCTTCGATGTAGGTGTTATTAGTCCCATTTTTAATATTAGGGAAATTAAATACAGAGAATTTAAGGAATTTTCTCAAGATTACACAGCTGTCTAAGTCTAAAACTCACATTTAATATCTAGTCTACACTAACTCCCAATTTTTGAATATTTTAGGCACAGTCAAGCAAGCTTCTTAAAACATCAAATTGACGTGTTGTTTTAATCCAGGTTATCATATAGGGCCAGTATAAGCTGTTAACATAAAGACATATATTCATGCATACACAATATCTTTCATATTTAGTCCAGTTCATTCAATTTATTAGGCACATACTATTTTCAAGGAACCATGCTAGAACCTGCACTATAAGTAATGAAAAATGTCTTTGCTCTAAAGAGAAAAATATATATAACAATTTGTATCAGGATGCTATATAACAACCCTTACTTGTATTAGTTTAGGCTAAAGCACCAAAGACTATGAATCAGAAATAGGTGCTAAAGTGCCCACAACCAAAAGGCTAGATTGCTGATGGAAGAAAGAGAAGGGAAGCCATTTTGCAAACACCATTTTAATAATCAATTCAGGTAAGAATGGCCAATGAACGCTAAAATGTAAAAGTGAAAGTGATTGGGGAACAAGGTATCCATACAATCTCCAAAAGTATAAAACCCCAGACAACCTATTAATTACAAAGGGAAAAGATGCTCACACAATAGAGAGATCTGGCAGATACCACCTTAACCAAGTGATCAAATAGAGCATCGCTAATAATGGGGCAAACTAACATGTGCTTCATGGTATGATGTTACAGAAAGTACACTCAGGAGACTTCGGGGCAACATGGCACTATAGTCAGAAGCACCCCAGCGTCCCTCCATAGCAAAGATCCAAAAAACTAAGTCAAACAGAGTCACACGACAGTCCTGAAACCCTAAGCATCAAACTGAAGACATAAAGAACTCAGCCAAGTACCGAATGGAATAAGAAACTGACCGAGAACAGAGAGTGAGGAGACATACACACAAAGGTCACCTATCAGCTACTGCAGCACAGATCTGCCATTTTGGACTCCTATCGGAGATCAGAAAACAGGGGGTACGAGAAAGCAGGTTCACGGAGCTTCCAGCAGGAGACAGAACAACCGGTAATCAACAGTATACGCTTTCCCATCACCCACCGTTCTTCACCCACACTCAGCCTCCTCTGCTTCCCGTAGCCAAGTCTCTTGGCTGGGAAGCACCGGCTTCACTCTGGTGTCACTTGGATTCCACCCAACCACACTGGCTGGCTCCCTGAGTGCCATTTGTTGGCTGCTGGTGTTGTTTTTTTTCGTTAGATTTCTTCCTTACCTCTCACCACCTCCCCCTACTTTCTCTCAAATACCTGCCTCCATGGCCATCATTGCTTCTTCCTGGGGGGCTGTGAGGCACTGCTCAACTGTGGAACTGCTTCCTGGCCCGTGCTGCTGTACTAGTGGGACCCTACAGGACTTCTTTGTTTGTTTGTTCTGATTTGTTCGGTATTGATCTGTTTGTTTGATTGTTTTCTTTTTCTTTTTTTGGTGTGGGAGCCCCTTCTGGCCGGGCAGCGCCATGCAGCTTCAGAGATACTCCCTTACACTGCACAGATGCACAGTGACATCCCAGGGGGTATGTCTTTTTTCTTGTTTTTTTTTTTTTTTTTTTTTTTTTTTGTTTCTTTGTTTTGTTTTCTTCTCATTCCGTTTCCCTTTTCTGTCTTTCATTTCCAGTTTCTTGATTTATTCATTTTTTTCTTTTACCCTTTTTATTTTTTTTATTTTTGTTTTTCTCTATTTCACAGTCTCTCATCTCTCCACTCCAAAAGCAAGCTCCCTTAACACTCTTTTTTGTTTGTGTGTATGTTTTTCACTCCTGTTCCCCTCTCCTCTCTCCCATACCCATCTTAGCTCCACACATCACAACTCGCCTCTCCTTCCTGCCTACCTGCACTGTGCACTGAACATCACACCCCCAAGCAGCACAGACACAGCCTACCAGAACCTGCCCTATACTGATTCCCAGCCCACCCTGTCAGGCCTAGTACCTGCCACAAAAAACCCATCCCAGCAACTCCCCTTCAACTGGACCTGCCCTTCTGTACCATACCTGAGGGATTGACCCTGCCCATTGAAGAAGCAGGTGAAAAGTATCGTGCCCACAAACAAGCAAACAACAAAGAACAAACAGCCCACCTGCTCAGACATAACCAAATAAAACAACAAAGCAAGACGAAACAAACAAATCTACAGTCAATAAATGAGAAAAATAACTACTGAATGTCCCAAAGACAGCAGACAATATCAAAACATATACAAAAACAGGACAGGGTGGTTCCAGTAGGTGTCCAAAAAA
>NW_004444032.1:4917238-4918920 GCF_000243295.1 Trichechus manatus latirostris | reverse complement strand
ACCGTCACCTAAAGTACAATGAAAAAACTTATTAAAAAAAAAATTCTAGCCAATAGAATTCAGCATGATATCAAAAAAATAATCCACCATGACCAAGTAGGATTCATACCAGGTATGCAAGGATGGCTCAACATTAGAAAATCAATCAACGTAATCCACCACATAAAGAAAACAAAAGAATCACATGATCATCTCAACTGACGCAGAAAAGATTTTCACAAAGTCCAACACCCATTCCTGATAAAAACTCTCAATAAAATAGGTATAGAAGGGAAATTTCTCAACATAATAAAGGGCATCCATGCAAACCAACGGCCAGCATCATTCTTAATGGAGAGTGGCTGAAAACATTCCCCTTGAGAACAAGAACAAGACAAGGATGCCATTTATCTCCACTCCTATTTAACATCATGCTGGAAGTCCTAGCTAGAGCAATACAGCAAGAAAAAGAAATGAACAGCATCCAAATTGGTAATGAAGAAGTTAAACTCTCCCTGTTTGCAGATGATATGATACTATACATGGAAAACCCTAAAGATTCCATGAGGAATCTACTTGAACTAATAGTAAGATTCAGCAGAGTAGCAGGATACAAATTAAACATACAAAAATCGGTTGGATTCCTACACACCAATACAGAGAACAATGAAAAGGAAATCAGGAAAGCAATATCATTTATAATAGCCCCTAAAAAAATAAAATAAAATATTTAGGAATAAATCTAACCAGGGACGTAAAAGACCTATACCATGAAAAATACAAAACACTACTGCAAGAAACCCAAAGGGATGTACATAAATGGAAAAACATACCATGCTCATGATTAGGTAGACTCAACATTGTGAGAATGACAATTCCACCCAAAGCAATTTACAAATACAATGCAATCCTGATCCAAATACCAACAACATTCTTTAAAGAGACGGGAAAACTAATCATTAACTTTATATGGAAAGGGAAGAAGCCCCGGATAAGTAAAGTTCTACTGAAGAAGAAGAATAAAGTAGGAGGACTCACACTACTTGAACTCAGAACCTACTATACATCTATGGTAGTCAAAACAGCCTGTACTGGTACAACGACAGATACATTGACCAGTGGAATAGAATTGAGAACCCAGATGTAAATACATCCACCTATGGTCACCTGATCTTTAACAAGGGCCCAAAGTCCATCAAATGGGGAAAAGACAGGTTTTTGGTGCTGGCTAAACGGTGCTGGGAAAACTGGATGTCCATCTGCAAAAAAATGAAACAGGACCCATACCTCACACTGTATACAAAAACTACTTCAAAATGGATCAAAGACCTAGATATAAAGCCAAAAACTATAAAGTTCATAGAAGAAAAATAGGATCAATGCTAGAGACCCTAATGCACAGCATTAACAGGATACAAACCATAACCAACAACATAGAAACCCCAGAGGATAAACTAGACTACAGGGATCTTCTGAAAATTAAACACTTATGCTCATCAAAAGGCTTCACCAAAAGAGTCAAAAGAGAACCTACAGACTGGGAAAAAAATTTTGGACATTACAAGTCAGACAAAGGTCTAATCTCTAAAATCTGTAAGAAAAGCCAACACCTCTACAACGAAAAGAAAAATAATCCTATTAAAAAATGGGCAAAGGAAATGAATGGACACTTCACCAAAAAAGACATTTAAGCAGCCAACAGA
>NW_004444032.1:4869147-4913231 GCF_000243295.1 Trichechus manatus latirostris | reverse complement strand
GGCTTCCACCAGACTGAGTCCAGTACAGCTAGATGGTGCCACCACTGACTGCTCTGACCGGGATCACAACAGAGGTTCCTGGACAGAGCTGGAGAAGGACGTAGAACAAAATTCTAGCTCACAAAAAAAAGACCAGATTTACTGGCCTGAGAGACTAGAGAAACTCCGAGAGTATGGCCCCTTTTTTAGCTCAGAGGCGAATTCCCTCTTGAGATTCACCGTTCAGCAGGGGATTGGACAGCTCCATAAAACAAAACAGGACTAATAAGGCACAGCAGTCCAGGGACAAGGACTAGCAGGCAGGAGGGGACAAGAAAGCTGGTGATAGGGAACTCAATGCTGAGAAGGGACAGTGTTGACAAGTCATAGGGTTGTTATGAGAACGGAGAGGGTTGACATGTTGTGGGGTTGTTAACCAATGTTATAAAATAATGTGTGTATTGACTGTTTAATGAGAGACTGTTCTGTAAACCTTCACCTAAAGTACAATAAAAATAAATAAAAAAGAAAGTACACTCAATGACTTATGTAGTACTCTTGACAATAAAGGTTTACTTGAAGCTTAACATGAGAAAATGAGAAGAAAAATATAGAAGCATGTGAATCTACAGACAGCTGGTCTTCAAAAATGATGTTTTGAAAAAGAAAGTGGGGGGTGGGCACTCGTATAGACTAAAGAAGGGAAACTGGCATAGACTAAAGAAGACCAAAGTGATCTGACAACTAAATTCAATGAGTGATTTTTTTCAATAAATTTAAAAAAAATAAAAATGCACAGCTATGAAAGACTTCATTAGGTATTTACAAATGTGAATTTGGATTGGCACAGTGGTTAAGAGCTCGGCTGCTAACCAAAAGGTCTGCATTTCGAATCCACCAGCCACTATGTGGCAGTTCTACTCTGTCCTATAAGGTCACTGTGAGTCAGAATCAACTCAACAATTATGGGTTTGGTTTATTATGTAATAGTATTGTATCAATGTTAATTTTCTGGGTGTAAAAATTGTATTGTGGTTATATAAAAGAACATTCTTAATAGATAGTACATACATGTGAAGTATTTAGAATAAAGTCTCATGATGTCTGTAAAGTACTCTAAAGTGGCTTGGCAACACAGAAATTAGATGGATAGATGGAGGGAGGGATGGATGGACAGATAATTTAATAATTATTATAAAATCTACATAGAAAGATTATATAATCTATATAGAGAATAAAAAGTATAATATGTATTACATTGATACATTATAGCTAACATATATAGTACATAAATCTATTAAACATATAGTATTAGCATATATACAGTTTCAATATATACTATATATCATGTATACTAAATATATGCTATACTGAATAAAGTATACAGAATATTACATGCATTGCATACTATACAATATATATAATTATAGATAATACAAATTAATTAATATGTAACTATTGCATAATAAAGCTTATATAAGTTAAATGTATCATATCTAAATATATATACAGGGGGCAGCAGTGGGTCAGTAGTAGAATTCTCACCTGTCATATGGGAGAACCTGGTTCCCCTCCCAGCCAATGCACCTCTAGCGTGGCCACCACCTGTCAGTGGAGGCTTGCCTGTTATCATGTTGCTGAATAGGTTTCAGTGGAGCTTCCAGACTAAGACAACCTAGCAATTTACTTCTGAAAAATCAGCCATTGCAAATCATAGGAAACAGTTATACTTTGACACACACAGGATTGCCATAGGTCAAAATTAAACAACCTGCCATCTGTACAGTCTTGGGTTATACTTTCCTAAGAATTTGGTAAGCTTTGTTCTATTCTCTTAGCATTGAGCATTACTGTGGAGAAGTCTGAAGCCAGCCTGATTGTGTATGTGTGTCCTTCCCTTGTGACTTGGCTTTTTCTGTGTAGATGCCCGTGTTGTTACTATAGAATACCTATAAACAAGAACTAATCATAAGTCAAAATCATGACAATGAAATCGATAGAGTCAGATAAAGTACTCAGGTTTCTATTCAAAATAGAGGACTGAGCTCAGGTGTTGCCTCCTGTCACTGCGAGACTCACCAAATAAAAGGTTGAAAGTGCCAAATAGAAAAATCTCACAAGGGAGAAGAGAAGATGCTGGAAGAAGAAACATGGAGAGTAAACCATAGCCCAAAATGAACCCCATCAGGTGACTTTTGGGTGTAGAGGCTACAGTTCTAAACGTCCTGAGGTAAACATTCTTCAACATAGCACACACCAGTGAATATATTAAGACGTGTGTTTGACAAAAATGTTTAGATTATAATTAAATATTTGAATAAATATTATCAGCAAGAATACTACATTGACAGCAAAGAAAGAAATGGAAGATACTGGTGTCATAGCAACTGTTTCCCATTCCCTATTTGATTCTGTCAGGTGGATAGTCTTTGTTATGTTAGCATGGTAGTATAGTTGGATTCTTAAATTTGGTACTTTCTAATGCAAAGACTTAATATACATTATGTGACAAATGGCATGAAGTCTCACTAGCTGATAGCTGCAAAAGACCCCTTGAGCAAATCTGTCCCTGGAAAGTTTAAAAACCAAATTTAAGAGAAAACTCATCCAGATTTATTTTTTCAGGCCCATTAGTGATAGGGCTAATGGCCAAAGACTAGAAAGCCCCCTTTTTGCATCCCAACGGACTTGAGGCAGAACTTTTAAACTCTCAGTTGGATCAGTTAAAATGGAGATAAAAAAGGTTGCTTCCTGCTTCACAAAAAAAATTGTGAGGATTAATGAGGTAATATTTATAAAGTCTTTTCAGTTCTTTTTTATATAGGAAAAAGAACATTAAAGTACCAAGTGTGATTCCTATAAATTCAAATGAAAATATTATCAGCAAGTTTGCAAAGGGCCAAAGTAAACTAAAATCTGAAGAAAAAGGACCGTTATTTTTTTTTTTTTAAATTAAGATAGTATCTGTACAAGAGTTTCATTACACAGAATTTCTTCTGGGTTGTAAATGAAGTTTTGTAATAAGCCAAGTGTTGTGTAAATAACAATAGAAAGGTGTGATGGTTAATGTTATGTGTCAACTTGGATAGGCCATGATTCTCAGTATTTTGTAATTATCCTTCATTTTGTGATCTGATGTAAGGAGAGTTTCCTTGGGGGTGTGGCCAGCATCCAGTATATATGGATGTTCTGGCAAAGCTCTCTGTATCTCTCTTTCTCAATATTGCATCCAACTCGTCATCATCTGACCTTCAGTTCTTGGGTTGTGAGCCAGCAGCCTGCTGCCTGACCTGCAGATTTTGGGATTTGCCAGCTCCTGCAGCCCCATGAGCCAGCACTCTACCACCTGACCTGCCTATTTGGGTTCATCAACCCCTGCAATCATACGAGTCAGGAGAAGCCTCCAGCCTGTTACGTGAGTCACGGATTTGGGACTTGCCAGCCTCCACAACTGCGTGAGCCATTCCTTGAACTCAATCTCTCTATATATATTTATATATACACTTCACTGGTTTTGCTTCTCTAGAGAACCCAGCCTAAGACAAAGGGCAACATTGATCCTAGAGCAATGAAATCAGCTGTACAAAATGAATTTCCTTTATTTCTATAGTCTCGCCCCAAATTTTTATTTTTAAAAAAAAATGTAAATGAAGTACTTTAGTTTATTTTTCTGTTTTAAAAGATATTATGTAGTGAATTACAGACAATTTCAAAGTTGCAGAAAAGTAGAAGAAAATAAAATTCCCAGTAGTCTCGCCCCCCTAGGATATAAGGACACATGGATCTAATTACTTCTTTTTGTTCTGAAAATAGTTCTCATAGAGTTCAAATCATATGACACATAATTTTGCATTGGTATACTATAAAATGGGGTTTGTTTATTTTTATATAAAATTTAAACAAAAAAAAGGAGTGTTCAAGTATCTCACCTGATAGAAGTGAGAACTGGCAATATTATTACTTTCTTATAACTTTTTTCTTTAATTTAGCATTTTTTATATTACTACATGTAATAGGTTTTTGGAGAAGCCCTTGGGTAGTACAAATGGTTAAGCACTAGTGGTTCAAACATAACCAGAGGTTCCTCAGAAGTAAGGCCTAGGATTCTGCTTCCAAAGAACATAGCCTTGAAAACCATATAGAAAATTCTCCTTCTAAATGATTAGGATGATGTCTTGGTTACCTAGTGCTGCTATAACAGAAATACCGCAAGTGGATGGTTTTAACCAACAGGAGTTCATTCTCTCACAGTCTAGTAGGCTAAAAGTCCGAATTCAGGGCTCCAGCTCCAGGGGAAGGCTTCCTTTCTCTGTTGGCTCTGGAGGAAGTTCCTTGTCATCATTCTTCCCCTGGCTGAGGAGCTTCTCAGGTGCAGAAAAAACCCTGGGTCCAAAGGACACTCTCTGCTCCCAGTGCTGCTTTCTTGGTGGTATGAGATCCCCATGTCTCTTTGGTTGCTTCTCTCTTTTATATCTCAGAGGAGATTGGCTTAAGACACAATCTAATCTTGTAGATCTCATCAACATAACTGCTAATAATCCATTTAATCAATGTCATAGAGATAGGATTTACAACACACACAAAAATCACATCAGATGACAAAATGGTGGACACAATACTGGGAATCATGACCTAGTCAAATTGACATATATTTTTGGGGGACACAATTCAATCCTGCTACCAGGATTCTTGTTACCTCAGCCCCTCCATTCAGTACTATATAGGAACTAACAGATAATTAAGATAATCTTCCCATTCTCTTATTCTATAGAGTTAAGTTCTACTCTGCACAAAGGGGGTCATAATGCTCTGCACAAATGGGGTCATAATGAGTCGTAATCAACTTGACAGCAACTAACAATGACAACAAATAACAGCAATGGTCTTCTGAGTTTGTTTTTTTTTTTTTTTTCATTTATTTTCTTTAAATTTTCCCTTCTTTGGATCTGTCAAGAGAGACTGGAGGGCTTAAATTTCACTTAGTCCCTTAGCGGTAGGAAATTCTATTTTTAGCATGTGTGCTAGTACATGTAGTACACTTTACTGATTTTTTTTAAGGATTGTTATCTCAAGGACACTTATTAGGCTTAGATGGATGATGATTTGATGAGGAGCTTGACCATAGATAAAAATCTGCTATTGGATTGTTTACTACTCTTTATTAATTAAAAAAAAAAAAAATGGCCCATGTCATTCAACATGCATTTAAAGAGGTAGAAAGTCATTACTCAAGGTCTTTGGCCTTGAGTAAATGGCCTTCACATTGTTCTGCAACAACTTCTGTTTGAGGAATTAAAAAAAAAAAAAAAACAGTTTAATTATCCTCCCTACACTGAATCCTAGTCTATCATACAGGTAGCCTATATGGTACCTTCATGAGAACTAGAAAACTGTGCCCTTAGGGTGAATGAATTAGAAAGGGATATAGCCCTGTAGGCACAGAACTTGGGATCCTGAACAAGAAAAGTCACCCCTCTTTCTCCTGACTAAGGTAACTGTCTACCAGGCTGCTCCTTCATCAGAGGACAATGGACCAAACTTCAGTCCTTTTTTGCCCTTTCAGCCGCATTTCTTCAGAGCACAACCACTCAACTCAGTTATGAGGAGTCCATCAAGTTTGCTTTCTCAGGTACTTTATTTGGTTCAGGAAAGATTTTTTACTTATTGTACTCATAAATATTGTTTTTATTCTAATGTTCTCAGTTCTCTGCTATTATTGTCTCTACTATGATGTTACTCTCTTTGTACTTTTCCTTTATATTCTTGGAGAGTTTCACAAGTTCATCCTCTATTGATTTTATTTTGCATGGTATCATTCTACTCTGTACTACCTCCAAAGTAGGTTTTACTTCCGCTATTGCATTTTTTTGGTTTCTTTGCAACCCTTTCTTTGCTCATTATCTTTTTTCCCTCATTTTGTTCAACTGTTCATCAAAATCTCCTCTCTCCTTTTAATATACTAGTGAAGAAGCAGAAGAACATTTTTTATTATTGTTTTCTAGTTCCTGTGTTAATCCTGAAAATACATTATTTTGAGAGGCACGTGCTTCTTCTAAATGATTAGGATGATCTTCCCATTCTCTTATTCTGCAGTTATTGTTGTTGATGTTATAAGCCCAAGCTGCTTTTATTCGTTTGTTTGTTAGCTTCTATTTATCTGTATATGAAAATACCTCTATTCAGACTTGACATTTGCCAGCAGATAGGGTCCACAATTTACCATAACTATGCTAAATACCCACATTATTGATGGGTGAACATCATTCCATGAGTTAAAGTCAGAAGTCAATTTGTGGGTCCAGATTCTTGCTCAATTCTCAGAGTTTAGCATACATTCATCTATATATTTCTGCTATGTGAGGTAGAGTCTTCTCCATGCCTATTTTCTGGATCTCTAAACTCTGAAATTATGAAGTACATGAAATCCCCAGCATATAGTGCTACCAGGATTCTTGTTACCTCAGCCCCTCCATTCAGTACCATATTCGAGCTACCACAGTGCACGAGCAATCACTGATCTCCCCTACTTCCTGCATTGTTCATTTACTGAAATTAATCTCCAAATGGATGTAAGAAGTGTGGAGTCACAGTGAAGAGTTACCATCATCAATACAGTTTGCCCAGCTTTCTGCTTAATCCAAACCTGGTCTATAAATCTAAAAGCTAATACTGTGAAAAGGAAAGGATATTTCTGACTTCTATTAGGTAACTGGGACTGTTCTCTTTAGGAGGCAAAGCCTGGGCATTCATCATTTGTTTTTCTCCTTCCAGTTCTTTTGCCCTTATAGTTAGTGTAAGTGGAGTCAAGAAATCAATTGCCTGTCAGCCTTCATTTTCTGTCTAGTTGTGAGTGTTGATCTTTTCTAAAACTTGGCATTTTTTTCTCTGCTTGTTTCTAATCACCAGTCTTATCATTGCTCCAGCTAAGCCTGTGCCCAAAGCCTCAGTTAAGTGAGAGTCCTTGCTGTTTCCAAGTCCTGCTGATCTCATCTGAGATTTTTTTCTGAGGCCAAATGATAATCTTCCAACCTAGAACCTCCATGCTGGAGGCCTGAGGTCATCAGCAATTTTCGTAAATAAATGTCAGTCATTAAAGCTTGTTTCTAAACTTTTTTCTAAACCTAGAATTCTCTTAAATATACAAATTCACTTAAATATACAATTTACTTAAACATATAATTCACTTCAATACACAATTATAGAAAGATATGAGGAACATAATTAGAACTGGAGTGGGGGTACTGTGTACACATATATGCTGTCACACATAAACACGTACATGCCTTCACACCTGAACAAATACATGCCCTCACACATGGACATGCCCTTCCCCTCACACATGAACACACATGACTTCACACGTAAAGATGCCCATTTGTTATCAGAAGATCTACATTCCCTTGAGCAAGAAATTCACACATGCATGACACTATTCTCCGGGATGAAAGAAAACCACAATTATATCACTACGGAGAAAACAAGTAACATAAAGAATAACAAAGGCAGATATATAGTATAAGACATAGATGGGAGAAAGGGAAATACGAGAAAAGCTTAAGATGCTGTGAAAATAAACGGCATGAAAGAAACATGGGTGGTGAGATTCATGTGGTAAACACTTCACACATATTCTACATTATCCTCACAATGATTTGACAATGTGGGTATCAGAGCTTAAATTAATTCAATTACTCATTCATAAAATTTGTCAAGTACTTACTATACGCTTGGCACTAACTATGCTCAGCACTCAGAGACATAATTACTAGTAAAAGTCAGTGAGGCTTGTCGTCAGTGAAATCCAAGTCTAACTACAGTGCCCATGTGCTGTCCACCAGCCTGTGCTAACATGCAGGATTGACTTATTGTCATGTTATTTTTTCCCTAGAAAAATATTCTCATAGAAGCTTTTTTCTAGAAAATTCAAATAGAAATATAATACGATTTGTACTTAATAAAACTCTGAGTTCATTTTCAGAGAATAGTTTCTATGTAGTTTTTTCTATTCAAAAATATTAAGAAAAATATATGTTTAAAACACCAGCTTGGGAGAATAATGATGATAGCAATGTTTTTTAGTATATCGCAATCCCATCCTTCTCTGTAACAACTGACAGGGCAACCAGAAGAGTAAAACTAAATCCCACCAAATACGTCTGCAAATGATAGGTCCACGGTGTCACCCAAACCTGAAAAGTGTTCTACAAGTAATACAAGTTACCAATTACAAGACCCATATGGCATCAGCAACTGCACAAGAGGAAAGAGAGAAAAGACAAGGGATGGTGGATGGCCCCAAGAACCTAGAAAGCCAACAGTTCTAACCAGAATGCTCAGCAGGCCAACCCGAGAACAGCAGGCAAAACTGGGAGGGGAGTTTACAGGCTCCAGTCTGCAGGAGAGTGGAATGGGATCAAAATAAGATCAGACAGTGGTGGAGTGGTCTCAGTCTTTAAACTGTGGAAACGAACTGAAGCTTCCTTATAGCACAAAGATTCACATCTACACTGAGGAGAAACAAGTAGGAGTAGTATCCAAATTGAACAAGACAGGGACAGCAGAGGCAAAAGAACGAGAAGGTGGAGATAACAGTGGAGACCAGAAAGAGGGCTTCCGTATCTCAGGAAGTACAAGGCCACATTTTCTAACACATTGTGAAAATAACAGAAGAAGCTATTCTTAAGCTATGAGGTGAGGAAAGCTATTCTGGCCCATCTGCTTCTCCTTAGAGGAAAAATCATGACACTTACATATGATCAACAGAAAATGATTATAATAAAACAGTTCATATTTAAAAAAAAAAAAGAGTAAGGGTCAAAATAATAACCCTACAGACAAATTAATGCACATTAGAAAGATATGCCTATAAAACAGGTGAATATTATAATCTAATACTTCAAAATAAGCTAAAAGAAATTAAGAAAATGATAAAAGAATGACATAAATCCAATGTAGAAAAACTCAAAAGTTAGGTGACTGGAGAAAACAAAGGTTTGAAAAGATAGATGGACAATTTTAGGAAAGAATTAAAAACAACAAGAAAAATATTTCAGAAATAAATAATAAACTAAAAGAAACACAAGAGTGATTAAACACCAAGGGTAGTATCTTAAGATAAATAGAATAAGGAAAGGAGGAAAAGTCTAAAAATTAACAGAAACAAAAAGATAGAATTCAAGAGAAAATAATATAGAAGAAGCAAAATAAAACAATACCCAATATATATCTTTTAAAAAAACAATGGGACACAGAGACACAGAAAAAGGCCATGTGAAGACAGAAGCAGAGATTTCTAGGAGAAGCCAAGAAATGCCAAGGATTACTGGCAAACACCAGAAGCTAGAAAGAAGCAGTGAAGGATTCTTCCCTAGAGCCTTCAGAGGCAGTGTATCCCTGTCAACAGCTTGATTTGAAACTTCTAATTTTCATAACTATGAGAGAATAAAGTTCTGCTGTTTTAAACCAAAAAAAAAAAGGCAATGGAATAGAACAAATACTACAAATTTTAATTCAGTAAAATTTAAAACAAAGGCTTGAAATTACAACCAAAACAGCCAACACAAAGACACACACCAGTAAATATGATGAACCTTAAAGAAATAAAAAAATTAACCCTTTGGGCATCCAGGCAATAAGACCAAGTCACTAATAAGGGAGAAAAAATCAGAGATCAGTATATTTGAGATCTGAGATTTTCAGCCTGAAATAAAGAAGACACAGATGTAAGATAAATGAGATTAAGTAAAAACCCTATTGTCTTAAAAGTGAGGAGAATATATCAGTATGAACTCGTGATGTAATTTACTAAAACAAAGAAATTCTGTTCACTGAAAAGGTCTGGATACAGTAACAAACCCAATAGCAATGAGCAATCCCTAGCACCAAGATTTTTTTTTTAAATACCTTTTCACAGATTCTGGAGAAATGGCTGACTCCAGATCTGGGACATAAATTGACAAGATGTACCTGGCACTTATCATGTCAGAAAATGAGGAAACTACTGAAGAGTATTACAGATGAATCAAAAAGACTTATTACCAACATAAAGAGGCTTCCACTGGCCAGAGAGATAACAATTGAAGATCAATAAACTTTAATAGCTGTCATGGATTAAACCATAAAATGTATCTCAAATGTGATGAATAATAGTATCAAAAACAAACAAACAAACAAATCATTGATCACATTTACAGGACACTGGATACCAATCTGTTATTTTAAAAACTAATGAAGCGAAAGAATCAAGCAAACCATACCTGTATACAAACTATACCTTGGGATACCTAAATAGTTGATGAGGAAAGATATTTTTTTACGGAAGTTTGCCACCTAATAAATGAAGTGGGAGTGATAGAATTTTCATATTTTAACACCCTAATAATGGATCTTGACAATAGTCATGAACGGCTGTTGTTAACATCATAAAAAGACAGACGACCAGATATTATGTGTTTCTCAATGGAAGCACAACACATTACTTGAAGTATTCTTGTCCAAAAATTAAAGCTTAATCTGATCAGTTCTCTAGATCTTACTACCAATTTACAGGAAATAGAGGGGACAGTGGAATGACATCATGAGAAATCTAGACTGTGGGAAACTATGCAGGACAAAAGACTTGATTTCTTCAACAAATAAACTATAAAGAACTAAATTAGAGAGGGACAGGAAAGCTGTATAGTAAAATAGACTTCAGAATTATATCAAGCAATTGTAATGTATGAGCCTTATTTAAATTTATGATTTGAAACAAACTTAAAAAATTATTTAACATGATTAGAGAATCTGAACATTTACAGAGTTGTGATTGTTAAGGTTGTATGTCAGTTTAGCTGGGCCATGATTCTCAGGAGTTTGGCAGTTGTATAATGATGTGATCACCTCCATGATGAGACTTGATATAATGTGATCACCTCCATAAGAGGATCTGCTGTGAGTACCCAATCATTTGAAAGGGAGTTTCCTTGGGGGTATGGCCTGCATCTAATATAGATGGACTTTTTAGCAAGGCTCACAGGCCTTTGCTCGCTCTGGATCCTGCAGCTGGTTCCTGTTCGTCTGATCTCCAGTTCTTGGGACTTGAGCTATCAGCTTACTTACCTGCTGTCTTGCCTGCCAATCTTGGGATTCACAGGTCTTCTCAACCTGTGAGCCAGGGCCCTGCTGTCTGACCTGCTGATCTTTGGTTCATCAGCCCCTGCAGCTACGTGAATCAGGAGAAGCCTCCAACCTGACCAACGGACTTGGAATGTTCCAGCCTCTAAAACCGCAGAACAAAAGAAAGGCAAGAGGCAGAGAACAGGAAAAGGAAATGAAAGAAAACAAACTACAGAACTGAAGGTGGAGCCTCGGCCACATATAGAAAAGGAGACCTCATGCCACCAAGAAAGCAGTGTGGGAAGTGGAGCATGTCCTTTGAACCAGGGGTCCCTGCACTGAGAAGCTCCTAGACCAGGGGAAGAGTGATGACAAGGACCCTTCCCCAGAGCCGACAGAGAGAGAAATCCTTCTCCTAGAGTTGGCACCCTGAATTTGGGCTTCTAGCCTCCTAAACTGTGAGAGAATAAATTTCTCTATGTTAAAGCTATCCACTTGTAGTATTTCTGTTATAGCAGCACTAAATGACTAAGAGAAGGGTATTTCATATTCTTAAAAATTATTATTAATGTTTAAGTATAAAAATATGTCTGTGTTTACGTTTTAAAGAGCCCTTATCTTACGAAGATACATATTAAAATATTTACAAATGAAATGATATAACGTTAATATAATCTAGGCTGGGTAGAGAAGAATGGGTAGGGTAGACATGAAACAAGATTGGATATGAGTTAATAATTGATGAAATTGAGTGACGGATACATAGAAATTTATCATCTCATCCTTTACATAAGTGTATATGTTTGAAATTTTTCATAAGATTTTTTAAGTATAGAAAAAATCAACAAAAATTAACACAGTTTAGCAGATGGGGATGGGAATCCCTGCATATTAAAATAAAATGAATGTTTTCTTTCTCAATTTGTATGACAGTATTTGAACACATTAAAAATATTCTGAATCTTTAATAAGCTCAAAAACAACATCTATAGGTTTAACTATAGAAAATAAGATCTGGAGATTCTTAAATATGGCACTGGTCATTTGTTATGTTTTGTTTGGGGAATTTTTTTCCATGGTCATTTCAAATGAAACACTTTAAGACATAATTAGAAAAATGTAAGTAACTAGAATGCTTGTGGTTTATATTTTAACACACACTTTTTATCCAAGGAAGCAAATTTATTAAGTATTATCTATTTTCTTTCCAAAACTGTGAATAGTCTCATGTAACATACTTCATTAGTATGGAAATGGATATTTTATGTGTAATTTACTTTCCCCCCACTGTATTACCTTCAGTTCTTTTACTTTTAAACAGCGTAAAAACATTAAAGAACAGATTTTTAAACAAGATTTCAACATCTCTGAATTGGGATTAAAATACATCAAATATACGGTAACTAATTTAAAAGCAAGGAAAATAATCGTAAATTTAGAGAGGCCTATATTTAATGCATTCCTGGAAGACTGAATCCACAATTACTAAAAATTGAGTAAAAGCTCATTTGTTAGTTTATTACATTCTTTTTAGGAGTCATTAGCTTAGCTCAGTACAGCAATGTGTTATATGACCAAAGCAGTGATCACAGTGCTTGGCGAAAATAAAAGTATCATTATGCTCTCCGGGAGCTATTTATTGCTAACATAAACAAAATTAAGAAGAATACGCATACAATAAGGAAGACAGTAAATGATTGAAAACTACCTAATTTAACTACAACATTTTCATGCGAGATGCTGACTCAGGACTCAAGAAAGAGCTCACAAAAGAGAGTAAAAGTTTTAGCCATATCACACATAGCCAAATATGAGGGAAAGGATTAATCTTAAAGGTGAACTGACTATCTGGATAACACCCAGTCTCCTCTCCATCCCCAATGACTGCATAGCTCAGAAAATCCAAGTCATACAATCTTGCCAAGATTCTATTGTGATGGAGTTTTTAAGAGAGGACTAAAAGCATCTGAATATCAATTCCGTAATCATTTTACATAGTCATGGGTACTCCATGGTGGAATATAAAAAGTGAAGAAAAAACAAAAACAAAAAGCAAGCCACTTTGAATTCTACCTTAAATTTACCTGTCAGGGTAGAGTGTATGTGCAGTGGATGCTATGACACCATCACAGGATGGTCAGGATTGCAGACTTGATCCTACAGCTGCTGGGAGGGGCGTCCTCACTGCCAGTCCTCTTAGGGAGCTGCATCTGCTGAGGAGGGCCACCTTACCCAAGACCATGTCCTATTCCTGGGACAGCTCTCGTCCAATAAGCGGTCGACATGGGGATATAAATGCCTGGCTACACTGCCCCACTCAGGGCAACTATGAAGGAACCTCCCAGCTTCAGAGCTCCTCACCAGTTGGCTGAGCCTACAATGAGACTGCATCAAAGCCCAGCTCCTCCCTCTGCCCAGTCCTGCTTTCTTCCCTTCCCTTCCTCACATACGGATCCTAGAGTCCACTTTTCAGGAATTAAAAACTTGAGGGGGGTGTGGTGAGGTGAGAAGCAAGCAGAAATACATGTAGAAAAGATATCAAAATTGTAAAAGACTAAGTGGATACTAAGGAGCCCTGGTGGAGCAAGGATTAAGTGCTGGGCTCCTAACCAAAAGGTTGGTAGTGTGAACCCACCCAACGGCTCCATGGGAGAAAGACCAGGCGATCTGCTTCTGTAAAGACTACAGCCTAGAAAACCCTATGGAGCAGTTCTATTCAGTCACATGGTGTCGCTATGAGTCAAAAATAGACTGGACAACACCTAACAACAAATAGTGGATTAAACTATTCCACCAGGTATCATTTGCACAGCATTACAGTTTTGAGTGCCAAAGACTTGATTAACTTGACAAATTTTATTTAGGATGGAGGTCAAGAAAGTCGCATAGGCAAAGAATGCTTCTGTGCTCTATGGTTTCCTGGTCACTGAGGGTACAAATATAAAGACATGGCTCCTACTGTCAACGAACTGCAGTCCAGCCGAATGTGTATACACACTGTGTATTAGTATCCCAAAATACTCTTTAGATTGAGAAGATTTTAAGGACGTTTAATGACTCAATATAGAATGTCCAATTTGCATAATATCACTGGCTGGTCAAATTGTGTTTGCCAAAAGATTGAGAGTATTTTTTAATTTTTTTATTTTTCCACTTGGATTACTATGATTATTGAAAACAGTAGCTGGTATACACCAACATACATTGAAGATTTGCTGTGAACCAGGACCTGTGCCAAGCATTTTATATAATTGCATCTGTCTTCCCTGCTGGACTCTAAGCTACTTGAGGACAAAGCTGTATCTGTTTTGTCCACCTCGACATCCCCAAGCCTAGCAGAGGAACTCAAACACAGTGCTTAAAAAGCATGTATTAAAAATGAAGATGATCACAATTAATCCTCTCAGAGCCCCCAGAGAAAAGGGTTATCATCACCGTCATTTTATAGAAGGGAGACGTGAGACTTAGGGAGCTGAGTGCCAAAAGCCCCACACAGACAGCAAATGACAAGCTACAAACCAACACTGCTGATCAGATTCCAAAACCTGAATACTCATCCATTCTGCCATACTGGGGTGTCCCTGTTTGGTATACATGGTTAAGCTCCAGGCTACTAACCAAAAGGTTGGTGGTTCAAACCCACCTAGAGAAGCCTCAATCTGCTTCTGAAAGGTCACAGCCATGAAAATCCCATGAAGGGCACTTCTACTCTGAAACACAGGGGGTCACCAGGAGTAACAATTGACTCGATGGTAACTGGTTTCTCTGCCATGCTTTTTGGGTTTTTTTTGGCCAGTTTCATAGTAAGGGAGGGAAGAAAAAAAAAAAAACAAGGAAAAAAACTCCTCAACTGAGACACCCTTCACTTCCTTCACTTCCTCCCTAACTTGCCACATTCTTTAGGACTTCTTTCTGGTCCCAAATCCTTCAATAAATCTTCCTTCCTATACAGCTCGTTCTTTTTGTTCTCTCTTCTGAACAACTGCAGCCCTTAACATCTATTAAAAAAAACAAGTTATCCCCAACTCTTGTGAGTCATTTGTTCTCGTTACGTGTGTGGTCCTATAACCTCCCCAGCTGCCTTGTTAAGCTTCTAAGGGCAAGGAATTATCCTGTTCTCCCCGTTCGTAAAACCAGCACAAAGCTGAGTACACAGCGTAGCTTATCAAAACTGTGTAGCTGAATGTCAGATCAATTGGAGTACTAGTCAATGATATAAACAATACCAACATTAGATCAGGATCATCCTTTCTCATTTCATTTTCAAAATTCTTTCCAAACTATGAACTTGCTTACCCTTTTTTGCTTTAACTGATCCAGGAACATGGCCTGGCCAAGGAAAATTAAAGAAAGAAAAGATGATGACATTTTTGTTCCTTCCAATGTATACTTTGCTTAATTCAGAGAGCATTTGGTTTTTATTTCATGAGAAACCAAGGACACCCAGTTTAAAAACAACACAGCAATTATGGCCAGCAGAAAATTTCTGTAAAAGAGAACATAAAGAAGCTTCAGAGACATTTAATTGATCTAAAATAAGAATGAGCCAGATTTTTTAGCACTCCCTATAAGTATTAGGTGGTGCCATAATTAAATTTATCTACTGTGTTACAAGAATAGTACCAGGCTGCCTTTGTGCCAGAGCAATTATCTAGTTAATTGCTCTAGAATGAGTATAACCCAGTTTCCAGATACATAACACATATTTTGCCAAATGTGATTTGACTTATGCCAGCTGCCTGCAATAGTTTTAGCTGCAACAGTTACCAGTGGGGCTGAAAGACACCCACAGGAGTCTTTGGCAGACCCAAGACAGCATAGAAGGGAGCACAGAGAAGGAGAAAGAAGAAAAGGAACGAATACCGGCAACCAAAGAGTCCAGAAAAAGAAAACTAAGAAAGGAACATGGGCAGAGAGAAAGAGAGAGAGCTGGAAATCAATAGCAGAAAAGGAAAAAATAACTAAATGTGGTGGAAAACAATGACCTTCTCTTTGGTGTTCATGGAATACAATATATTTTTGACATCATAGTCGTTACTGTTCTTTTTTGAGACTTAAATGAAATAAAGTATATAATGAGCTAGGCAAAGTGCCAGACACATAGTAACAATGTTAGATCTTTTCCTTCCCCCAAATGGGGTATTTGTATGTACTCTATAAACATGCAATGCGGCTAATTAGGATAACAATAATGACAATGTTTTCTTAATTACAGGGAGAGTCTTGACTAGTCTGAATTTCCAGGAATAGTTTGTCCTGGTAGATACATAAAGTACTCCATCTACTCATAAATCATGCAGCCATTTCATGAATGGTAATTCGTTTTTAAAAGAGTTTAGTCCTATACCAGACAAACTTGGAAATCAAGGTTACACACTCAAAATCCCTCAATGTAGTGATGTCACTAGGGGGGATACAGGGGGTGTGGACTGCACCGGTGACACCGTCAGAGGGTGTGACACCAAAATGACTGTCTGTAACATTTTTGTGCAGTGTCTCAGCAGAAATTTATTATTTTTTATAAAAATATCCCAGTAGTTAGTTTTGAGGAGCCCTGGTGGTACAGTGGTTAAGAGCTGGGCTGCTAACCAAAAGGTGGACAGTTTAAATCCACCAGCTGCTCCCTGGAAACCCTATGGGGCAGTTCTACTCTGTCCTATAGGGTTGCTATAAGTTGGAATCGACTCAATGGCAAAGGGTTTTTTGTTGTTGTTGTTTACTTAGTTATAACAAAAACATTTTTCTTAAGCCCAACTTACACGTATCAATACACCTCAAGGCTAAAACTTTATGCTAATTTACTTTTTGAACCTTCTAATGCCTTCCAGTCTGAGCTGTTAGAACTGTCATTATCACTCGATTACAATGATGGACGGTTCAAATCACTTGGTTTTGTCTGCATGGGCTGCAAGCACACTGTTGTTTTTGTTGCTGCCGATGTTCTTATAGTCACGGATTTTGTCAAATTTTCTGGTGTTTTAGCTACAATATTGTGGTAATTAGTATTTGTGAACCTATATCAATAACTTTTTTGAGAATGAGTAGTAATTAAAGGAAAAGAAGGAATGATATACGGGAATTACGATTTACACATAACATTCGTACAAAAAACACTACTAAGAATTCTGTACAGTCTGATATGGGAGAAGGTCCACGGGGAGGTGACAATCAGATACCACACTGGATGACAGCAACCCTAGTGATGCCCTTGCCTCATTGTATGTAAGAACTCTACATCACCTAATTCCAAATAGACTCTTCTGTACAGTATAGCAAATGTTTGCTCATTAGTAGCACCAGAACACATAAAATAGATGGGAAAAATAAGTTCCCAAATCTCATCAAAATCTTCAGTAAATTCACCAATGTCATTGTAATCAAAGCTTTCAGCCTTTTCCACTGAAGCCCTTTTACTAGAGTTATTACTAAGGAACTAAATGGACTTCTTTCAGTTTCTGTGTGTGTTATTTCCCCAGCCTGGGAAACATATATCAATAAGTGCTGAAAAACACCCCAAAGTGAGCAGAAGGAAAGGAAAAAACTAAGAAAACCACAAACCTCATTAACTGGCTAATCAATATGCTAACGATTAAGAATGAAAATATGGTAGCTACTAATAAACACATCAGGTCTTAACTTGGAGTGAAAATGGCTTCCAAGTTTGTTCACCTTGTGATTTTAAGCATAGTATTTACAAACCCAACCCTCTCATTGTACAAAGGAACTGCAGCGAGGAACATTATGCAACACCACAAAGGTACTTAGTGGCTGAACCAGCATCAGAGAAGGACTTATAATTCCCAGGACAGATCCTCCACCAATGTCCCAGAGATCTGAGGTAATCACTCCTAATCAATTTTTTTTTTTTGCAAAAGAACGTAAACATCTAACACAGCTCCTGGAATGTGAACAGCAGTCAGTGTGTGTTAGGCCCCTGGCTACCCTTTTCCCTTTCTGTCGATGGTATCTATGATCTGGAAGAACAGCTGCCCCTGAAAATGTTTCATATCTTGAAGAAGCTCTGTGTCCACCCTGAAACGTTGGATTGAATCTTGCCTCTATATTATTTGGCTGAAGTATAACTGCTTGCTAGTGTAGAATTATGTATGCTTTCCATTCAGAGGGAGACAGATAAGAAAAGGGATTCACATTAGGGATGCCAATGAGCTGTTCCTTACTGTCAGCTTCCACACATTTTTCTCTCTTTTTCTAGGTGCTTGTTTAATGCCATGTGTAGGCAAATTACGAATAAACAAAAGCAAGAAGAAAAATGTTAGTTGTTGGCTGACGACATTGCTTAGCAAAAAACGAAGAGTCACATCTACAGGCTGCTGCACTCCCAACTCCAATTTAATTCACTTTGCACCAGCAACAAGAGTGAGAATAATTTGCTTCAGTGTAGGGAGATCAGAGAAGGGAAGCTTCATTGCGTTTGGAGATAGAGAGTGACTGCATGAGACGGCAGTGGTGGCAGGCACTGCTCATCACACAATGGAGAGAGGCTGAAAGACGAAATCCAAGTTGAAAGTGGCTTTTGTGAGTCCAGCTCTGACTATGGTGACCTGTATCACTGTGAGACACACACAAAAAACAGCCCTCCACAGAGCCGGATGGAGACCTGTCTGTAATATCTGGACACTGAGAAATAAGCTGCTTACAGACAGAATCAGGAAACATGTCTGCCAAGGATGGGGACATGGACTAGAAAATAAAAACCAAAGCCCAGCTTTCCCTGACACGTGTCTGCACGAACACTTTGCTGACCAGGGGTAGACATACAAACTGTGAATATACTTAAAAAATGTATAAGAAGGAAAAATGTCTACATGGGATTAGTAGTAGCTAATATTTCCTAAGATCCTACTATGGCTAGGCACCATGCCAAGTTCATTACTTGCATCACGTAATTGACTCTCCATAATAACCCTTGGAAGTAGGAAATATTATTGCCACCATTTTTCAGATGGGGAAACTGAGGCCTAGAAAAGATCTTCCTTGCCAAGGAGTCTTTTTTAAAGAGAAAAGAATACTATTCCAAAAAAAAAAAAACATTTTACTTCTGGTTATGTGACTAAAATGTACACATTGTATCAGAGGTAAAACAGTTTATGAAAAATAAAGTTGGGTTTTATAGGCAGTTTGGCAGGGTTCATTTAGATGTTTTCAGCAAAGTTTATATTCTGCATCAATTTCTGTACCTTGAAAGGAACAAAATGCTTATATGTTTGAGTTGTTTTCCTTCTACTGCATGTTTTTAAGCAGCTGAGCCCGAACTGAATTGTTCATCCCCTAGGACCTAATCTGAGCTTGAGAAATATTCAGAAAAAAATCCAATTCCTCCACTTCACCACCCATGCCACCTGCAGTGTTAGGATCGTCCCTGGAAACTTCAGGAAAAAAACCAAAAGACATGTGCTTCTCCCTCAGGTACTATTTGCAGAAGTCACTGATCTACTGATTCCTGATGTTGCTGGTCTTAACAAGATAAGACTCCTAATCCATCCACTGAATGTTACTCTGCCAGAGATGAAATAGCCTTAATGCCAACAAAGATTACTGTGATGTTAGGCTGAAGAAGATTGTGTTGCTGGAATTACAGCAGCCCCAGGAATACTTGCCATCTCGTGTTAATGCCATATTGAAGGCAAACATTGACTCTACCTCTCCTTCTACTCAAAAATCTGGGGTTAGAGCAATCATAATTGTGTGCTTGACTCTGGTAAAAGGGTTTATTCCCCAATAAACTATGGTGATTTTCTTTCAATCATACAAACACACACACACACACACACACACACATATATGACTGTCACATACCTAATATATACAATTTATTTACTTGTTCCTAAGGTATTGTCTTAAGTCCCTGGATGATGCAAATTGTTAACATGCTGGGCTGCTAACTGAAAGGTTAGTGGTTCAAGTCCAACCAGAGGTGCCTGAGAAGAAAACCCTGGTGACCTACTTCTGAAAAACCATCCGTTGAAAACCCTATAGAGAATAGTTCTGCTCTGACACACTTGGGTCACCATGAGTCAGAACTGACTTGAAGGCAAGTGGTTTAAAATGCTATATCAAATGTAAGATATGCCATCCATTAATAATAGCTTTTCAGATGATGAATCAGTATATTAAATATATACATCAATATAGGAAACATGCTAGTATCAGAAAACACTTTGATGTATAAAAACATACATCTTAGAATTGAGGGGTGTGTGTGCATATCTATATCTGTATGTACCACAGATATACATGAACTACATTTATACACACATAAATATACTGAAGACATATAATACAAACAGATGGCAAGAAAAAGAAAAAGTCTTGGGAAATGTTTGATTTATGTTTATGTGAACACAAACACTCTATTTAATTTCTACTCATTTCAGATTGATGTCACATAGAGACAATGGCATCTAGGCAACTGCAGAGCAACCCATACTCTGTTTTTAGTAGGAAGAAGTGGGAAAGCCATCTGCTCATAGCACTAATTAGTGCTACTACTTATTAAGAGAATATTGTCATTTTTTGCTCTTACAAAAAGAGTGACAACACTGGGAGCAGATATTTCTCTGCCCAGTGTAACATATAGTAAGACCTCAGAACAAGCAATACCAGAGCAGATCCAGAATGTCTTAGATACGCCAAAAACGTACAAAGGAGCTCCCCTCAGGCTCTCAGCAGGAAGTATCTCATGCAGGGAAGCAAGACACAAAGAAAATGGGTGCACCAGGCCAAGAGAGGCAGTGAGAGCATACACCCTTTCAGCACGCAGCAGGAGAAGGACCTGGACCTGATCAGAGCAAGGAAATGTTAGAGATGACATTCTTTACATTGCACTTTGCGTGTCCTCCTCACCAGTTCTTCTGAAGCCTAAACTCTTGGGCTTCTTCAAGGCTGTACTATGTCAAATATGATTTATGTATGTAACAATATACAAAGATAAGACACCCGTTACTGTCTAAAGAAGTTTACATTATGATTGTGTGTGTAAAACAGACACACAATCAAGATAAGCCATGGAACGGAAAATGAAAATCTAAGGAAGTTCACCTGAAAGAAGGATTACAATCTGTGGGAGACACCAGGCATGTCTTTCTGGGATGAGAATTGAAGACCATGGAAAAACTAGGGAAGAATTAGACATAAATAAAGAGCAGCCTAAGTATTATGGGTGGCGCAAATGGTTAACATGCTCAGCTGCTAAATGAAAGACTGGAGGTCTGAGTGCACCCAGAGACATTACGGAAGAAAGTTCTGGCGATCTACTTCTGAAAAATCAGCCATTGAAAACTGTCATGGGTTGGATTGTGTCCCCCCAAAAAAGTGTGTATCAATTTGGCTGGGCCAAAATTCCCAGTATTGTGTGGTTGTCCTCCTCTTCGTGATTGTAATTTTATGTTAAAGAAGATTAGGATGGGATTGTAACACCCTTACTAAAGTCACATCCTTGATCTAATATAAAGGGAATTTCTCTGGGGTGTGGCCTGCACCACCTTTTATCTTACAAAAGATAAAAGGAAAAGGAAACAAACAGAGTTGGGGACCTCATACCACCAAGAAAGCAGTGCCAGGAGCAAAGCACGTCCTTTGGACCTGGGGTCCCTGCGCAGAGAAGCTCCTAGTGTGGGGAAACATTGTTGAGAAGGCCGGCAGGGAGAGAAAGACTTCCCTGGAGCTGACACCCTGAATTTGGACTTTTAGCCTACTTTACTGTGAGGAAATAAATTTCTCTTTGTTAAAGCCATCCACTTGTGATATTTCTATTGCAGCAGCACTAGATGACTAAGACAAAAACCTTATGGAGTACAGTTCTATCGGACACATGGAGTCACCAGGAGTCAGCATTGACTCTAAAGCAACTGATTTTTAAGTGTTATCATGGGAAGATTGGTGGTCCAGTGGTAGCATTCTTCGCTTTCCAGCCAAAGTACCCCATGTGCAGCTGCCACCTGACTGTCAGGGCACTTTGCTATGAGGCTGAAAAGGAACCCTGGTGGCACAAAGGTTAAGTGTCCAGCTGCTAACCAAGAGGTCGGCAGTTCAAACTCACCAGCCACCCCACAGGAGAAAAGACCTGGAGATCTACTTCCATGAAGATTACAACCTAGGAAACCCTATGTGGCAATTCTACTCTGTCATATAGGGTTGCTATGATTGGAATTGACTCGGCAGCACACAACAACAGTGATGTTGAACAGGTTTCAGCAGTCCTTCCAGACTAAAATGGACTATGAAGAAAGGTCTGGCAATCTACTTCTGAAAACCACCCAATGAAAACCCTATAGATCACAACAGTCCAATCCACAACTGGTCATGGGCAGCATCTCCTTCCATTTTACATGGAGTTGTTGTGCATGGGGTTGCCACGAGTCTAGGGCTGACTCAACAGCAACTAACAACAACAGTGTTATCACAGGAGCAGGAACAGGAACACAGAGCATGTGCTAGGAATGCTGCATAAAAATATGTGCACACAAACAGTGGGACATAAAGTGGGCTTGTAGAGACTTTTAATGAGTGACTTGCAAACATCAGTCGGTGGTCAAGAACACAGACCATATTGTAGTAGCTGGTAAGTCAAAACCACAGTGCCCTAGTGCTGCAAACCATTAAGCACAGCTGCTAACCGGAAGGTTGGCTTTTCCAACCAATCCAGGTGTTCCTCGGGAGAAAGACCCAGCAATCTGCTTCCATAAAGATTATAGCCAAGAAAATCCTATGGGGCAATTCTACTCTCTCATGTGGCATCACTATGAGTTGAAATTGACTTGATGTCATCTAACAAAAACAACAGGAAATCAAGACCATCCATACTATTGACTTGTTTGTTAATAGCAATAAACTCTCCCAAAGAGCCAAAGTAATGAATCAAGTGAAAATAAGAAAATATTTGATAGAGAGCTACCTTTCCTTTGAAGAATTCTGGCCAGGATTAACTTTGATACTTGATCTTATTGTTTACCCTAAACTCAAGTTTTGTTCTGTCTATGGAAACAGCACCAGATGCCCTGGACTAAAAATGTTGTATTCGTGACTTATACATTAAAGACAGCTTCTAGGAGAAAAACTTTAGGGAATCAGGAAAAGCCTCTTCCTTTAAACTAAAAAGGAAAAATGCACCTTTAAATATATATATAGATCAGATTCACTGATGCAATTTATCTGATAACTGGTGAAAAATGAGAGAAACTGAAGGACTAAATCAGATATTCTTCACTTAATTAAGCCTGTTTTTTGTTCTTTTGTTTGTTTTGTTTTTTGTTGTACCCTTGCCCTTTTAATAAATGAATTTAATCAATGGAATGTGTACATAGAGAGGGGCTTTAGTTTAATTAATTATTATATATCTTTACCCTCTGCATGAGATCTTTTAAGTTAGACCCATGCTTCTATGGGGTCCTTTTAGTTGTCGGTGAAATCCATTTATGGAGAGATAAAAAGAAGGGTGCAATATTTAAGAGTATGCGCATGGGAGTTAGAAAAGCCTGGGTTTAAATCGCAACCGTGGCACTCATTTTTTATATTTAATCAAGTAACTTGGTTTCTCTAAGTCTTGGACTCCTCAACTGTAAAATAGAAATAATAAAATCTCTTGGATAGATTTGTTTGAGGAATAAATAAGGATGTTTTTAAACATTCCCGTAAAGTACTTAGAACAGCACTTGGCATGTAATAGGAGACACTTGTTGAAAATTCACGAACTCTTAACAGAGTGTCAGGAGACAATTTTCCATGGATATCGTGCATTTCTGCAGGTCTTCAATACAGAGGCACTAACGGCACTTCTCTTCTGGACTATCTTTCAAGAACGTTCATATAGTTGACAGCTTGGAAGATAGAGACAGTGTCTCCCTCCAGAGCAGAGGGCAGGTTCGCTGACTATCCTAATAAATGATGAATGTCTCCGTCTGAGGCAAAGTTCAGGCAGGTCTGCCTGCAGTCCATTATAAAAGATTAAAGGGTCCCAAATTTGGAGGCCCTCTCCTGTAACACAACCCATCAGGTGTGCAGGCATCCCAGGCTCTTCCTAAATCGTCCTGTGAGAAGTGGAGCTCAGGAAGTGGCAATAGAAAATGATGGCACTCTGGTCACTGCCATTGCTGTGAATATTGTACGATCTATCACAGAACCTTGTCCTTTGTGTCTGACCCAGGAACCTCATGTTTTCTGACAGGTTCCATGAAACTGTAGCAGATTAACTTATTAGCTTGTGGGCAGGATAAAATCTCAGATCCTTCACAGTTCTTAACGTAGAGCACTCAAAATCTATTCTATCTCCAAAATATTTCCTAATAGATTTGCTATGTGGTCAGTAATTACTGCTACCACAGTCAATCCTTTGATTAAAGAAGGCTCAGAAAAATTTGTAAATATATTATCTTTAAGAGCTACCAGAGTGAGTTACTAATGTCTAAGAGGTAATTGATTTATTGTTTAGTTTGTGAAATGCTTAGCAAATTCCAGCTGTAATGGAAAACAGAAGGTTCAATTTGAACAGTAACCCTAGGGCTGATAGGTCCCTTTGCTAGAAAGCTCATCCTTTTTGATAATGTGGAGCAGAAGAGAGATGAAGCACGGGTTATATTGCTACTTTTCCTCATGTTTTATTACATCCCTTTGAAGTAAATGATAAGACCAATTTTAACTTTTACACAGAGAATTATATTAAAGTGATGTGGTATTTTCAGTACCTTCATTCACAATTAATGAAATGCTTTGTTAAAGGTGTCATAGTAACTTGTATTATCTCTTCATCCCACATACCAGTATATAAACCCCACTAGCAAGAACTATATCTTACTCTTTTTTGCATTTTTCCACCCAACCCCTGACCCACACTCACAGCTTCTCCCCTTCTGAAGTCTATCGCAGAAACTTGCAAATGCATCAGAGATGCTCAGCAAATACTGTGTGAATTATAAACTGCTCAATCAAAAGAAATAACACAGCTATGAATTTACACCATTCTATCAAACAGCTCCAAGGAAATCAGAACCTAAGAAACAGTATGAAAAATGAGCCAAATACAGTAAAACCTGCTAATGCCAGAAACTGTGTAAGACAGAACCTGTGAGAGAGAAGGAAAATTAAAATATTTTCCATTAAAAGGAGCAATAGGAAAGAGGTAAGACTGCACCTTGTCAAAGGCAGAAAATTTGCAAGACCTGGAAAAACAAGGCAGTCCTGTCGAGTACTGGCTTTCCCAGGTTTCACCATTTTTCCAGGCTGTGTGCAACATTTAAAAGCCGTAACTATAGTATTCACAATGTTGAATAAATTCATTCAACAAACATTTTATTAATGGTTATTTACCACTTTTAAACAACCTTGTATTAATCACTTTCTAAACCAGTCACTGTGAAGAAAGATATTATTGTTTCATTTCATTTGTTGCTTTATTTAAATAGTAAGTATTTAGTTTCTCTTCTTAGCTTAGCCATGTGATAGGTTGTGAGGAATTAGAAAGAAAAAAAAAAAAAGACTAATTCTCTTATTATAGAAGAATTGAAGAGTCAACATATAGAAATCCAAACTGACAAAACAGTAAGATCGGATGGTGGCTGTTCAAGTAAATAATTCATGTAAAACTTTTAGCATCGTGTGGTAGGGACTCTATAAATAACAGCTATTATTATTTTGCAAAAAAGTTAATCCATGGCCCTCTTTATGTTGAGAGTTCTAATACATGTTAAAAATTCCATTTATAAAAACTAAATAATCAAAGTTTTTCATTAACCTATCAAATATTTAAAGTAGGCTATATTTAAATTTTGAAGGCATTTTGAGTTCGTGAAGACAGTGATTTCATGAATTAAAAATAGTGAAGATTGGGGGGGCTATTCATAACTACGTGCTATGCAATTGTACAAAATAAAATGTGCATATTTGTTAAATTACAGGTGAATTGAAATATGACTAGCCCAAAGTTACATAAACAGAAGAAGATTCTAGATAAGAGAACAAAGACTCTGACTCCCTCTTCCCCATATAACCTTCTAGGTTACATTGGGTGTTTCGGTCCTGATTCAATACCATTTTATTCCTACCAAAAAAAAAAAAAAAATCTGTCTTCCCCACCTTGCAATTTTCCCCCTCAAGTATTATATACACAATCTCCTATATCAGTTTGTGTAAAGACAGTCCCCCGATAAGCAGAGCCACTAAGTACAAAGCTTGCTCTCTTTAATTGCATCAATAACTAATCAAACCAAACATTCTAACAAAAAAGAAATGTATTCTTTTTCTGCACAAAAAATTAAAAAAAAAAAAAAAACCTTCAGCTAACACAGTTGCATGTAAATGGCTGTGCAGTCCCTTAGTATCCCTTAATTGCTCTTCTATATTGAGCTACAGAACATGATTACTCACCTGGGACTGATATGCATTGCAACTGATACATTCATTAACTGGACGAAGGCAAGGTGGTGCCTACCCTACCATCACAAAATACAAAAGAGAAACAAGAGTATGAGAGAAATAAGCACCTACAATATCATCTGAGTTCAAAGGGCTCATTCCATTTAACAAAAGAAAAATTAGGATCATGAGTTATAAAGTTCCTCAATCTCTTCCCTTCCTGCTCCAAACAAAACTACATCTTTGGCAAGTATTCCATCTATCCATCCAGAAGGAGAGCCCCTTCAACCCCAGGCTAAATTCTCCATCTCTGCTCTGCACCCATCCCTTCAATTTCCTCTACACATGAGCTCCACCAGTTATATTTCCTTTTTCTCTGTACATTCAAACCCTTAGACCCTGCAACCTTCCTCCCCTCAACCTACAAGTACATAAAAAATACCTCCACATAAGCTTCTTTCCCACTTCAAGTTAAGACCCTACATCAACCACATCATTCCCATGCCTTTTGTCTCCTTTCCAGTTCAAACTTCTTAGTAATCTACATACAACTGCTACACCTTCCTGACTTCAGCTCACCCTGGAATGTATTGCAGTTCAGCTTACCTCACCCCAGATACTGAAAATTCTTTTAAATTATTTCCTATTTTGCAAACTCAATGGTCAATGGTCTATTTTCAGTCTTTAAACTTAATGAACTTTACTAAAGCATTTTACAAGGTCAACAACTCTTTTCTTCTTGAAAATCTGTTCATCTCAGCTTCTATCCTACTCTCTTTCCTTTCTATTTCTTCTGAGGCCCGGTTCTCACGCCTTAAACATTGGCCTTTCCCAGGAAGCCATTCTTCCCCCTCTTCTCTTTTTATTCAGATCTTGTACCATGGGTGTTTATTTACTATGCCCATCCATAATCTACTGCTTCCCATTCTCTCTGTTGATCCAAAGTATCATCATCTGCTAATTTACACAAATTTCAAATCTAAGTGACAGCTGTAACTTTTCAATTGCCTTCATTTTCTCACATTCAATAACACAAAACATCATGGCCTTTGGAGTCAGACAGACCTGAAACTGAATTCTGCTTCTGCTCTCAAGGGCTTAGAATCCTGTGTCTTATGTGAGAAAAAGAGAATCATGCAAACATAAATAGAATTACAATTCATGCTAATAAGTGCGTACTTATAAAACCAAGTGAGATTTCAGGAAAAAAAGTATGCTTTAGTCTTCCTGAGAGGGAAGGTATCAGGGAAAGTTTACCATGCGAAGGTGGAGTTTGGATTGAAATTTGAATCAAATTTAAAAGGGTTGGGTAAGTAGAGGTAAGAATAAGATAAGCAAAGAGGAAAGAAGGAATGATCAGAGTCAGGAAGGGGAATGCTGAGGTGAGGAAAGGAGAGGTAGAACATGGACCCATTGGCATGGATCATGTAGTGATGTGCCTAACACATCAGGGGTGGTGGCATCACTGTGGTTAATGAGACAGTCAAGATTTCTCAGCAGAAGACAGTCAATTTTTGTGTTCAAAACATCTTCATGGAAGCATACAGTTTGGATTGGAGGGAATAAAGACTAGAATGAGAGGTTCCACTTAGGAGACTAGATCTTACCTGTCAAAATAATATTAGTTTCTTCAACAATACTTATGGACAGCACTGGAGATAAACTCAGAATAGGAATGAGAAAACTTGGAGTAGAACATAATACTGAAGACCCTGAGATCTCAACACTTTAAAATAATTTGATGACTTCATCTCTCTATTCCTCATAAGAAAGTTGTAGAAGTAAATTGTGGAAGGAGAGCAGGAGAGAGGGAAGAAAAGAAGCAAGAGGAAGGGGTAACAGCATGAAAGAAAGTGAACAAAAAGAGCAGTGGGCAAGCATGGGACGCAAAAAGAGAGAAAACATGGAAACGGAGGAAAATGGGGGGAGGGGGGTGTACTTTTAAATGACTGAAAAATAAAGTATTTCTTTTCCTCAAGAGTTTGGGGAAAATACAGCCTTAACAGCATTTGTGAGCTTGATACAGTTGCTTTCAGAAGCCTATGTATCGCTGATATTGATACTATAAGTATGTTTTCATTTTACTAGATAGGACAATAAATTCACGAGTCTGGCAACTATAAGGATTTATTCCTCAGGTTAGTGTTGGTCCTCTTTGATCATGACACAATTGCTTAACCCACAGTTAAAATGCTTTTAGAGAAAAATGTTCATTGTGGAAAAAATTTTTACCTTCTAAAAATATTCACAATATAAGTGAGAGTGGAAGCTTTATATGGAAAGCCTAAGCAAATACCGTATTAAGTATTAATGTGCTAGACATACCACATGTGAAGGTACCACATTAATAGCATCACTTAACCTGAATATTTCATTCCACTACTTTAACCTTGATACCAACAGACTTAATCTATGCAGCTTTTGTTTTCAACTATTAGTTATGTCCTGAATTGGTTTATTGTAGACACTGTAGAAACTGTTATGACCCCTCAAAGACATAAGGCAATTTTCTTCTCACCAGGACATTTTAAACAAATTACTCTCAGTTTTAACATGAATAAGCCTATGAATTTTAGTTCCCCAGGTCTGAAATAATAGAATTCAGTTATAATTTCAATTACAATTGCCATATCACGTCAATATGTTGAGATAAAATCCCACAAAATGTGAAAGCTTTCTGTCTTTGCATGGTTTTGCTTTCTTCTTTTCTCTTTTGGTCCCAAGCCTAGGGAGCACTTTGAAGTGTAATTATTTTGTAGGGTCCTTGAATAGTTCTCCTGTTTGAAAAGATAGTGTTGTAGCATCTCATCTCTGTTAACATTATAAAGCATTGCTACAGCTTGCAATAATTAAAGGCTGTTACAGTTAAGAATTTTATGATTCACCCTATCATGGCTCACTGAGCTTAAGTTTTAAAATTTTGTACTAAGTCCAAGATTAGAACGTTTCATAGTCAAAGAATGCATTTTAAAAATAAAATTTGGGCATTTTTCAGAGCCTCCTTGCTTGTTATGCCCATCCTTGGGTTACTGTAATATTTTTTCATGGCATGGTTAGTGCTAAGGCTACAGGTTCAAGCTGATATGAGAAAATTAGCTTCTCTGATCTTCTAGTGTGGACTCTGTCACCTACCTCATCATCACCCAGGAAATGAGCATCTTTATGAAATTGTGTTTGGACTCACAGCTGTCAAAATAACAGTACAACTTAGCTTGGTTACCTGTCTTTTAGCTGAAGACTTCTAGAAGCATCTACCGTACTTTCTGTCTAGAAGTTTTCTGATTAAAAGAGAGGTAACCAAGCTATGTTGTACTGTTACTGTGAGGAAGTTCTACTGTTATTCAAAGAGGGTGGGCAGGATATAAGAGCCTTGATTCTCTTATTTCTTTGCCACTTGTTTTAAATTTTATTTCTACATTTTTATATATTTTAAAAATGAGTTATAGGAATTGTAGAGCTATAAAACCAAAACCAAACTCATTGCCATCAAGTCGATTCTGACTCATAGGGACCTTATAGGACAGAGTACAACTGCCCCATAGGATTTCTAAGGGGCAGCTGGTGGATTCTAGCTGCCAATCTTTGGTTAGCAGTCGAATGCTTAACCACTGTGCCACCAGGGCTCCTGTAGAGCTACAGATGAGGCAAATTGGACTCAGAAAGACAGAGTAACTTACCCTGGTCACAGAGCCAGTAGGAGGTATTGATAGGCTTGAAACAGGCCAATTGCTGTACCCTCTGCTCTTTGACCCATTTCATCACTTACAAAATCCAGTCATTGCCAAATGCATGCATCCAAGCTCACCCCCTCCGGTATCTTCTCTACACAGTAAAAAGATCTTTCATCTCTCAAAATCTTACTTCTCTGATTCTAAGAATAATCTTCCAGGTTAAACATGCAGATTGACCACTTATATTTATTTCCTGTCCTCACAAAACCAAATTCAGTGGTGAAACAAAACACTATAAAGACACTGAGAGAAGAATCTTAGGCAGATGAGAAATGACCACAAGTTTTTGAAAGATGGAGACAGGGCTCAGATCTGGTAACTGATAGTAGCCTGGAGCATTAGCCAAATTGTCATATAGGATCCTGTAAGATTGTTTGAGAATTTAAATGTTCAAACATGTGATAATGCAAAAGCAGAAAAAAAGAAAATGAAAAGTGCTCTCAAAGAAAGTGTTCTCATAGTACACAACTTAGTTATGTAGCAAATAATACTTCTATATTCCTAATGTCATAAGCATAATTGACAATCAAAGATGACTTTATCATTGGAAATATAGAACATAAGGTAGGAGAGCTACAGTCTCATCTGTTGTAACAGGAAGTCAATATATTTCCAAACTAACAGATCAAGAAATGGAGGCATAAGAATATTATTTAGAGATATAGAAGTAACTATAAAAAATGAACAAACAAAAACTGCTAAAAGAGAGTGGGACTGAAGGGTAAAGAGAGGTAGTTGATTTTTATTGTAACCTTTTATATTATTTGATGTTTGTAAAACCAAGTCACCATTAATTTCAAGAAAAATGTAAAAGTTAAGAAAATAAACTAAAGCTCAGAGAAAAGCAGGCCCTACCTGAAAGCAAACTTATTCTGGCCTCCTCTCATTCTCGTCAGGTTCCACTCCTGGGTTCAGCTATGACAGAAACAGAAAACTAATGTTCTGGGACACAAAACTCAAAATTCCTATAGCTATTATTTTTTGTTGTTTTTTTCTTTTGTATTTATATATGATTTGAGAAGCCACCACTAGACCCCTCAAAAAACACTAAACCAAAGTAAAATATGTCTTATGGTTGGATGTATATAAATCTATATCTGTATATCACATTTTTTCTTCCTTCCATTGAGGTTATCAAAAGTCCAATAACGTGCTCAAGAAGCACATGTAAACACATAAGACAAAGAACAGGTAGAAGAGGAGGACATGTTATTTTTAGGTGCCATCAGGTCAGTTCTGACTCACAGTGACCTATGTACAACAGAACAAAACACTGCCCAGTCCTGCGCAATCCTCAAACTCATTGCTATATTTGAGTTCACTGTTGCAGCCACTGTGTCAATCCATCTCATTGAGGCTCTTCCTCTTTTTCGTTCACCCTCCACTCTAGCAGGCATAATATCCCTCTCCAGGGACTGGTCCCTCCTAATAACATGTCCAAAGTACTTGAGACAAGTCTCGCCATCCTCACTTCTAAGGAGCATTCTGGCTGTACTTCTTCCAAGACAGATTTGTTTGTTTTTCTGGCAGTCCATGGTATATTCGATATTCTTTGCCAACACCATAACTCAAAGACATCAATTCTTCTTCAGTCTTCCTTATTCATTGTCCAGCTTTCACATACACATGAGGCGATTGAAAATACCATGGTGTGGGTTAGGCAGCACACCTTAGTCCTCAAAGTGACATCTTTGTTTTTAACATTTTAAAAAGGTCTTCTGCAACAGATTTGCCCAATACAGTACACCATTTGATTTCTTGACTGCTGCTTTTGGGAGTCCTTGACTGTGGATCCAAAAAAAAAGAAATCTTTGACAACTTCAATGTTTTCTCTATTCATCATGATGTTGCTTATTGGTCCATTTTTGAAGATTTTTGTTTTCTTTATGTTGAGGTGTAATCCATACTGAAGGCTATAGTCTTTGATCTTCATCAATAAGTGCTTCAAGTCCTCTTCATTTTCAGCAAGCAAGGTTGTGTCATCTGCACATCACAGGTTGTAAGTCTTCTTCCAATCCTGATGCCCCATTCGTCTTCATATAGTCCAGCTTCTCAGATTATTTGCTCAGCATACAGATGGAATAAGTGTGGTGAAAGGGTACAACCTTGACACACATCTTTCCTGATTTTACACCACATAGTATCCCTTTTTTCTGTTTGAACAACTGCCTCTTGGTCTATATACAGGTTCTGCATGAGCACAATTAAGTGTTTTGGAATTCCCGTTCTTTGCAATGTTATCCATAATTTGTTATGATCCACACAGTCAAATGCCTTTGCATAGTCAGTAAAACACAGGTAAACATCTTTCTGGTATTCTCTGCTTTCAGCCAGGGTCCATCTGACATCAGCAATGATGTCCCTCCTTCCACATCTTTTTCTGAATCTGGCTTGAATTTCTGGCAGATGCCTGTGGATGTACTCCTGCAACTGCTTTTGCATTATCTTCAGCAAAATTTTACTTGCATGTGATATTAATGATATTGTTCGATAAGTCCCATATTCTGTTGGATCATGTTTCTTTGGAATAGGCATAAATATGGATCTCTTCCAATCATTCGGCCTGGTACCTGTCTTCCAAATTTCTTGGCGTAGATGAGTGAGCACTTCCAGTGCTGCATCCATTTATTGAAACACCTCATTTGGTATTCTGTCAATTCCTGGAGCCTTGTTTTTTGCCAGTACTTTCAGTGCAGCCTGGATTTCTTCCCTCAGCACCATTGGTTCTTGATCAAATGCTACCTCCTGAAATGTTTGAACATCGACCAATTCTTTTTGGTACAGTGACTTTCTGTATTCCTTCCATCTTCTTTTGATGCTTCCTGAGTCGTTCAATACTTTGCCCATCGAATCCTTCAATATTGCCTTAGTCTGATTGATGATATTGAGAGGAGGGGGGAGAATGAAAATAAAGCTAGTCTGAAAGGGAATAGCCCCAATGATACTGCACTTTGGTGAAAGGGTGTGACTCGGATTGGGGTGAGGAGGCAAAAGGATCAGAAGTTCCTAAAAGAATGGGCAAAATAGCTGGCACAATATTTGCCAAAAATTGGTAGAATAAGAAGGAGAGTTACATGACGGGGGTTAAATTTCTTAAAACAGGGTCTAATTATCTCACTTGTGTAGAAGACTGATAACATGGCCATTTAAGTTACTAGGGCTTGGAGTCCGCTGAACTGAGTTGAGACTACTCCTTCACTTAGTATCTCTGTGGTCTTGGGAAAATCATTTTTTCTAAGCCTCATTTCTCCATCTTTAAAATGGGAATAATAATAGTACCTACTTCATAGAACTGCCATGAGGATTAAATGAGAAACCACAGTAAGTTGT
This sequence comes from Trichechus manatus latirostris, assembly GCF_000243295.1. NCBI lineage: Eukaryota > Metazoa > Chordata > Mammalia > Sirenia > Trichechidae > Trichechus > Trichechus manatus. The sequence continues at coordinate 4,879,728 of NW_004444032.1, read as the reverse complement.
GCAGTGCTCACCATATAATATATACCTATTGCTCTCTATTTTTATTAACAGCACGTACTATCTTGTTATCAGATCCAGATACAATGATTATATCCTTATATCAAAAATATTAACGGAGAACTTAATTTTTTATGGAGATAAACCAAGATCGGGTTATAAACTAGGTTGTTTTGAAGGCTGTGTTAATACCTTCAGGTCTGTAAGATGTTTGCTTATATCCAGCAAAGAATAGCACAGTTGTCACCATGTCAAACTTCCATCTTTTATCAGGCCTATGAAATTTGAAATCTCTGTTAAAAGTTAATATTAGCCAAAATTTATATGTGCCCTTGAGTAGAGCATTAGAGAGGAAGGCAGAAAGAGGGAAGGGAAAGATAGAGAAAGAGAGACAGAGCAGAGATGGAGGGAGGGAGAGAGAGAGATGTTAGAGTCTTTTTGAAGTAGTGAACACAATCAAGAACTGTTCTATTTTTAACCACAAGGGAAGGATGAGTGACTAGAGCTACTCACCTTGTGTAGTGAATCATATCCACTTGGCAGAGATCAGAACTTGATAAGATTAGATGCCTTCTATCCCATCATCCAAAACCAAATCCACTGCCATCAAGTTGATTCCGACTCACAGCAATCCTATAGACAAAGTAGAACAGCCTCCATAGGGTTTTCCAAGGCTTTAAATCTTTAAGGAAGCAGACTGCTGCACTTTCTCCTGCAGAGGAGCTGGTGGGTTTCGAACTGCTGATCTATTGGTTAGCAACTGAGGGCTTAACCACTGTGCTGCCAGGGCTCCTAGATCCCACCATCACCCCTTCTAATTCTTACTAATCAAATTCATGACTGAAGAATTAATAATTTAAACCAGTTGACACTTAGAACTCAAATAGTATAAGAAAGTACTCTCTTCTGGCTTCAAGTAAAAGGGCAAAATAATGCTCAGGATGTTATTATATTTCAAATGAGATCTTTTAAATATGCAGAAGATTAGTCATTCTTAGAATGGCTAACACACGAAGCTAGGCTACATTCCATGGCATTCTATATAAATTGCAACAAGAAAATGAGATAAAGAATGACACTCTTAAAACATTGTTAAAAGTGTCAAAATAATAAAATTTCTCAGAAAAAAAAATTTTTCCCTCATATCTAAAGTTAGGACCATTCCACCAATTACGCTATATGAGTTTGAAGGTTCCTTCCAGATCTAGAATTTCTAGGGCTCTACTCTGTACATTATTTAAGTGAGGGCTGCAGCAGCCTTCTGTATTCACTAACCCAGAGGAGAGCTGGAATAGGCTTCAACAAATGAGTCTTCTGGCAGAGCCTGTGCCCAACCAGATCTGAAACTTTTAGAGTTTCACATTATACCAGGATGGTGATGTATATGTTTGCCCAAATCAATTTCCTCAAAATCTTATAAATAAGTGTTTTAAATATTTAATGTAAAAAGCCCAGAAATAAATGGAATCCATAAACATCTAGAAGATCTGACCTTCAAAATAAAATGTTGAGCTCTTATATATACTATAGACTAGGGTCATAAATAGTAAAATATAAGAAAAAGAAGAGAATATCATATACATCAAGACCCCAAAAGTCAGAGCAATTATCCATTTATAGATATAGAAACACAAAGATTTATATAGAATCTTCAATAGAGTCATAGATAAGATGTGTTTACTCAGTATGAATGGTTAGGAAAATAATTTTATGCATGCTATCTGTATTTACAAAATTGTATAGATACGTTCCACAGTATTAAAAATCAAATGAAATACCTTGCTGGTGGGAATGTAAAATGGTACAGCTGCTATAGAAAACAGTTTGTTTTTCTTCAAAAATCTAAGCATAGAATTACCATGTGACTCAGCAATTCTACTTTTAGGTATTTACCCAAAAGCACTGAAAGCAGGGACTCAAACAGATACTTGTGCACCAATGTTCATTGCAGCACGATTTACAATAGCCAAAAGGTGGAAATGACCTAAATGTGTATCAACAGATAAATGGACAAACAAATGTGATATATACATACAATAGAAAAGTATTCAGTCTTAAAGAGAAATGAAGTTCTGACACATGCTGCAATATAGATGAAACTTGAAAATATTATGCTAAGTGAAATAGGTCAGACACAAAAAGGAGAAGTATTGTATGATGCTACTTATATGAAATATCTAGAATAAGCAAATGCATAGAGACCAAAAAGCAGGTAAGTGTTTACCATGGCTGGGGGAGAGGAGAAAGGTAAGTTATTGTTTACGGGGTATTGAGTTTTTGCTTGGGGTGATGAAAAAGTTTTGGAAACTGATGGTGGTGCCTGTTGCACATCATTGTCAATATAATTAATGTCCCTGAAATTGTACACTTAAAAATAGTTAAAATGGCAAATCTTATGTTATATATATTTTACCACAATAAAAAAATACATGGAGATAAATGTGGTTATTTGGACCATAATAGTTGGTCTATGGTCTGACATTAGCAGTAAATTTAGTCTCACACTATTTGTGGTAATCTGTGCAGTTAAAATGCACCTGTAATTGCTTAGTGGTTTTACAAGCTATGTGGGGTCAAGAGTCCAGCTCGAAGTCCAAGTTCAGTGGTAGAACTTGACTTGTCTTGAGCTCAAGCTTAATACCAAGCAGTATAGTTTATGGTCCCTCTCTCTGAATCCCTTAAAAGTTGCTTCCAAATGCCATTTTTCTTATATTTTACTTAGCAGCCAAAGCAACTTATCCATTTATGGATATAGAAACACAAAGATTTACAGGGAATCTTCAACAGAGTCATATATAAGATGGGTTTACTCAATATGAATGGTTAGAAAAATAATAATTTTATGCATGCTATCTGTATTTACAAAATTGGATAGATATGTTCCACACTATTAAAAATCAAATGAAATACATTGCTGGTGGGAATGTAAAATGGTGCAGCTGCTATAGAAAACAATTTGTTGTTCCTCAAAAATCTAAGCATAGAATTACCATGTAACTTAGCAATTCTACTCTTAGATATTTAAAAAAAATATCTTTCAAAGTCTAAGAAGTTAAGGTCCTGGTCTTCTTTAAATTGTGATAAGACAACCAAACCCTTTAAAATTTAATGGCAGCTCTATTTATAACAAAATTTGCTCTCTTCTTCCAAAGCCAGCGCTTATTATTCTACAAAAACTTTGTCCTCTGTGGATCTTTATTAGCTGCACGCTTACCTCAGAGGAAACTGATCTTTCCCTCTGGCTTCTGGATCATGAATTGTTCACCCTTATTTTATGGCACAAACCACATCCCTTTACCTGCAGTACCAGTGTTTTTGCCTTTTGGATGCTCATTTTCATAGGGTCCTCCCCTCACTCTGCCCTGCCTCGCAGGGTCAGTACATTTCCCACACTGTCTTGTCAACTGGCTTCCATGTAGGCTCAGCCAATGGGAGGTACAGGTGGAAAGACTGGTGTGTGGAGGAGCGGAGAAGCCAGAGTATTTCTCTTTCCTCTTCTGCTTCAGGAGAAGGACGTGATCTTACAAAACTGGCTTCTCCATGGTTCCAGCTTTAGGCAGACAGCCATTTAGGCAGAGAAGTCTCCATCCACAATCCAGCTCCCTCCAGGCAGCCCTCACCATTGTCCCAGCTCCAGTCAGAGTTTCTGAGCTCTGTCGTATCACCTCCTTCCTGTGTTCTCTCCCCTCACAGTAGTGGTAGTGGTTTCCTGTTGTTGCTGATCTCTGAGTGGCTTCACAATCTCCTATTTGGTTTCTCAACTCTTCTAACACATGCAAACAATTTTCTTTATTAAATCTCCTCTGCTTGAAATACCTAGAATGGCTTCTGTTTTCCTGACTGGACTCTGATATTTAGTCATGTTTGCCTGTGAACTCCTAGAGGACAGGAATTTTAAATGTCCATTTCTAGAGCGCTGTGTCTAGCACAGGGTCTGGTTCTACCTTTACCATGTGTTGAATGAGTGGCAACGTTATTGCTACTGAGCTTTATTCTCATAGACAACCACTTAGGTTCGGGACTGCTAACAATAAGCCGTCTGGAAATGTGACAAGGAAGAAATGTAGAAAAGGGAAGAAGTAGCTGATTATATATGTTGTTGTTGTTAGTTGCCATCGAGTCAACTCTGACTCCTGGTGGCCTTACCTATAACAGATCAAAATGCTGCCCAGTCCTGTACAATCTTCTTGATCATTGATTCGTTTGAGTCCACTGTTGTGGCTATTGTGTCAATTCATCTCATTGAGAGTATTCCTAATTTTCGCTGACCCTCTATTTTACCAAACATGGTGTCCTTTTCTAACGATTGGTTTTTCCTGACGACATGTCCAAAGTAAGTGAGTTGAAGTCTCACCACTCTTATTTCTAAGGATTATTATAGTTAATTGGAAAAAAAAATTACATTACAAATAACTTAAAAATTATTACGATGATACAATTATTTCAATTTGTATCATTAACCTTCTCTATTAGCCTAATAAACACCTCAGTGAAATTTATTTTTTTATCCAGTTTGTTTTTATAAAATCATAAATTTCCATACATATAATACTATTTTATTTATATGAAGTTAGGTAGGCAAAATAGATTAATAGACAGAATGTGGAAACATATCCTTTGAACTAAAGAGACTCACGTTCCAAGATGGTTGCTCAGGTCCTATTTTTGAGAACTTGACCAACTTAGTTCATCACCCTGAGTCGGTTGTAGGTCTATCCCTGCCATATACAAGTTATTTATCTAGTAGCATCATCTTAAAAGGGAATAATAATACCTATCTTATAGGACTGTTGTGAGGATTAAATGAAAAACATATACCTGGCATAGTAGGTGATGATTAAATATTAGTTTCCTTCCTTACAAAATGTCTTTAAAATACCAACATAGACTAAAAGCGCTATTTTACTCAAATGTAATTTAACATGACAGAGTAATACATGGTATAATCTAGACTTTTTTTTAAACATATAATTAGCTCATTTCTTATACCATTAATGCCACTAAATATTTAGGTTGGTAAATCTCTCAAACATCTTTTCATTACATCTGCTTCTAATGTCTTAGTTCAGGTCCTCTTCATCTCACCCCTGGATTATTGAACAAATCTCCTAACAAGCCATTCTGCCTCCAGTCTGAACTCCTTCTTATTTATCTTCACAGTCATGTGTATTATCTTTCTAAAATATAAATACAATCAGTTCATCTTTCCTTTTAGAAATTCTCAATGGCTCCCCAATGCCCTTGTCATTTTTTAAAAAATTCCTTTGCTCTTTGTTTCCCAGTCTGTTTTACAATGAATTAGAAGTTGACAAAAATATACCTAATAAGAGAGAAAGTATTATAAATTAATAATCATCATAGAACAAGTAAACAAACGGGTTATACCAGAAAGAAAGTTAGGAAGCAGACAAACAGTCACAAAATTAACTCAAAATACTTTGGCCATCAAAAAAGGAAGACAATCAATTACATGACTCTCTTTCAATGGGCATCCAATGGGAATTCCTTGCCTTACCAACAGTAAGGGGAAGTCAAGCAAACAGGACTTAAAATTTCATATAAAGAAAGGGTTCACCAGCTAAAACGATCTTTGAAAATCACTGTTCATGAGGGATATATAAATTACATGTCATTCAAACAATCTTTCATAATTGCTAGTTGTCTCTCAAGATTTTAATAAATGAACAAGAAAGAGTTAACTTTGTGCCGAGGTATTCTCTAATGCTATTAAGAACAGCTCCATATTTGTAAAGGCCAAATAAACAGCAGATAAGGTTGACACTACTGGAAGAAAATTGGGGCTTAATATTAGGACTCTCTCTGAATATATACTCTTTTAATTTCTTCAAGGAGGTGGCCAAAGGAATGCCTTCAGGCAAGATCAAGATATTCCCAAAATTTAACAAATATAGAATCAAGAGTCCCACACCAGCTCTAGCAGTGAACAGATGATTGATCAAGGTGCCGTATTTCTGTGGTACAGTGAATAGCCCAGAAAATTACGTAGGATTTATAAATTTCCCACCAGCTACAAAGAAAATAAATGTCACTTTTTATTCAATGAATATTTACTTGAGCAAAAGAGTTCACTATCGCAATCACTAGGAAGAATTAGTATGAAAATGTACCTCTAAACAACCAAACCAGTGACCTGCTATATGGAGGATTTTATTATTTTTAATACAAATTGATCAAAATATACAGACTTCTGCCAAATGTGATACATTTAGTTTTAGGATAATGAATTTTAAGCCATTCTTCTAATGATTACATTGCAACAAACAATTGTGTTAAGTCCACTTCTGGTTTGAAAAAAATGAAAGTATAAGAGAATTGGCTTTTATGATAATATCCAGCATTGGTGTGTAAGGGGGGTGTGTGGCAGGAGGCGAAGAACACTTAAAAACAGCTGGTAGACCTGAAATCAATAAATTGTTTCTACTGGGTAATTTGTCAATATATATCAAAATCTTAATATATGTAAGCACCTTTTGATTTAATAAGACCAGTTCTAGGAACTTATTCTAGAGAAGTACTTACAGGAATAAACAAAATTTTTACCTACGGAGATGTTCATCACAGAATTGCTTCTAAAACTGAAGAACTGAAAGTGATCAAAATCCAAAAGAAGGTTCTTAAATAAATGATCATATATTTGCACAGTAGGACACTATGAAGCTATTAAAAATTATGTAGAAATAATTTAACCACACTGCCGATGTCTCATATATATACTTTAAAAAAACTATTTCTAAGGAGATGTACAGTAAAAAATAATAATAATAGTAATGGTAATGGCAGATGGAACACACACATTTAGGTACACTCATTCCTGAAACTCAAAAATAGCAGTAAAGGGACTTTTTAAAATAAACCAACAAAGACAAAGAAAAAGATGAAAACAGACAAGAATAACAACATTCTTTGGATGCTGGAAAGCAGGCCGATACATGGTCACTGACCTAGCAGATTCAAGAAAGCTGAGCCCTAAGTCAACAATAGGGAGAGCCAATAAGCAAACTGATTTCTTTTCTGATCTAGAACCCATCAAAGGCTTACAAATTGGTGGTATCAGGTACTTTTGAGGTGGTTATAAAGGCAGCTCTCAACACATGAGAACTTGTTACAGGCTGGATTAAGAAGCAGTTGAAGACATTTTTTTCTTTAATGACAAAGCCAAAAAGGAAAGCAATCAGAGGCTAAACCATAAACTCTATGCCCTCAAGGATTTTTCTCAGATTTCATTTTCTTCCATTTACTCTTCTTCTAATAAAAACTGAAAATGGGTATAAAAAAAAGTGTTAGAAGAAGCAGTTAAACCACTTAGGGAGTCTTCCAGAATCCATGCAGCCAACAACTATTTTTCCTTCATCCAGAAGAGGACTGGAGGCATATTCCCTGATGAGTAAATAGAGCATCTGTGGCACATTTGGAGCCCCGGTGGTAAAATGGTTAAGAGTTCGACAGCTTACCAAAAGGTCGGTAGTTCAAATCCACCAGCCGCTCCTTGGGAACCCTATGGGGTAGTTCTACTCTGTCTTATACGGTCGCCGTGAGTTGAAATCAACTCAGCTACAACAGGTTTGGTTTTTGTTTTTGTTGGTACATTTGAGGGTGGGAGAACTATAATAAAAATGGGAATTAAGTAAAAGTTTGTATAGTGAACATAGAATCTACAAGTCTTCTATCCCCACTCCACTTCCAGAACACCATCAGTCAGACAGAAAACTGAAAAAAAAAAAAAGTTATCTCTTTGGAATTTATGACACCCAAGCAAGAGGATGGAGGCAGGGAACAAAAAACTAAAGATGTTGGCATTTAGCTTCCCAAGAAAACAGCCCAACCATAGAACTCTCCAGTGAAGTGTACAATCCAGATTCGGTACTTTTTGAGTTGATGTTATTTAAATTAGATTTTAAACATAGAGTCAATGCTGGAATGGGTTAAGACTTTTTGCAAATGTTGGGATATGGGAAGGATGTGAATTTTGGAGGGCCCAGAGGGTAGATTCTACTGGATTGAATAATATCCCCCCAAAATTCATGTCTACCCATAACCTCAGAATGTGACCTTATTTTGATATAGGGTCTTTGCAGATGTAATTAGTTAAATTGCATTTATCCTGGATTAGAGTTCAAATCCGATAACTCTAGTGTCTTTATAAGAGAAAGGTGGGGGAGATTCAGACACACAGACACAAAGGGAAGAAAGCCGCGTCACAACAGAGACAGAGATTGGAAGCTACAAGCCAAAGAATGCCAAGGAATACGGGCATCACCAGAAGCTAGGGGCGAAGCATGGAACAAAGAGGGTATGCAAATGTCACATAAGCACTTGAAAAGATCTTCAACATCATTAACTATGCATTAGAAAAATGCAAATAAAAACCACAACAAACTATCACCACACACCTATCAGAAAGGCTAAAATTAAAAAGTGACACCACCAGATTCTGGTGATTATTTGGAGAAACTGAATCATTAATAATACATTGCTGGCAGGAATGTACAATGATACGCTACTCTGAAAAACAGTTTAGGGACTCGGGCAGACATGGCTGTGGCAGCATGCTTGTCCGTTTTCCCATTCTTACCTATTCTGCAATATTCTTTGGACTCGGGCAGACATGCCTTTAGCAGCATGGTTGTCCACTTCCCACTTTTGTCCTTTTGAATATATGCCAAATAAAACTTTCTTTTTACTTTACTAAACTTTGTGATGTTTTTCCCCTACAACAGTTAATGGCGCTGTGAGCAGGATCTGAAGCTACGAATCCAGTTAACTTCGAAGAGACCTGGACTGCTGAGCAGAAGCCGGCAAAGAAAGGTCCTATCTTCTGGACCCACGTGTTCCCACTCCATGTCCCTTGGACATTGACTGGGTGAGTGCTCTCAGAAAACCAACCTTTGCTTATTTTTTGTTGTTCTCTTTCTCAAGTTTTCTTAAGTTTTGTTTGGCATATTTGTTTGTAAAACCGGTTAATTGATTAAGGAGAATCTTTCTTAGATTTTTACTTGATCGTTTGGTTGAGACATTTAGTAACTTCAAGTGAACTGGAGTTTTGGCCTGGAATCGGGCGTTTGAAGAGGTAATTCTATTTTCAAAGAGCTATGAGTCACTATAAGCTGAAAAATTTGGACCTTTTTGTGGCTCAGAGAAAACCTGGAAAATAGTGCTCTGTTTTGCCAAATTGTCAGGGGGAGGTGGTAGCTCCTGACCTGTGTTTTGATATTTAAAGGAGAAGTGGTAGTTCTGTACCTGTTTTTTCCATTGAATTGAGTCGATCTTACCAAAAATTGCTATATACACTTTAAGAAACTAGGATCCCCCTTATCTTTGTTTTGTGTGGTATTATCTGGTGAGTTTATGTGATCTTTCTGTCTCCTTTTGTTCTAAGAGCTTGCTTCTGGTCTAGAGCATTGTGTCTAAGTTTGTCTTGTATTAGATTGGTGGTTATGGCTAAGAATTGCTGTTTTTTGTAAGGCTAGTCATAGAACCTCAGTTCTTTCTTCGTCCAGAAAAAACTGTCTTGTGTCTGTCTTATGATTTAGATTTTTAATAGCTACTTGGAGAAACTTTGATATAAATTGGTCTATTTGAAAAGTATGCTAAAATCTTTGTTTTATACTATGTCAGTCTTAAAACTGAAACCTTTTTAAGTAACTTAAGCTAGATATTATATGAAATGTGTTTTACTTAAGGAAAAAGGATAGTTTTGTCTTAAAGTACCAGTTCCAGAACAGTAAAAAAGAAAGAAATAAGCTATCTTTTGTCTTTCAAAGTGCCTCCATCAATTTAAACATATGTAAATGTCTTCCCTGAGTCAAGAGAGTGAGGGTGGGGCACGATCAGGCCTCCCCAGCTCCCAGTCTCCAAGGTCCTGTAGCTCCAGGGTTGCTTTTGAAAGACCCCTTTCCAGCTAGGTGGAGACTCTTTTAAGACAAAAGAAAAATTGCTGCTTTGCTATAGTTATCAGAAATTGGGTAGATCCTAATCATAGAACTGTAAACAGCTTCTCTCTATCATAGGGGAACTTTAAGAAGTAAAAAAAAAAAAGATAGAAATCACAATGAGACACACCTGAAGTGGCCTGGAAAAATGTTTCCAGCAGTACCAAACACTTAAGGTTATATCTATATCAATGAATTGGTCAAGTGAGCAGAGACTGTGATTTCCAAAGCCAGTTGATAAAATCTTTAAGGGCTAAAATTAGATTGGGGAAAATATGAGAAGTTGTAAAAGTTGAATGAAATCTTAGAATGTTTAAATACTTTTCTTTCAACAACAGTTGTGTTTTGTGGTATACAGGCTTAAAATAATTCCAAAGGTATTTTAGGTAGCTTATTGATGTTATTAAGTTAATAGACTTTGTCATAATTTAAGTTCATATGCTTTGACTTTTTATACCACAAGAGGATATATAGATATATATATTTAAGTCTGCGAATAAGTGTTCATTTTTGCCATTTAAAGGGATACACTGTAAGAGATATACAACAAAGGCAACCTTTAAGAGGTTTATTGAAAAAGAAATGTATTTGATATGGTCAAGTTTCATCTGCCTGACTAAAGTTTAATGGTTTA
>NW_004444032.1:4848598-4869047 GCF_000243295.1 Trichechus manatus latirostris | reverse complement strand
CATGGCTTTTAGAAAAGAAAGCTAAGGGTTTTACTTTAAGATCTTTGGTTAAATAAGCATTGTTTCACAGTGACCTATATTATTATCTCTTTATCGCTAACTTGGTCGCAACTTTATCTTTTTAAATCTATTATTATCAAAGCCGATGGTTTGATTGAGGAATTCACATCATTTACCTATGAAGTTTTTTTTTTATTACTATTCAGGTATTTACAGATTTGATAATCTTGGTATACTTTTGGTATATCCTGACTATATGGTATTTTGTCTCAGAATTATTATGCATTATATCTGAAGCTCTTTGAATATGGTTAATGGCTATATTTAGAAATATTTTTATCTAAAGTTTTTAACTGATTCTATTTGGCCTTTACGTTATGCTTATAATTAATTTCTATCAGGTCTTTTACTATTAAGGATATTATGTTTATGAATTAATCATGGCCGTATTAAGTTTTGTCAACTGCAGATAAGTTTTTACTTCGCTGATTGCTGAAAAAGTTAGACCAGAATATAGCAACAAAAAAATGGACTATATTGGACTTGCTAAAAAGACTGTGACTAGACTGAATAAAATTTCCAGAACTCCTATGCAGAAGCTGATGATTTCATAGACTGAGGCTGATCCAGAATCACATGGAACAGAAATTAACTACATAAGACTGAGTGAACTAAAGAAAACTATGGTTTTTTTTTTAATATTGCTGATATTTTAAGGTCCTAATTTCTGGATATAAGAAATCATTCTCCTAAATTATCTAACTAGTGGGTTTAGATATTGTAACTCTTGAAGTAGAAGTTCCTGTTGGTAAACTTGGCAAAGTTGTAAGTATCATAACCAGAGAAGTATTTGAAATTTGAGCTATGATTTTACAAAATAGAACAGCGTTAGATTTCCTGTTAGTCTCTTAAACAGTTTGTGCCTCAATAGATAAATGTTGCTGTGTTTATATTAATACTCAGTCTGAAGTTTTGCAGAATGTAGTTGCTGTTGAGGCACATGAAAAGCAGTTACTGATGCTGCTTATGTAGAGACAAACACCTCATGAGATTTGTTTCCTTAGTTCAAAGACCTTAGGGTCATGGTTTCATTCGTTATTTCAGGCAAGTGGCCTAATATAATTGTTGGTGTTTCTGTTTTATTTCCTAGTTTGCTGTATGGTGCCTGGGATCTTAAAAACCAGATGATGCCCAATTACCATTTATTGAACATTTTTGATAAAAGATTCTGTAGCGAGATCATGATCCAAAGGAAAGAATGATAAGAGAGTTGTATGCAATTCTCCTGGAATCCAGATTTCTGGTTTTCGTGGAAGTTGAGGTAACCCACACAGGCTATCATCTTTGGGTATCCTTTTGAACCTCGAGCTTTGAGAAAAAAACTGGTTCCTGAAGCCACTTTGAGTCAAACAATGGTCCAGATAAACTAGTAAGACCATTTTGCACTGGGCATTGTGCTTTTTTTTGAAGAATTCAGTCTGTTTTAGGAAATTAACATCAAAGATCAGACTGAGAGTTATGTTTAGGGTAAATTAGTAATTAGTTTAATCAGTCTTTAAGACAATGTCGTATGAAATACCTGTCTAATGTTTGTAATCAAACTTTCACCCTCTTATGTTACAGAAAATTATGTATCTCAAAGCAACCAGATTCTCAGAAGAGATCTACCTCATGGCTCAGACTCTGTTTTGTCTGTGGTTCCATTTCTGCTTCTGAGAAAGTGACTCATGACGATAGGTGAACCACAGAGGGGCAGCTTGCCCTTGGAAAGAACACTTAGCATGTTTTAAACAGACCAGCTGAAGACCTCCTACAGGAAAGGTCCATCCTGTATTATCTTGCTAATCATTAGTTCTCTAATGAAAACTTGTCATGTGTAAATTTTTCTGTATTTTCTGTTTCTTCTAGACAAACTTTGAGTGCTCTTTAAGGATATATGTTTCTGTGTGATAGATCCAACTATACTAATTTAGATTATCCTTTCCAACTGATAGTAATTTAAACAAGATTGCCCATGTAAATTCACTGACAAACGCATGGACAATGCACTTCGGAAACTTTAGAATTATCTTTAAGTATTCATAGTAACAATGCTAGTAAATATTGGAAAGAGAATGTTAAATTGTTACACATTGTAAAATGAAAGTCAGAAGAAAACCCATTGGTCCAACACTCAGGATATTGTTGGTAGCTTTAATTCCTACTCATGGTATAGTTGAATTGGAGAAATCTTTAAGAAAAATTTGTCAGTCACCGTGGGACAAATAACAGATGAGACAGAAGCACAACAGTGATCTCTGATCTCATAAGCCAAGGTGACATGAGATAACAAAATAACCTTAGATTTTTTTTATTAGTTCAAGAAAGTGTAGTCTGTGCTGTAGACAAGATATGCATAGAATTAGAGAGCAAGCTACTTGATTACACATTGTCACACCCTTACAAACACCAGATCTATTTGGTTGGTTACCGTCAGGAATAAGTACATGGGCTAGATCACTACTGCAAGGAATAGTAATATTCTTAGTCTACATCCTGATAGTATTAGGCATTATAAATTTTATCCTCTATTGTCTTACACACGTAAAAGGCAAAAGAAGGCCTCAGGCTAAAATGTTGATGTACAATTGAGTCTGCTCACTCCAGCAACGCTATTGATGGGAACATCACTCTTACTTAATAACCTGGTGAAGAACCAGATGGTATCTGGTGGAAAACCAGCACCGTGAGTTTAAAGAGCCTGCAATGGCCACCATCTAGGAGCTCGACTAAGTCGAGGTATTGATCATCGATGTGTTATCTCCAATCTCCGATCAAAAGGAGGGACTGATTTAGGAAATAATATTGGAGTTATTACTCCCTCTCCTTTAGCATACAGGATGTGACCCAGCAGGAACTGAGCCCTCACAGACTCACAAAGACATATCAACTGGGCCCTGAGATAAGACAATGGATGGGACAGTCTCAGAAATTATCGTAAGGAAGTTTTCACAAAAAGGCAATAAAACCTAACCCAAAGGACTTCTCACCTTTTATCTTTTTCTACTAGCATTTAGTGAATAGGAATTTGTTGGACCAATGAAGACCCTCCTGACGTAAGTTACTGAAACCCATACCAATGATTGTTAAGAAAGATGATTCAAAATGTAAGATTATAAATTCTAGCCAATCAATGAAAAAGTGATGCTTTCAATGATTCTACCCATTTTGTGATGTTGATATATACTGAGGGCTCTGTAACTATTCTTGGGACTCGGGCAGACGTGGCTGTGGCAATATGCTTGTCCGTTTTCCCATTCTTACCTATTCTGTAATATTCTTTGGACTCGGGCAGACATGCCTCTAGCAGCATGGTTGTCCGCTTCCCACTTTTGTCCTTCTGAATATATGCCAAAAGAAACTTTCTTTTTACTTAAAAAAAAAAAAAAAAAACAGTTTATCAGTTTGTTATAACACTAAACATACAATTACTATACAATCTAGCAATTGTCCTCTTGGGCATATTCCAGAGAAATGACAACTTATGTTCACAAAGAAACCTGTACATGAATGTTGACAGCAGCTTTATTCACAGAAGCCAAACACTAGAAAGAACCCAGATGTTCTTCAATGGGTGAATGGATAACATAGCATAGTATCCTACTTAGTAATAAAAAGGAACAGACTCTTAATACACACAACAACTTGGATGAATCTCCAGGGAACTATGCTTAGTGAAAAAATTAATCCTAAAATGTTACATACTCTATGATTCCATATTTATATAACATTTTGAAATGACAAAATTTTAGAAATAGAGAATCGATTAGTAGTTGCCAGAGCTAGGAACAGGAGGAGGGGGCCAGGCAGCATGTGAGAGGGGACGGTGGGAGGTGGGTGTTGTTATAAAAGGCAACACAGGGATCCTTGTGGTGGTAGAATTTGTTCAGCATCTTTACTATAGTGATGGATACACACACCTAGACATGTGATAAAATTTTATAGAACAAAATACACATATATACATCACACAGTGAATATAAGTAAAACTAGGGAAATCTGAAACATATTGGTAGATTGTATCAATGTCTATATACTGGGTGCAATATTTATAGTTTCACAAAATGTTAATATTTGAAACTGAGTAAAAAGCATGCAGGATCTCTTTGTATTATTTCTCACAACTGCATCTGAATCTATCTTTAAAGAAATTTTATTGAGATAATTATAAGTATAAATAAATAAATAGCCCTTTCCTATTGCACATCAATGTGAAATTTTAGAATTCTGGAGACAAAAAAAAAATTTCTACAAGCTTTCAGAGAAAGAGAAAGAGAGAGAAATTATATATATAATTCATAAAGTATCAAATATAAGAATCATTTTGGACTTTTCAACAGCAACACTGGAAAACAGAATATAATAAATTAAATGTAAGGGTAGAAAATGTTTTTTTCAAATGTACAAAGACTCAAAATATTGACCTTCTATGTGGCCTTTTCTTGGGAATCTCCGGAAGGATATGTTCCATCAAAGTAAGGGGATAAACCAAGAAAGAGGAACATACGAGATTCTCAAAACAGCTGCTCCAACTCAAGCATGGTGAGGTGATACTCTGGGACTACCATGCAGGGAGAGCACCACAAGACAACAGTTCTGCAGAAGACCTGCAAGCAACCCATCCACTTGAGCAGTTCAAAAAGTTTTGGAAGACAGCTCTTTAGGAAATGAAATTGACAAAATACCTAAGCAAATAAAGTGTTGTACTGGAAGGAAAAGGATCCATAGTATACAAAAGCATTCATTTGCAAATGGCATTGATACACTCATAATAATAGAAACACTGAATTGATATAACTAAAATTAAAACAGATCTAAATTAAAAGAATGGAGGGTTGGAAAGCATGTATATTTGGTGGGGGTAAGGACACAGTGAAAGAGAGTTAAATTCTCAGGTTCCTTAGTGCAAAGTCAACAGATAATGCAAAAAAACTAAAAAAAAGAAAAGAAAGCCAATTAGTAGCAACATATATACATTATTTACAGATATGGATGTAAATACCAAAGAATCAGCCACAAGAATTCAAAATACTTGCCTACAGGGATGTATTAGTCAGGGGTAAACCAAAATAAACCAGATACTACTCTGAGTTACTTCAGAAAGAATTGATTTTGTTGTACGGTTTTCTGCAAGGCTGAAAAGTCAAGTAATGAGGGAAGAGGCAACCCCAAAATTAGTCACAGAGGGAAGCTGTTCCATCCCTGGGATCTAGAGACAGAAGGAGGACATGGTGTTACCTGAGCCCAGAGGCTGGGGTCACCTGGTGAAAACTCTTCCACTGTCTCAGAAGTGGAAAACAGGCAGATCTGCCTGCCAGGAGCTGGAGATGCCAACTGCAGCAGAGAGAGAGGAAGAAATACCTTGGCTTCTTCCTTTGGACAGGATAATCTAGTTTGTTACAATATATAGATATATATGGTATATACATATAAGTGTAGATATAGTACAAACTAAATACACCAGATACAACCAAACTAGTCACTTCTAAGTGTTATTGATTATTTTAATATTTTTCTTCTTGCTCTTTTCTAAATTTACCACAAATATGTACTATTTTTGGTAATACAAGTAAAATAGAATTTTTCATTTTTTTTGCATTTGTTTTTCTCTCTAGGAGAAAATGTGCTCAAATCACCCAAAGGTTTGTTTTGTTTTGTTTCCAAATCACTAAGAGAGAAGTTAAAATGAGGGAGGGAACAAAAAGCAGTTCCATTTTCTGCCACATGAAGTGATTGAATTTGTCAGGAGACCATTCCTAGGACCAGGATACCTCGAATTAAGATGCAGGGTCTGTAAAATCATCAGTAACCTGTCACCATTTCCTGTCCACAGACACAAAGGTCACAGAGAGGTAAATAAAAGCCGCAACTGAATGATAAGATCATAAATAATTTAACATGCTTCTCTGGAAAAGGTTGCTGAGGAGGAAAGGGACATGAAGTTTAGTTGGATTGTCCAGGGCTCTAGCGTTATTTGTAAGGGGAAACCAAGAAATTGTGTCCAATGTCCTTAATATGTTATAAAAAGGCTCATCACTTCAAAAGTCTTCACTCTAACTCTTCCACTGTCTCAGAAGTGGAACACAGACACTCTAGGTGGTATGGTATGAATGATGGTCCAATGAGTCGAGGAAGAAAAAAAAATAGAGCATACATGTTTTTTCATAAAGAGATAGAAAGGAAGAAAGGAAAAAAGTAATGTTTGTTAATAGAATTATGTGGGATCCTGGGCTTTGCCACATATCAGATGTCACATAGGATGCCCCGAGGGAAACGTGAGTAGACCATCACAGGGAAGGGGTGAGAGTGGCACTGATTGTTCCTTCTTCTTCTGGGCATTGTGATTCATTGCAATTTACATGCTACAGGATGTAATGGATATGGTTCATTTTATTAAAGCAAGATCTTTAAATGGTAGAAGCTTTATAATTCTTTCTAATAAAATAAGGGGTGACCCCAAAAATCTTTTTAATGGTTTGCAAGTTACCTTATAGCAAAGTACCTAAAAGACTTACAGAACGTAAAGAAGAGTTATGCGTTTGTGCTCAAATTTCTAACCTCTTCAGTCTTATCAAGCACATTTCAGTGATATCTAATTGAGGCAGAGATACTGCTGATTACCCAAAAGCCATGCCCCACCAGCCATTCCTTACTAGTAAGTTCCAACGTCATTCAGTAGAGGAAAGAGAACACTCAAGTAGATGATCACAGTGTAGGATGGCATGTGACCTGGTTTGGCCAATAGGAAGAGAGCTTTTTAGGAAGCTGCTGCTTTCTAGGGTAAAGGAGAGGCAAATGAGAAAGAGACTCTACCTCTTGCCACCACTTGGTTCCTGCTTTGAATATAGTTCTGTGAGAATGTAACATAGAGACAAACCATGAGAAGAAGGCTAGAGATTCACAGAGAGGCCAACCCATAGCTCTGATATTTTTGAGCCAAACCAATGCCAGCAATTGGATTTCTTGTTACATGATAAAAATGTTGTTGCTGTTGTTGTTAGTCATTGTCAAGTTGCTTGTGACTCAGGGCAACCCCATGTGTTGCAGAGCAGAACTGCTCCATAGGGTTTTCAAGGCTGTGACCTTCTGGAAGCAGAACACTAGGCCTGTCTTCCTCAATAACTCTGGGTAGGTTTGAACCACCAACCTTTCAGCTAGTAGTCAAATGCTTAACCATTTGCACTATCCTGGGACTCCGATAATAAAAATAGGCCTTTTTGGTCATGGAAGCCCCATAGACACATCCAAACTCCCTGAGGGACTGAATTGCTGGGCAGAGGGCTCTGGGGACCATGGTCTCGGGGAACATCTAGCTCAATTGGCATAACACAGCTTATAAAGACAATGTTCTACATTCTACCTTGGTGAGTAGTGTCTGGGGTCTTAAAGGCCTGTGAGTGGCCATCTAAGATACTCCACTGGTCTCACCCCTTTCAGGAGCAAGGGAGAAGAAAGAGAACAGGATACAAGGAAAAGATTAGTCCAAAGGACTAATTGTCCACAGCTACCAAGGCCTCCACCGGACTGAGTCCAGTACAGCTAGATGGTGCCTGGCTACCACCACTGACTGCTCTGACCAGGATCACAACAGAGGGTTCTGGACAGAGCTGGAGAAGGATGTAGAACATAATTCTAACTCACAAAAAAAAGACCAGATTTACTGGCCTAAAGGAGACTGAAGAAACCCTGAGAGTATGGCCCCCACCGTTTTAGCTCAGTGGTGAAGTTATCTCCGAGGTTCACCGTTCAGCCGGGGGGTGGACAGCCCCGTAAAACCAAATGAGACTAACGAGGTACAGTAGTCCAGTGACAAGGGCCAGATGGCAGAAGGGGACAAGGAAGCTGGTGATAGGGAACCCAAGGTTGAGTAAGGATATTGTTGATGTGTCGTGAGATTGTTAACCACTGTCATAGGGCAACATTTGTAGTAACTGTTAAATGAGAAACTATTTTGTTCTATAAGCCTTCACCTTAAGTGAGAATAACAGCACAATTGGAAGAGCGTAGTCAGTGTCACTGAACTGTGCATGTAGAAATTTTTGAAATGGTGTATCTTTGGCTATGTGTATTTTCACCAAAAAAAAAAAGCGTTGAGAAGTTAGAGGGTTGATATGTTGTGGGGCTGTTAACCAATGTCATAAAACAATACGTGTACTACTGTTTCATGAGAAACTATTTGTTCTGTAAGCCTTCACCTGAAGTACAATTAAAAAAAATAAAAAATAAAAGCAAAATAGGCCTTTGTTTTTAGGCTACTTTTAGTCAAACATTCTACTTATAGTAATGTGCCACATAACGTTTGTTCAGACAACATCCAACTGCATGTATGTCCAAGGTCCCATAAGGTTATAACAGAGTTCAGAAATCCTGATTGGAGAACGGGATATAGCAGATTAAGGCATATCGCACTCAACAATCACAACGATCCTCAAAAACAAAGAAAAAATCTCCCAGCTGTTAAAGGATCGGCTCCACTGAAAGCTACAAGGCTAACAAAAATGTGAAAAGAATTTATCACATATAGAGAAATTGCTAACAGTGTGGATTGAGGACCAAACACAACAGCAAATCCCTCTCAGCACACTGATGATCACTGCTAAGGCATGAAGCTTGTTCGAGATGCTTAAAGAAAAAGCAGGACCAGACTACAATATCAAGTTTAGTGCTAGCTCTGGGTGTTTTTCGCTGCATGATGTGAAAGTTAGTGGTGAGTCTGCAAGTACTGATGTGAAGGCAGCAGCAGAATTTGTTGAAACCTTAGATAAACTAATTGTAAAGAAAGGTTATTTGCCCCAGCAAATTTTTTAATATGGATGAAACCTCCTTATTCTGGAAGCGAACACCTGAAAGGACCTTTCTCCATAATATGGTGTTCATGCAGTGTCCAAATCACACAACGTCCAATTTCACAGAATGTATCGTGGGCATTAAGTAACACATGACTACTTGACTGAAAAGCTCTGCGGGCCGAAAGGACAACTGTTGTGTCAGAGGCAGTCAGATTCATTTGCTAATGAAATGACTAATCATGCTTTTATCTAAACCAACTACACATGACGTCCATGATCTGGCTGATAAAAATACATTTGAAAGTAGAATTCTACCAAATAATGATATAATTCGAATTTGTAAATAGACATAAATGATTCAAATCTAATGAAATTCCTCATCATCTTATATTAAGACTAGTCCAGTCATAATTGGCTAAAAATGTCTGTGATACTTCCCCATGTTTTTCAATAGATGTTGCACAAGAACCTGTTTTCTGCCAGGCAACGTGGTAGGCACTGGGGACATCAAGATAAATTACCTTTGGCCTCTGCCCATAATGGACATATTACGATTCTCTAAATGAAGAATATTTAGGTACCTTGAATCAACCCTTGGTCATGATCACAGAATTGTTCCTCCTGGCAGGAAGAGCTGCCACAAATGCTCCTAGGGATAAAGGAGAAGATATATCTGGATAATAGATCTCTGTGATTCTTTCATGTAGATTTCACAATGAGGAAATTTCCAAGTTACTGCAGGCAGGATATATATCTGGTTTTAAAAAGAAAATGTTTCCTACCTCTTAGAAACATAGAAACAACAATATCATAAAACACTGAGAACACATTACTTCGTATTCACTGTGGAAGCATTAAAACAAAGTTTATCTGATTATATAGGCTAAACTGAACGGAGCTATTCTTCAATTCCAAATGAGAAACAATAAATGATTAAAAGCCAAAATCTCAGCCAATGACCCTCTTTCAAATCAAAAGTTGACTTTTTGATGGATCTTCATCTCCTCAGTATATTAATAATCACTATATAATTAACATCATAATATTAAAAATAATTAACAATGATAAGCAAATCTATCATGAGATATTTTTACATCTCATTCTTTCCCTTTTTTCTATCAGAGTTTAAAACCAAATTTTTATGAATCAAATCCTGCCCACCTGCCACATCAGCAAATTTAAACAGAAAATTACATTAATTGCTTTGGATCAGATCGAGCATTACATTTTCTCATTTATATATTCTCCTTTGACTTTTCTGACAGTGATGATCTCAATGAATCCTTTCCATATATAATAATAGGGCTTCCTTAGCTGAGGGCAGAATGTCTCCTGGATCTGTCTGACTGACAGATGAGAGTTTGGCATGTGCTTAAGAGGAAAGAGACACTTTAATTAGCACAGTTACACACAAGTGCCTTGGATACTGTGCCCCAGAGTTGATGACTATAATAAACGTTGACAGGAGATCCCTGGTCTTTGACTAAAGAGATTCTTTTGAGTCATGGCACTTCTTATTAAAAATGGGGAAATCAATTAAAAGCCCTACATTTGTCAACCCAAGAGTCTCAAATCATAGATTTTTAAGCTTTCATTTCCCACTCCACGGCCTCGGAGCTGATATTCCAGCGTGCTTCAAAAGCAATTCAGGGGAGAAAGGATTGTCTTTCCAAGAAATGGTGCTGGAACCATTGGTAATCCATATGGAAAAACATGCAAAAATACGAACTTCAATCCATACTTCATACTGTATAAAAAATTAACTCAAATTAAGAAAACAACTCCACTATTAATGGTATCTAAAGAAAAAAAAAATTAACTCAAAATAGATCTAGACTAAAGTGTAAAACTACAAAACTTCTAGGAGAAAACTTTGCTACTTTGTGCAATGCTTTCTTAAATACAATACCAAAAGCCTGATCCATAAAGGAAGAAATTGATAAATTGGACTTAACAAAAATTTTAAATGTTTGTATTCAAAAGTATCTGCTAAGAAAACAAGAACACAAGCCACTGACAGGGAGAAAATATTTTCAAAACATATCCATCAAAGGACTTGTAGTTAGAATTTATAAAGAACTCTTACAACTCAGTAATAAGATGACTAAAACCCTAATTTAAATACAGGTAAAAGATTTCACCAGACACTTCACCAAAGACACTGTCATCATGTGGATAGCAGATACTAACCAAAACCCACTGCCATTGCGTCAATTCCAACTAGTAGCAACTCTATCGTGATCCTATAGGGCAGAGTAGAACTGCCCCATGGGGTTTCCAAAGTTTTAAATCTTTATGGAAGCAGACAGCCAGGGTTGTATCCTTTCACCATACCTGTTCAGTCAGTATGCTGAGCAAATAATACTGGACTGTTTGAAGAAGAATGCAGTATCAGGATCGGAGGAAGACTCATTAACAACCTGCAACGTGCAAGTGACACAACCTTGCTTACTGAATGTGAAGAGGACTTGAAGCACTGATGAAGATCAAAGACTATATCCTTCAGCATAGACTTACACCTTAACATAAAGAAAACAAAAATCCTCACAACTGAACATAAAAGCAATATCATGATAAATGTAGAAAAGACTGAAGTTGTCAAGGTTTTCATTTTACTTGGATCCACAGTCAACACCCATGGAATCAAACGACATATTACATTGGGCAAGTTCACTGCAAAAGACTTCTTTAAAGTGTTAAAAAGCAAAGATGTCATTTTAAGTACTAAGGTGCACCTAACCCATTGTATTTTCAAACACCTCATATGCATGTGAAAGCTGCACAATGAATGAGGAAGACGGTAGAAGAATTGATGCCTTCAGATTATGGTGTTGGCGAAGAATATTGACTATACCATGAACTTCCAAAAGAATGAACAAATCTGTCTCGGAAGAAGTACAGTCAGAATGCTCCTTAGAAGCAAGGATGGAGAGATTATGTCTCACATACTCTGAACATGTTATCAGGAAGGACCAGTCCCTGGAGAAGGACATCATACTAGGTAGATGGCCAGCGAATTAGAGGAAGACCGTCAACGAGACAGACTGACACAGTGGCTGCAATAATGGGCTCAAACATAGCAAGGATTGTGAGGATGGTACAGGACTGGGCAGTGTTTTGTTATGTTGTACATAGGGTCGCTGTGAATAGGAACTGACTTGATGGCACCCAACAACAACAACATCCGTACATAATAAAGTATTACTGTTGATGTGATTATTAATTTAAAAACCATGGATGACCAACTAACCAGTGATTTGTGATGGAGAAGAGGCATCTGGAAAAATGCAAAAGGCATGTTGTTGTGTTGTGATGCTTCCAGCATCACAGCAACAGGCAAGCCACTGCAGTAGCACAAACTGACAGACGCGTGGGATGAAAGGCATGAGAAGCAGAGAATTAAGTTCAGTACACTCAGATTCTGAAGAAAGCAATGACCATAACCACCTTTGACTCATACTAGTGATTTTCTGCCACCAGGTGTCCACATTAGTCTTTGCCAGCTTAGCTGTTTCGGGTTCAAATCTATGTTGAACTTTCTTTTCCTTCTCCCTTTTTTTTTTCTCCCAGTTAGAGTATATAGGAGGACTGGCCAAGATACTAATAATATGTAACCAGTGAACCCCAGATTGGTAGGCAGCATTCTCCATGCCTCTCTGTGCTAGGTCAGTTTAACTCAAGCCACCCCAATTCTCCTCTCCTCACACACTCCTTAACTAACTCCCCAGCTAGCGTAAGTTCAAGAGCACCTATATTTGTATCTCAAGATGTCTGTAAATCCTCCGAGCATCCATGCTCATGAGCTTCTCTGCATTTTGGACCCCTGCAAGTGGAAGTGGCCTTTTATTTATATTGCATCATTACAGACATGAAGCTTGGTACCACCACTGGTTTCCACTAAATACATAATGCATATGTACATACAAACATTATGAATTTAGTAGATCTCACTAAAGAATTGGACATCAACAATTGTGATTACATTACAGACCATAAAGCCTTTAACATCTATTCCTCTTTGCTCTATAGTTCTTGGAGCTCCAAAAACTTCTCCTTTCATTAAGGAGAGCAATTCAGTTCTACCATCAAAAATCTTGAGGCTAACTGACGCCTGGCCCTTGGGCCTCTCATCTACCATGTGCACGGGTCAAGGAATTTCTCCAATAAAAATAATTCCATCCTAAGAGAATTCTGGTGCCAGCTATTAAGATAATTATTTGAAAATTCCAACTGTTACTGAAAGGCAATTCAGAGCCAAAAAATCATGCAACAGTCTTTGCTAGAAACATATTCAAGACCAACCTTAACCAAAATTGAAGCATTTGAAGTTCCTTGCCCTTTTACTTACCAAGTATTAGACCTTTGCCTTTCTCCAGGTGTGTTTCCTCACCCCTCTATTCCAGGTGCATTTCATAACTCTAGTTATTTTTCTCAGAAACCATTTAACTGAGGCTTGTAAGTCTCAGGTACAGAAGGTTAATAATTATCTAGGACATGATGGGTCTTGGTCCTATATAAATTTTTAAAAGAAAATCCTTCCAGATCCAAAGAATCAAACTCTGATAGCAAAATTGGCTGCAGGGTGTTTAATATTTTTTTGTGCAAGGGTACCGCTCTTCCACAGGATCTGAGAATATAAGTACGTGAACAATTTTAGTTTTTATAGATGTAAAACACAATGAATCTCAAGAAGCTCTCCATTAGAATCAAGACAGATTCAGTGATCACCTAAAGATATATGGTCAGAAAGAGGGTCATTCTTGACATTCTTTCTGTACTTAGGAAATTGGAGGACTATGTCCCAGAACTAAAATTCAAATAAAAAATACATCAACAAGAAGACCACGTTTTCCCTAGGTGCTAGCAGCCAAAGTCAGTTTGGATGAATTAAACGTGAATGAACTTGGTACACATGCATGGAGATAAATGTGGCTTCATGTTTAAGACCATTAACAGTTTTAGAGCTGGGATCATGGTCTATATTCTGAGATTTGACATTAGCAATGAGTTTAGTCTCACATTATTTGTGGTAATATTGGGCATTTAAAAACAAACAAAACCAGTTGCCAATTGGTCAGTTTTAACTCATGGCGACCCCATATATTTCAAAGTAAAACTGCTTTCCATAGGGTTTTTAACCAAAAAAAACCCCTCAAACCCGTTGCCAACGAGTGAATTCCAACTCATGGTGACCTTATAGGACAGAATAGAACTGCCCCATGGGGTTTCCAAGGAGCGGCTGGTGGATTCAAACTGCTGACCTTTTTGGTTAGCAGCCAAGCTCTTAACCCTCTGCGCCCCCAGAGCTAGGCACCTGTAATTGCTCAATGTTGTTGTTAGGTGCCTTGAAGTTGTTTCAGCCTCATAGTGACCCCATGTGACGGAGTAAAAACTGCTCCGTAAGGTTTTCTTGCCTGTAATTTTTACAGAAACAGATCACCAGGTCTTTTTCCCAAGGAGCCATTGAGTGGGTTTGAACCTCCAACCTTCTGGTTAAAAGCCAAGTGAGTGCTCAACCAAATGAGCTAAAAGAAGGCTATATAATTCCCATTTTCCAATTAAAGAAACAGATTTCAGATTTAATGGAAGTATTTTTCTTGAAGGTGAGATCAAACTCAATACCACAGAGCTAGCACTTAAGAGATTATTTCTTAAAGCCATTTTTCTTCTGAATATTTACACACCTTCATCTATTTCTTACAACATTTCCTACATAACTTGCACACATCTCTTCATACATAATGAACCTATTGCCATGGAGTTGACTCTGACTCTTGGTGACCCTATAAGACAGAGGAGAACTGCCCCATAGCGTTTCCAAGACAGTAATCTTTACAAAAGCTGACTGCCACATTTTTCCTCCAAAGAGCAGCTGGTGGGTTTGAACTGCCAACCTTATGCTTAGCAGCCAAGCTCTTAACTACTGCACCACAAGGGCTCCTTTCATACATAATGAGTGCACCTTAAAATCTCCTTCAAAATCTAAACCTTTGAACTTTAGATTCCAATGAGACAATCAAAAAAAAAAAAAAACAAACAAACACAAACCAACTCGCAGTGACCCTATAGGACATAGTAGAACTGCCCCATAGGGTCTCCAAGGAGCCGCTGGTGGATTCAAACTGCCAACTTTTTGGTTAGCAGCTGAGCTCTTAGGCACTGCGCCACTGGGGCTCCTAATTTACTTAAACTAACAAGAATCCATCCCAGCAAGGGGAGGCAGGTAGAGTCATTTTTTCCCAAGTCACATGAGGGATACCTGGATACCTAAATATAGTCACGTCTCTATCAGGAAGAAGGTGTAAATAGATGTGAAATAAACCAGAGTATGATAGATATCAGTCAGATTACTCTCACATTATCCCCCTAAAGCACAGATCTGGTAACATCCCTATGGTTCTTTGTTGTCTCATAAATAAAGGTTAAAATGCTTTTATACTGAACTCATATTTCCCTATCATCTGGTCCCAACACAGCCTTCAAGGATGGATTTATATTCCATCATGTTCCTTGCACTCCAGCCAGACCATGCCACTCACCATTCTCTTCTAAACAGAACCCTGCTCCAGCTTACACTCTTCCTTTTGCCTAGATTAATGTTTCCACCTGAAATTTCCATCAACTCCAATTTCAGTCAGGAGGGTATCTCTTATACTTCTAGAACCCAATCCATTGTGGTCGAGTCGAATTCCAACTCACAGCAACCCTATGGGATGGAGCAGAACTGCCTCATAGGGCTTCCAAGGCTATAAATCTTTACTGAAGCAGACTGCCACATCTTTCTCCTTTGGAAACGCTGGTGGGTTCGAACTTTTGACCTTTTGGTTAGCAGCCAAGCGCTTAAGCACTGCGCCAGCAGGGCTCCCTTTCTAGAACAGTGGTTCTCAAACATAACTACATATTATAATCACCTGTAAATTAAAAAAAAACAACAACAACAGCAGCAAACCTGTGCCTGGGACCCATACCCAGAGCTTCTGATTTAACTGGTCTGTGGGAGGGCTCAGATACTGGTATTTTTTTAAATCTCTCCAGGTGATTCTTCTGTGCAGGTAAGATTGAGGACCTGCCCCCAAACAATGAATCATTCTCTCATACCCACAGCTGGAAGTAAATGTCTCCTGCTTTTCAAGTCCACAGCACTTTTTATTTCTCTCCTACTGACTTCTGCTGTAGTAACCCATATGTCTGATTCAACAACTCTCCCAGATTGTAAATGCTTTGGGGACAAGGTCCATGTCATATTGCCTACTACAGTCCTAGCATATAATGGGTTACCAATTCTTAAAAACGTAAGTACGTAAACATATGAATATTCTGAATAATAGTTTTCAAAAATAGAATAAAGATGTACACTTTCTATCAAGCAATAATTTTGTCTGTCAGAAATTCCAAATAGTTTATCATTACCCCTGGGACCTTGCCAAAGAATAATAATGAAGAGAGAGAGTTTTGCTGTGATATATACAAATTAAGCTTTACTAAACCATCTTTAGACTCCCTGGTGCAAACAGTTAATACACTTGGCTGCTAACTAAAAGGTTGGAGGTCCACCCATACGTGCCTCGAAAGAAAGGCCTGGTGATCTCCTTCTAAAAAATCAGACATTGAAAACCCTGTAGATTGCAGTTCTACTGTGACCACACAAGTGGTCACCATGAGATGGAATTGACTCAACGGTGACTGGTTTTTTAAAAATTAAAAAAAAAACACTGTCATCAGATTGTATAGAATCTTCATGTCCAAAGGACTTTTAATACTTCAAACCACGAGGACCAGTTGTCATCAATGCAAGTATATTGATCTAGACTTAAATTAAAAAGTAAATAAATAAAATTTCTTAAAGAAATAAAGTATTGAATGCTTACTCTGTGCTTCGTTCTGTGTTAGCCTTTCTCATACATTGTCTCATTTAATTCTCAGAACACTCAGTTTACAAATGAGGAAACTGAAGAGCTAAAAAACTTGCCCAAGCAGCTCCTGTCCGGAGGTGAGATGAGAAGGCAGAGAGGGTCAGGAGCTTGTTGAATGGACGCGGGAAATCAGGGGTGGAAAGGAGGAGTGTGCTGTCACAGTATAGGGAGAGCAATTAGGGTCACATAACAATGTATGTATAAATTTTTGTATGAGAGACTAACTTGAATTGTAAACTTTCACTTAAAGTACAACAATAAAAAAAAAACCTTGCCCAGGGTTACACAGCTGGTAAATGGCAGAGTAAGACTCCAACCCAAATATGTCTGATTCCAAACCGCAAAGCCTATCTTCTTAACCAAAGTATGCTGCTGAGTATTCAGAATTCTTCTGGTAAACTGCAAGCTCTCAGACAACTTCTCAGTAATCTTTTTCAAAATGACCCACTTTGATAAGCCAAATGAATTATCGCTAGTACACATGACTTCTTAAAGCGAAGACTTGATATCCAATAACTTTTGAATCTAGAAAAAAAAAAAAGATACTAGAATTCCAGTCTCCACAATAGAGTCCCATCCTGCTCCCAAAACGTACTTGTGACAGTACAGTGACAAAACCAGTGAGAATGGTTGAAGGATGGGGCCTTCAAGAATCTTCTATCAAAAGAGTAATACTCAGAAAAAGGGCTGGCGGGTAGGGACCATCGGTCATTCTTAAAACTGGTAATTCTATTTAGGATTAGTTTGAGAACCAGTAAAGTTCTCAAGATTTCAAACTGGGAAAAACTTATTGAACTTTCATTTAATATTTATTTGAAATAAAAATAACTCAGGTTCAGGTGATAACTCTGTGCCATCACGAACAAAAATCTTTTTACATAAAAACCTTGTTATACGAGATTCATGAACTCCATTCTCTTTGTAACCACCAGCGTATTTAGAAAGTTGATCATGTGTGCTGCCCTTGGGTTCCTACTGACTGTCAATTAAGTTTGTTCTTAATGTCACTGTATGGAAATAGCTACAAGCAAGGACAGATGACACTGCTGCTTTAGGGTGATAGGATTTGAAAAACATCATGACAAATGCTTCTGGCAACTCACAGCAGAATATTCAGATGTAAATTCCACTTAACATCAACAATGTAATATTTATCTTTGACTGCCCTTATTGCCTACTAGGGAGGTCCCTTTTAGAGATTAGGTTGAATAAAATGCTTGCTTGTAAGTTAAAATACCCATAATCAGGAAGGGCAACAGTTACTTGATCGCTTCATTAAAGTCTGGTGGAAGTTTGTTTTTAGTTGTGTTTTTGCTTTGTTTTGTGTTTTTGCTTTGTTTTGTGTTTGTTTTTGGAAAGTAAACTACTTCAAAGAATTGGAACGATGTGAAAGTCATGTTACGTGTATTTGGATTTAAGGATAACTGAAGACAGTGGCCACTTTATTATTTTATTGATTTGTTGCCTTATTTATGGGATGTATCAGTTATGACTCTTCCTGTTTCAGGTGATTGAACCTCCAAGTGAACCAGCTAAAGTGGAATGGGAAATTTATTGGCTCATATTACCCATCTGCTGAAAAGGCAGAAGTGGACCTGACCTCTGGGGTGGAGCCAAGAACTCAACCCCCTTTGTCTGGATGCTCTATCTCTCACATGTTTCTTCAGCTTCCTTCTCACAGATCATATTTTCCAGGTGACAAAGGATATGGCTCTGGGCATATCTGGGCTCCTACCCTTGGAGCTTATAATCAGAGAAGAAAAAAAGACTCTCTTTTCATAAGTTGAATTTGAAAAGTCCCCACATTAAGAATTTGATTTTGCCAGTCTAGATCCCTTGTCCTTCATTTAGATGGGTCACATGGCTACAAATACCAGTTGCAGTTGTGTTTGTTCCAATGACTCATAGTGACCCCATGTGTTTCAGAGTAGAACTGTGCTCCATAGGGCGTTCATGGTCGTGACCTTTTGGAAGCAGATTGCCAGGACTTTCTTCTGAGACACTTCTGGGTAGGTTTGAAATTGCCAGCCTTTTATTTACTAGCCCAGGGTTTAACCATTTGTACCACCCAGGGAGCCTCTCTCATGGCCAAGGACTGAAACATTATGACAGAACCTCCAGGTCAGTGCCCACCACAAAAACTAGGGGAGTAGTTTCTGTTGTCAGAAAAGAGAGAGGCACTGAATAGACAAACACAAGAGCTAGTCCATAGAACAAATACGATTTTGGCAGTTAAAGAAAAAAAACCAGATCCTACCATCTAACAACATTATTGCTTATAACAAGAATGAACAATCATTAGTGTTTTATGGTAGCCATGTTGAATTGGATTGAGTCATCCACAAGTTTATTCTTCCCACCTACAGTGAGGAGCACTCCTTTCAGGTGAGCAAAAAAGAATATAGGAGCTTCAGTTTTCCCTCTTTGAAGATAATTTGTACCCAAGATTACCTTTGCTCTAATTAGAATTATTTTCCAACCGACAGTGGAACATTACAATTTTAACAACATTATAACGGTTACTTTTCCATCCATAGGGTGCCACATCAAAATTTTAAAGATATTCTTTGTACAGATTGCAGCCAGGTTGCATGTGTTGAAACTAATGCTCAGCCAAGCACACGTGTTGGGATAATTATGCAGTTTCCCCTTTTATTTATGAAGTGTCACATTAAAGTTTAAAGCAAGATTTATCAGAGTATAGATATCCCATGCATAGCAAACAGAAGTCATCTCTTCAGTCGGGTTATTGAGTTTTAAACAAATTCTGCTTTTAAAACCAGCTGTTTAGTATTTAAAGACAAAGTTAACCAATTTAAACATTACAGAGTTTGAAACGAATATAACCTGCTCTAGCTAACAGTCAGCTTGAGGAGTGAATAGTTAATAAAAGAATCACATAAGTTATACATCATAAAGAATGGGGTCTACTTTCACTTTATTTCTACATTCTAGCATTTCTAATGTTGATTCTTCTAATGTGAACTTTCTGGGTGACTGGATTCTGCAATCATTCTTGAGTCCGCTGACATACCAGTTTGTGAAATTACATGAAAATGAAAAGAATAAAAACAATTCAAAATGGAGATCATTAAGATGACAAAATATTCTATTTCATCCTTCACTAAATCTGCCAAATCACCTATTTCTCTTGCTTAAAACAAGCAATATGTGTAAAACTTAGTTTGCCTTAGAAAATACTGAGAAGAAAGAGGAGGCAACTGGAGTTGAGTGGGACTCCAAGGAAGGGAAGTGCATTGAGCCCCGCCACCCAGCTTGAGGGATGTTTTGGGAGTTTAGTTAATCTTGCAGGCAGTCGAGCTCATGATGCAACAGAATACAGAGTAATCAAGTGTGGCCCAGGAAGATGCTATCCAGGTGTGCATCTGAACTTACAGCTGCAACCTAACTCCCAAACTCCAGATTCATTTATTCAACTGCTTAATAGAGAGTTCTTCCTGGATGTCCCACAAGAATTGCAAGCTCAACATGTTCAAAACTAACCTAGTCATTTCCCCAAAGAGCATTTTTTTCCCATACAAAAATTTATGCGTACATTGTTATGTGACTCTAACTGCTCTCCCCATACTATGACAGCACACTCCTCCTTTCCACCCAATTCCCCGTGTCCATTCAACCAGCTCCTAACCCTCTCTGCTTTCCCATCTCACCTCCAGACAGAAGCTGCCCGTTTAGTCTCTTGTATCT
>NW_004444032.1:4847304-4848498 GCF_000243295.1 Trichechus manatus latirostris | reverse complement strand
GCACTCCTCATGAGTATCACTTTATATCCCACAGTCCAGTCTAATCCCTGTCTGAAGAGTTAGCCTCAGAAATTGTTTTAGTTCTGGGCTGATAGAGAGTCTAGGGGCCATGATTTCCAGGGTTCCTCCAGTCTCAGTCAGACCCTTAAGTCTGGTCTTCTTACTAGAATTTGAGTTCTACATCCCACCTTTCTCCTGCTCCATCAGTGACTCTCTGTTGTGTTCCCTGTCAGAGTGGTCATTGGTGGTAGCCAGGCACCATCTAGTTCTTCTGGTCTCAGGCTTATGAAGTCTCTGGTCTATGTGACCTTTTCCATGTCTTAGGCTACAACTTTCCTTGTGTCTTTGGTGTTCTTCATTCTCCTTTACTCCAGGTGATTGGGACCAATTGATCCATCTTAGATGGCCGCTTGCAAGCTTTTAAGATCCCAGAACACAAAATAATAAATGCCGGAGAGGTTATGGAGAGACTGGAACACTTATACACTGTTGGTTGGAATGTAAAATGGTACAACCACTTTGTTCATGAGGGATGTTGGTCTGTAATTTTTTTTTTTTTTTTTTGTGGTGTCTTTACCTGTTTTTTTTTATCAGGGTTATACCGGCTTCATAGAATGAGTTTGGGAGTATTCCATCCTTTTCTATGCTCTGAAATACCTTTAGTAGTAATGGTGTTAACTCTTCTCTGAAAGCTTGGTAGAATTCTCCAGTGAAGCCATCCAGGCCAGGGCTTTTTTTTTGTTGGGAGTTTATTACCTTTTCAATCTCTTCTTTTGTTACCAGTTTATTTAGTTGTTCTACCTCTGTGTTAGTTTAGATAGGTAGTGAGTTTGTAGAAATTTGTCCATTTCTTCTAGGTTTTCAAATTTGTTAGAGTACAATTTTTCATAGTACTCTGTTATGATTCTTTTAGTTTCAGTTGGGTCTGTTGTGATATCACCCATCTCATTTCTTATATGGGTTATCTGCTTCCTCTCCTGTTTTTGTTTTTTTTGTTTTTTTTGTATCAGTTTGGCCAATGGTTTATCAATTTTGTTGATGTTTTCAAAGAACTAGCTTTTGGTCTTGTTAACTCTTTCAAT
Source organism: Trichechus manatus latirostris (assembly GCF_000243295.1). NCBI lineage: Eukaryota > Metazoa > Chordata > Mammalia > Sirenia > Trichechidae > Trichechus > Trichechus manatus. The sequence goes on along the minus strand of NW_004444032.1, from coordinate 4,847,416 downwards.
TGTTTCTCTATTCTCTATTTCATTTAATTCTGCTCTAATTCTTATGAGTTCCTTTCTTCTGGCGCCTAAGGGCTTCTCTTGCTGCTCTCTTTCTACTTGTTCCAGTTGTAGG
>NW_004444032.1:4784662-4845832 GCF_000243295.1 Trichechus manatus latirostris | reverse complement strand
AGTTTGATTATTGGCACCTTTGAAACTCTAATGTCCTGTCACCAGGTGGTTAGATCTGTCACTAGGTATGTGAGCTCAGTAGTCCACCCACCCCTCTTGTAAGGATTCAGCTCAGGTGCCCAGGTAGATAGCCACCAAGTGTGTGGTGTAGGCTCTCATTTACAGTCCTAGACAGGCATGGGTGATTGGTGTAGGCACAGGAATCTGGCTGCAGCAGGGGGACACACTCTGATGGCTGCCCCCGAGTGTCCAGGAGGAAGGTGTGTCCCTGTTCCTTAGAGCACATAGGTGAGTGGGCTTTGCAGCCAGACTATGAGCAGCTAATGCTGTTGGTTGTAAGGACTAGGGGTCACCTCTTATTCATGGGCCCCTATCACAGGTGGCTAGGTAGCATGGGTGGAGCCACCAATCCTCAGGCCCCTGACATGGGTAGGTGAAGACCCTGCTTAATGGACAGAGTAGCATCAAATGTCACGAACCTGCCACTTCACAGCTGAAACAGTTGAAGTTAGACTTCTGGCCTATACCCTGTTGAACTGTGGTATGAGGGCGTATGCTGTTGAGATGGGCCCATACAAGCCCACTCAAAGTCTGTGGATCCCTTATGCCTGTGCCTAGGCAAAGGAGCTGTGCCTACCCTGGGTTCCTGGCTTAGGGGAGCCGGCAGTTTATTTTTTCCCATTTGTTAATTTGTTCACTCTCCAAGGCAGGGAGAAGGCTCCAGGTATGTGACGGATCTTACTTCTGGCCCAGGGGACTTGGCAATTGCTGAAGCCAGTCTGGGACCCCAGCGCAGAGCAGGCAGCAGGGAGGCAAATGGGAGAGAAGTTTTTCCCTAAGGGGAGTGTTTTTGATCCACGCAGTAAGCCATACACAAGTACTTATCTTTAGCCAATGAGGGCTGCTTCTCACTGGTTCTGGGTGGCCATGTAGACTCTCTGGCACTGGGTCTCTCCCAGTGTGGAAAATGTGCCTCCTGAGCATGGCTGCTTGCCTGTCTCACCACTTACCCCCGAGCTGATCAGGCCTGAAGGGCTCAGGCTCTCACCGGGTCAGGTCTGGCAACTCCTCGCTGCTTCCGAACCATCTGTCCCTCCCCCTGCCACTCAGTCCGGCTCCTCAACTCTGCCTTTCATGTTCAGGGCCCCCAGATTGCCATATATAATTGAATCACTTGTTTTTTCGGGTCTTTGTTGTAAGAGGGTCCACCGGAAGCATCTGACTACTCTGCCATCTTGGTCCTGCCTCCCCAAACAGCATTTCTTAAAAATACTTTAGAAAGTATCCACTAAGTACCTAAAATGTGCCAAGAAGATATGGTGGTGGAAGAGAGACATAGTCCCTGCTGTCATGGAGCTGAGTCTTGTGGGGGCGACATTCATGAATCAGAGAGTTGCACAACAGAAGAAGGGCTCTGAAGAAAAACAAAACAAAGGAAAGGGAGATTGGGGGAAAGCATTGAGTAAGAGCACCTTAGGTCAGGGGTAGTCATACAGAGAAACGTTCCCTGAGGAAGTGACTCAAGCTGAGAGACAAAGGATGAGGCAAAAGTAGGAGTGGCAAGGAAGGAGTCCAGACACCCTGGCCAATGTGACTGGAGCATCCAGGGGAAGAACGATGCCAAGTGAGGATGTAGAGAGTTTTCAGGGCTGGACCACATAGGTCCTACAGGCCCTGTCCGTATTAAGGATTTTGATCTTTCTTCTAAGAACAATAGGAAGCTGTTCCAGCCTTTTAACATGGAGGTGGGAAAGGAGGATTTGACAAGGGATAGTAAAACAATTAAATGTGCATTTTGAAAATATGACTTTGATTGTCTCCTAAATATCTCTGATTTACTGAGTGATGCCCCATCTATCCAATTGCCCAACCCAGAAGTAGAAAACTCCCCTCTGTCTTTCATCTCCACATACAAATGATCACCAAGTCCTCTGGGGAGTCTACCTCCCAGAAAGTTGAAGTCAGTCCACTATTCTTCACCTACGCATCTTCCTTTTTGTTGAAGACCTCATTACTTCTTGTCTGGATTACAGCAATTGCCCCAAATTGCCTTTCCTGCCTTTGGTACAGCCTTTCCTCGATTGCCTTATATTTCTTGAATATAAATCTGATCAAGTCTTTCTCCTTCTTAAAACAGTTCAGAATTTTTTTTTCTAGTCTCTGCTACTCTGAGAAAAATTCAAAATCCTCATTATGGCACTCAAATCTTGATGACCCTCTCCATGTTTACTCTCCTCACATGAAAACCCCGTGCTATTTCCAACCCTCTGCACATTTGCTTTTCTGATCTCTCCGCTTAGCAAGATGCTGCCTGACCAAGTCCCACACCCACGTCTTCACTTGCTTAACCCCTACAAAAGGTCAACACTACACTCATATTCCTACAGTTGTTTATTGAGCAAATATTTAGAATGCTTCTTATATGTGGAGGGAAACTATTGTGAGCAGAGTAGACCCATTTCTTCCCTTCAAACACTCTAATGTTTAGACCAGCATTGTCTAATGGAAATGTAATCTGAGCCACATATATAATTTTAAATTTTCTTATAGGAAAAAGAAACAGCTAAAATTAATTGTAATAACCTTATTTAACCCCAGAAAACCAAACAAACCTGTTGCTATCGAGTCGATTCTGACTCATAGCGACCCTCTAGGACAGAGTAGAACTGCCCCATAGGGTTTCCAAGGAGCAGCTGGTGGAGTCAAACTACTGACCTTTTGATTAGTAGTCAAGCTCTTAACCACTACGCCACCAGGGCTTTTCATAGCACATCTCAATTCAGACTAGCCACATATCAAGTATTCAGTAGCCACATGCAGCTAGTGGCTACCACATTCAACAGCATAGCTCTAGATAATTAAATCCATAATTACAATCTGTGCTAAGTGCTCAGAAGTCAAGATCAGAGAGTGTCAAGGTGAGAGAAGCTAATTGATGGGAGGCCTCAGGGGTCACATAAGAGATTTGGATCGTATGATAAGTGCAATTGGAAACACATTTTGCAAGCTAACCATCATTTTCAACAAGCCCCTCACTCTTCCTTCTTTACTTTTCTGATATTCAACCAAAAACCAGAAAGTAAACCCACTGCAGTTGAGTTGATTCGGACTCATAGCAACCTATAGTGTTTCCAAGGCTGTAAATTTCTATGGAAGCAGACTGCCACATCTTTCTCCTGCAGAGCTGCTTGTGGTTTCAAACTACTGGGATTTCGGTTAGCAGTTGATCGCTTTAACTACTTTGCCACCAGGCTCCTCTCTGATATCCAAAGGAAATAATAATACGTTTAAAGGAAAATATAGCAGCAAGACTCTTTATAAATGACATCTAGAACAGATCAACTTAACCAGTTAATTCATCTCCAAAACACTAAAGTAAGAAGGAGAGAGGGTGGTACAGTAGAAACACCCGATTTTTGAACAAGTTTTTAAATGTCCAGCCATATGGGACACATATCCAGACTATATAGGACTTCTTTGTTTTGGGGGTTTTGATTTCTGTACATTTTCTTGATGAAAATCATAAAACATGGTTGACCTACTTCAAAAGAGCTAAAGTTGGCCTACTATGTTGAACCATAGTCTTCCACAAGAAAAATTATTTTTTCAGAATATAATATGCAATAAAACACTACAGTGTACGTAATTAATAAATGGTGTCACTACTGGATTAACTACGAAGGGGATAGTAGGATTTACAATTAGAGCTTCATTTTAATAATGAAGTTCAGAGGATAGAGAAAAGAAAAGTATTGGAACATTTGATTTTTAGATTTAAGCAATGGATTATCTGAAATGATGACAATCTCATTTATACACTGTCCCTTCAGATCATAATTTGCTAGATTGCAATATTTAAGCAGCATTTTCCTGACTGTATATAGTAATTTGTTTCTCTCTTTTTATGTGTCCAATTTTTCATTATTGTGCCAGTTTTCCTTTTTATATTTAATATGGAATTTCAGAGCAGAATATCAACTCTAGTTTCTGTATTAATTATGGGAATTATCCAATTCCTTTTTAAGCATTGACAGGGCCTGCAATATACTAAACCTTTAGATGAGCCCCTATCAACTTTGATTGTAATGAAAGTCTGTGGTTTTCCCCTGGTAGCTAATTAGTTTTATTCATATAGCCACCTTTTGTCCATGCAACTGAAAAAGAAAAGAAATGTGTTTGAACCCATGTAAGGGCATGGTGATAGCTTCCTGTAAATACATTATTTCCTGGGTTCTGTTAATGGAATATTCGATAAAGGGTTAGAAGTATATCCCTCTGAAAGTTTAGTACCTCTATTTCTTTAAAAATGTGTTGAATCTAAATTCTGACATGAGCTAGATTAGCTAAATTATACTCCATTCTTGTCAGTTTCCATTTTCATTTTTTAAGAATATCATTACTCAATGAAACCCATATGTAATACCGAAGAACAAAGAGAAATTTCCAGAGTAGTCAGAAATGTGTTCTGCATCTCTCTCATTCATTACCAAACATGGAATATCATTGATTTTCCCCCTGACAGCCATCTGCACCCACCACCTATTTATCTTTCTTTCAAAAGAAAAAAAAAAAAATGCTGATACTTCTGCAGACATAATAGTCTAATGGATGAGAAAGATAAATGAAAGAGTGTGGAAAAATATATGTCTCTGTAATAGTGCTTGAATGCAAGAAACCCACCCTTCTCTGGCTATCAGTTTGCTAGCAACCACCACTTAAAAAATATGCCAGGGCTTTTCATGAAGGGGAACGTGAACACAAACACTTCTTCCCATAAAAACCAGTTGCCACTGAGTTAACTCTGACTCATGAAGATCCAATGTGTGCTAGAGCAGAACTGTGCTCCATTGGGTTTTCAATGGCTGGTTTTTCAGAAGGAGATGGTTAGGCCTTTCTTTCGAGGTGCCTCTGGGTGAACCAAACCTCCAATTTTTCAGTTAGCAGTCAAACATATTAACTGTTTGCACCACCCAGGGACTCCAGCACTTCCCCAAGGAACCTTAAAATGGCTAAGAGTTGTTTTAAAGGACTAGTAGGAAGCTTAGAAGCCTTGCTGGTGCAGTGGTTTAGAGCTATGCTGCTAACCAAAAAGTTGGCTGTTCGAATCCACTAGGTGCTCCTTGGAAACCCTCTGGGGCAGTTCTATTCTGTCTATAAGGGTAGCCATGAGTCGGAACCGACTTGATGACAGTGGGTTTGAGGGTTTTTTTTTGGGTAGTAGGAAACTTGAAATATAATCTGATCCAAGCTTCTTAAATCATGCTTAAACCACAGCAGAAACGAAGTTATTCTTTGATAGAAATTGGCAAAGAAATAGGACACAGCCTCCACTAGCAACTTCTTCTGACTTGTAATACCACAAATGCTCAAGAAATTCTTCTCCGTAACTTTTTCCAAAAATGTACACTCACGTTCCTCTCGTGACTTAAGCGTAGAATAAAAACAACCAGCCACTACCCTTTGCAAAACAGTACTTCGTGGGTTTGATGACAATATTTGAATTCAGTCCAGTCCTCTCATCTGCACCTATAATGCTAATAGATTCAATGGGTATTACTGGCCAATGAGTTTGTCCTTTAAATAGTAAATGTTCCTCTTTAATTTTAAAGACGAGACATTGTGTGATTATCTTCTGAGCAGCACTAAAAATAGTGGAAGGGTAACTACATTATTTGACCCTTGTTTGTCAAACATTGGGAATTGAATCTTTCTACCTAATTCTTGGGCTTTCTTTGAAGTTAGAGGCCCTGTAGCTCTTCATCATCTCATCACTAAGCCTGGTTATCTTTGTGCATCTCCCTCACTGGGGTCTTTGAGAATAGGGGTGGAGACATGACAATCTCCTCATTCTGTCTTCATTGTCTGTCTTTTTATTGAGCAGGAGCTAAAAGACAGAGAGCAGAGACACTTAGAACATCTTTAGGTCATGCACTCCATGTAATTTTTTTCCCCAAGCAAAAGGGAATAAGTGTCTACTTTTTCCTAAAGGAGAGAGAAATCAACAGTTTTCCCAACTACCAACTTCTGGCCACTATAACCTATTGCCGTCGAGTCAATGCCTACTCATAGAGACTACCTATAGAGTTTCCTAGAGGCTGTAAATCTTTACGGAAGCGGATTGCCACATATTTCTCCTGCAGAGCGTCTGTGGTTTCGAACCACCTACCTTTTGGTTAGCAGGTGACTACTTTAACTCTTGTGCCACCAGAGCTCTTTCCGGGCCACTGTACAAAAAAAAAAAAAAAAAAATCTGTTGCCAGTGACCGTATTGGACAGAGTAGAACTGCCCCATAAGTTTTCCAAGGAGCAGCTGGTGGATTCAAACTGCCAACCTTTTGGTTAACAGTCATAACTCTTAACCACTGCACCACTGTAGATGTTACTAAAAACCAAAACTAAACCTATTGCTCTTGAGTAGATTCTGACTCACGGCGACCCCCTGTTCACAGAGTAGAACTGTGATCCATTGGGTTTTCTACAGCTGTGAACTTTCGGAAAAAAATTGCCAGGTCTATCTTCCAAGGCACCTCTGGGTGGGTTCGAACTGTGAACTTTTTGGTTAGTAGTTGAGTGCTTAACTTTTTGCACCACCTAGGAACTCCTACTGTGCATGTTGCTCTCGTTAGGTGTTGTGAAGTCAGTTCTGACTCATAGTGACCCTGTGTACAACAGAATGAAACACTGCCAAGTCCTGTCTCATCCTCACAGTCGTTGCTATGTTTGAGCTCATTGTTGCAGCCACTGCATCATTCCATCTCATTGAGGGTCTTCCTCTCTTTCGCTGGCCCTCTACTTTACCAGTCATGATGTACATGTTACTGATACGTAACTCCCTTATGTTTCTCAGATAGCTCACGTTGGCTGTAGCCATCTCTGTTGTTTAAGGCTTTCCTCTATAAACCTTTCAATCACTTTCTGAAAGAGCTTGTCTGTTTTTCCACTTGCTACTTTATTTTGATTGTTATTTTATTTTGAACAATACTGAAATGTGAATTAAGGCTATCATAGACTACTGGTTGCTTACTCAACAGGCATTCACTACTTACTCAAAAGTAATTTGCTGCCTTCTTTGCAAACAAAACTTGCACACTTTCTGGGTACCTGGAAGTCTAAGTGGTTTACGGCTGTCCTCAGACCCAGAAGAGGAATGTTGATTACAGCTTCATTATAGCTCTTCTAGTCCCCTCACCAATGACTGGGCTGGGCATGGGCATGCGACATAACTCTAACCAATGATACATAAGGGGTCATCATCTGAGGGACTTCCAGGAAAGGTTCTCCTCTCCAATTTAGTAAGAGAGAGAGAGAGAAAGATGCACACACTTAACCTGCCCTTCTCTCTCTTGGTGGAATAATATGTTGGTGTGATACCTGAAACTGAGCCATTCATCTTGCAGGGACATACACCAAATTTAACATTCTAATGATGGCAAAGTAGAAAAATGGAAAGGAAACAAGTCCTTGATGACATCATTGTGTTGCTGAATTAACTGATCCTTGAAATGCCCTCAGAGTCCCTGGGTGGGGCAATAAATTAAGCACCCCACTACTAACCAAAAAGATTAGTAGCTTGAACCCATACAGAGATGCCTCAGAAGAAAAGCCTGGAGATATGCTTCTGAAAGGTTACAGCCTTAAAAACCCTACCGAGTGCAATTAAACTTTATGACACATGGGACAACCATGAGTCAGAATTGACTCGATGGCAACTGGTTTGTTTTATGTTTTGCTTTTTTATCAAACTTTCCAGATTTCTTGTTATGTAGGATATTACAATTTTTATTACTCGTAACACTTTTAATTAGATTTTCTGTTACTTGCAGCCTAATTTATAAAAAGCCCTTACTTTAAAAAAAATAGACAAATTAAATCCAAAATAAACAAATAATAATAGACATGATGGTATTTTTGTGCTATATTTCTAGCATGAGATTTAAAGGAACATTTTTGGAACACTGTTATGGATTGAATTGTGTCCCCCAAAAATGTGTGTCGACTTAGCTAGTCCATGATTCCAGTATTGTGTGATTATCCACCTTTTTGTCATCTGATGAGATTTTCCTATGTGTTGTAAATCCTACCTCTATATGTTAATGAGGCAAGATTAGAGGTAGTTGTGTTAATTAGGCAGGACTCAGTCTACAAGATTAGGTTGTATCTTAAGTCAATCTCTTTTGAGTTATAAAAAAGGGAGCAGAGAGACAGAGGGACCTCCTACCACCAAGAATGAAGAAGCAGGAGCAGAGCATGTCCTTTGGGCCCTGGGTCCTTGCACTGAGAAGCTTCTAGACCAGGGGAAGATTGACGACAAGGACCTTCCCCCAGAACTGACAGATAGACAAAGCCTTCTCCTGGAGCTGGCACCCTGAATTCAGACTTTTAGCCTCCTAAACTGTAAGAGAATAAACTTCTGTTTGTTAAAATCATCCACTTGTGGTATTTCTGTTAAAGTAGCACTAGATAACTATGACAAACACCTATGATGTCCCAGACATCTAGTTACCCTCTTACTTTCTACCTTTACAAGAGCTCTCTAAGATGGGTATTTAACATACAAGAAAACTGAGTCACAAAGAGATTGAGAAACTTGCTCAAAATGACACAGCCTGGAAGTGAAGGCGCTGGGGACTAAGGCTACTTGAGTCTGAGCCTGAACTTCTCTCATACATGACTTTGCTTCCAAATAAAATACTCATTTCAACAAAGGTTTTGTTGGTAGGTATAAAATGACCAAAATGTTAATGAAAATGTGTGTTTTCTCAGGTCAATATTTTAATAAAGATCAAACAAGTGTTTGCTGTAGGCAGGTCATGCATCTGAATGATGTTCAGTCTCTTGACAGTCTGTATCAGGTACATTCTTGCCCTCTAGAAGTTTGCAGTTCACGTGTTGGCCCCAGAGCTAACATTCCACCAACACGGCCAGAGGCTGCCTGCCACTCACAATCACCTTCTTCGTAAGGTGGGAGTTCCCACTGGCCTGCAGCTCCCATGGGACTGCAGTGGCTATTGGTGGCAACGTCTAGAACCCACACTGAAGCCACTCAGTCAGGCCAAGTATTTTCAAGAATATTTTCTTGGCTCCCAGCAGTCACAGAACACCTGCTTAAATGTTTTAAAAGATGTCTAAACCTCAAAAATCAAAGGATGATTTCTTGGAACTAGAAAAACAAAACACTAATGAAAGACAAAGTTTAAGATCAATTAAAATTCTGTCTGACAAGGTTGAATGATAACAAAGACTGAGATGCCTCTCAGCTGCCATCTGCTAACAAGGTTTGTGCTGTCAAAAGATATGTGTATGGTTCTCCCCTTAGAATTTTGGAATATTTTCTTTTTGTGTGTGTGTGCTTTCAATGAAGGTTTACAGAGCAAATTAGTTTCTCATTAAACAATTAATACACATACTGTTTTGTGACATTGTTTGCCAACACCATGACATGTCAGAACTCTCCCCTTCTTGATCTTGGGTTCCCTGATTCAGCTTTCCAGTCCACTCCTGCCTTCTCATCTTTGCCCCTGGGCTGGTGTGCCCCTTTAGTCTCATTTTGTTTTATGGGCCTGTCTAATCTTTGGCTGAAGGGTGAACTTCAGAAGTGACTTCAGTACCGAGTTAGAAGGGTGTCCAGGGGCCATACTCTCGGGGTTTCTCCAGTCTCTGTCAGACCAGTAAGTCTGGTCTTTTTTTTGAGACTTAGAATTTTTGTTTTACATTTTGCTCCAGCTCTGTCTGGGATCCTCTACTGTGATCCCTGTCAGAGCAGTCCGTGGTGGTAGCCGGGCACCGTCTAGTTTTGCTTGCTGGACTCAGTCTGGTGGAGGCTGTGGTAGTTGTGGTCCACTAGTCCTTTGGACTAATCTTTAGAATTTTAGATTAATTTTTTGATACACTTGCAAACATCATGCAGAAAGATAATATCAGGAAGAGGTTAAATTTTATTCCTCTATCAACTGCAAATCAGTGTAGTATTGGGTGCATATTTTTATGTCAGGTATATATTCTTGGAAATTGATTATGCACATAGCTTATTAACTCCTGGTCAGGAGAACTTTTGAAATGCTGAGCACTGGGCTAAAACTTTATACATAATACCTATCTTAGTTATCTAGTGCTGCTATAACACAAATACCACGTTATTGGTGTTAGGTGCCATGGAGTCGCTTCCAACTCATAGCGACTCTATGTATAACAGAACAAAACACTGCCTGGTCCTACACCATCCTCACGATTGTTGCTATGTTTGAGCCCATTGTTGCAGCCACTCTCTCAATCCATCTGACTGTGGGTCTTCCTCTTTTTCACCGACCCTGTACTCTACCAAGCATGATGTCCTTCTCCAGGGACTGGTCCCTCCTGATAACATGTCCAAAGTATACTAGACAAAGTCTTGCCATCCTTGCTTCTAATGAGCATTCTAGCTGTACGTCTTCCAAGACAGATTTGTTCATTCTTTTGGCAGTCTATGGTTTATGCAATATTCTTCGACAACACCATAATTCAAAGGCATCAATTCTTCTTCGGTTTTCTAATACAAATACCATAAGTGGGTGGTTTTAAGGAACAGAAATTTACTTTCTCACAGTTCTGGAGGGTAAAAGTCCAAATCAAGGTCTCGGCATTGTGGGTTCCTTCCTTGTTGTAGCCCCGGACAGTCCTTGGTTCCTTAGTGTTCCTTAAAGATGATCCTCACATGGTATCTGTCTTCTCTGTGTGTCTTATCTGTTCTTCTTATAACCCAGAAGAGATTATGTTTAGGACATACACCACAGTACTATGACCTCACTAACACAACAAAGAAAACTCTATTTCCAAATAGGATTACATCCACAAGTATAGGGGTTAGGATTCTAACACATATTTTGGAGGAACACAATTCAATTCATAACTCACAACAGTCCTATGAGGTTGGTATTGTTAATCTCACTCTACAGATAAGGAATTTGAGTTATGGGTAAGTTATATAACTTTCCCAACTTCTCATAGAAATGTAATTAGCAGACAGGTTGTTTGACAGCAAATATACACCATTTTGAAAGCACCACACTGCTTTATGTTCTATGTATAGTATAGGTAAGCATAATGTGTGACACAATAGCTTCTGAAAGTCATTGGCCAATCTTGAGATAACTTTATGGAAGAGATGGAGAAATAAGAGCTGAAAAATAGTGCCATTGGTAGATCCTTAGTTGACCAAGTGACCTGAACCAAAGTTTATGATCAGTTTACCACTGTCAAATGAAAGAGACTTCTTACATGTCTGTCTATTAAACTAAAAGCAATTGAAGGCAGGGCCAATTTAGTGTAATAATAGCACCTACCAGTTAGTTAATATTTACCAGCTGCCAAGTGCTGTTCTAAGTGGTTTACGTGTATAAAGTCACTTTATCCTCAACAACAATCCTACTAGTTTTTAATAAATAATTAATTTATTAATAATCACTGTTATTATCGCCATTCAATAGATGAAGAAATTGAGGCACAGAAATCATAGAGAGCAGCTAGAAGAAGTTGTAAGTGGCAGAGCTTGGGTTGAACACATGCATCCTGTTTTCAGAGCCCACAGGCTGACCCATCACCTTATGTCATCCCTCTGTCTCTTTACTGCTCTCAGCACAGTGCCAGACAAAGTTGGCTTTCACCAAGTCTTTGTGAAATGAATGTGATAGCTGTTTTTATTAGCTGAAAGCCAAAATCAGTCTCCTAAACATTAAAAGAAGCATAGTATCCAGGGTTGTTACTGTTGTTAGGTGCCCTTGAGTTGGTTTCAACTCCTAGCAACCCTGTGTACAACAGAACAAAACACTGCCCAGTCCTGCACCATCCTCACAATCGTTGTTATGCTTGAGCCCATTGTTGTAGCCACTGTGTTAATCCATCTCGTTGAGGGTCTTCCTCTTTTTAGCTGACTCTCTACTTTACCAAGCATGATGTCTCTCTCCAGGGAGTGATCCCTCCTGATAATATGTCCAAGGTATATGAGACGTAGTCTCACCATTCTTGCTTCCAAGGAGCATTCTGGTTGTACTTCTTCCAAGACAGATTTGTTTGTTTTTTTGGCAGCCCATGGTATATTCAGTACTCTTCACCAACACCAGGGAGTGGGGCTGAAATCCTATCATTTAGGGACAGAGGAAAACACTGATAGATAAGTGAGCCTGAAGACTAGAAGGCTCGGTGGAGGTGGAGTGACTGCAATACGAGAGGCAATAGCACTATTGCATTTTATTGTTATTTCCCATAACACCGATCTACCATTATTAACACTGGCATTTTATTATTTTTAAGAGTCAGAATTTGCTTTTGTAAAAATCAGAGAATCTATGTACTTAAAGCATTTCAAATATAAAATGTGTAAACACTTTTAAATATCCCTTTGGTCTCTACTAGCTTCTCCAACCTCAGTGTCTTGCTCCCAGGAGCCTCAGAGCTGCAGGCACTGACGGGGCTGCTCCTCTGGGTTCCAGCACCTTCCTGTCAGGCTCAGCTCCCCCAAGAGTACCTTTTAGAGGCACTGCCTCAAGACCTTTTCTGCTAGGATTGGTGGCTCTGAGTGTTTTACCCCACAACTAGGAGGTGGCCCAGCCCAAGGCCTGCCCCAGAGGAGACACCTGTCAGGAGGCCCAAGCTTCTGTTTGTTTGTCTGCAGGGGAGGAGGGGTAATCAAGGGACAGTGGAGTGTGGGAGTTATAGGAGCAGAAAGAAAGGCTGACAGAGTTGATAATGTGTCAAGCATGGGCCTGGAACAGGGAAAGAAAAAGGGTAAGTATGACAGGGAAAATAAGAATATAAGATTATATGAAGCTGCCTACCTGTATCAGATATAATTGATTACACTAACGAAGTATCGTATTTGGTAACTGACAATAGCATATTATACAGGAATACACAAGAAACTTACTACTAGGGGAAGAACTTGGACCACACACATAAAATTTCTTTATTACTTGGGAGAGGATATAGATTTTACTTTTTGTTACTTTCGAGACCAGAAAGGAGATCAGTGCATAGAAATTGCCAGAAGCGACATTTTGACTAGTGTGAAGGGAGGTTTTGAAACAAATATTCCTATTTGAAAATTAATGGGCCGCCCTGTATGATGGTGAACTTCCTACAACTTGCAGCATTTAGACAAAAATTAAAAAAACCACTTGTCAGGAGTGCTATATGGTAACATAAAAAGAGGAGATTCAATTCAATGACAGATAAAGGCCTCCTAAATTCCTCACATCAAACGTCCACTATTCCTTCCCCGAACTCTAACAAGTGGAAAGACCACATTCCTGAAAACCCTTATAGGAAGAGAATTTTAAGTTGACAAACTAAAGATCTTTATGCGATAAATACTGTTAGAATAACTCAGGTCATGAAAGAGAATCTTAAATATTTTTAACATTTGCTGAAACTAAGACAAAAAAGATCCCTCCGTACAGTAAATAAAGACACTCTTGGTAATTTTTACATAACTTGTTGTTGTTAGTTGTTGAGTCGATTCTGACTCATGGCAACCCCACGCGTTACAGAGTAGAACTGCGGCATAGGGTTTCCTTGGTTATAATCCTAATAGAAGCAGCTCACGTAATTTAAAAGGTAATAATTGGTCCTGAAGTATAATTTTCATACAATCCTTTGCTCAGGATTTTCCTTTCATTCGTTGTCAAAGACATGCTTGAAATCAGTTGTACTTTGTTGTAGAGACTATGTGTATTGTGAGAGGCATTTTTCTCTACCTCCACCCCTCCTCCAAGTCTCTTCTAAGTTTCAACACCATTCTAATCTCAAGTAGGAATTATTAACCTCTCTCGCCCAAGCCCAACTCTGCTGCATGGCTGCAGATGACAACATGTTTGTATTATTTAACACATCCATTCTAGCCCTGGAACCCTAGTGGCACAGTTGTTAAGAGCTACAGCTGCTGACATGCAAACTAAAAGGTGGGCAGCCACTCCTTGGAAACCCTATGGGGCAGTTTTACTCTGTCCTATAGGGTCACTATGAGTCGGAGTCAACTTGAAGACAACGGGTTTGGTTTGAGTTTTTGGATCTAGCCCTAAATGAGGTAGTTTTCAAATCCTGAAACACAGTTATGCACTGGAAGATCCCAGAATGTGGTGGAACCCTCAGGCTTGGCTCCTCAGCCCCTTTTGTAGGACTCAGGGCCCCTGCTCCTCTTGTAGCTGCAGAAGGTGGTTCTGAGGCCCCAGGTACTCCCCTTCTGCCTCCTTCCTCTCTCTGAAAACTACTGCAAGACTATCACGGCAAACCTCTACTCAAAACCTCCATGTGCTCAATCCATATCTTCTTCTCCCAAATCCCAGTTTCCCTCCTTTTCTAATTATCCCGCAAGCTGGGCCATCAATATTTGCCCATTTTCAGAATGAAATTCTCTAGATTGCTGAGCAGATATAAGAAAGTAAATTTGACTATGCTAGCATTTTACTTTAGGGAAAGAATCAATGTACATGGTTTTCCAAAGAGACATATTTCAATTATGTTCTTCATTATGTTAAAAAAGACAATTAACTGTGAATTATAATTAACTCTTTAAAACATGACAGTTGCTACCCTAAAAAATAAAATAAAATAAAAAAGCTTTAGTATGAATAAAATATCAAATAACAGAAAATAGTTATTTTTGTAAACTGATTAAGAATATGTGACTCTAGGGAAAAAAAAATCACTCAAGAGCTATAAACAAGTTCAAATGTTATATTTAATGAGAGTGAAGGGTTAGGAGATGGACAAGATTTTTTTCAAGAAAACAAATCTTTCTATTCAATTTCATGTTAAATTACAACCAGAAATTATAAAATATTATCATTCAATAAGTAACTTTTAAATCTTCATTTTTGCCAGGGTGGGGATATGAAAACATTCAGGGGAACAGAGAGACAAGTGGAGCAAAGAAAGACATGCAAGAAGGGACTAAAAGAGAACAAAAAATGAGGAGACAGATGAGTCAGTGACAGAAACAGAATATAATAGAATGAAGGAACAAGAAAGATCACCATCTTCCCCCACCGTGTTGTTAGCTGCTATCAAGTCAGCCCTGATTCATGGCGACCCCATGCACAATGGAGTGAAATGCTGCCTGGTTTTGAGCCATCCCCATAATTGGTTGCAGATCGAACCATTGCGGTCCACAGGTTTTTCATTAGCAGATTTTCAGAAGCAGATCACCAGGTCTTTCTTCCTAGTCCATGTTAGTTTGGCAGCACCACTGAAACCTGCTCAGCATCATAGCAACATGCCTTCAATGGTAGGCAGGTAGTGATTGCTTATGAGGTGCATCGGCTGGGAATTGAACTTGAGTCTCCTGCATGGAAGGCGAGAATTCTACCACTGAACCACTGCTCTCTTCTATGCATCATACTAACAAGAGAAAATTAAAAAAGATTACCGGCTGTCACCAGTAATCCCCTTAGTCAGACTTACAAAGTCACAAAACTCATTTACCAATTTGGCATCATGGGAATGTATATATATTTTACATTGAATTAGAATGCCTACAGATGTGGCATTTCCTCCCCAGTTCACCAGAGGCCTAATCATATTAAACGAAAGAGGAATTTTAGAGAAGGTATTGGATTTCTCCCAGAATGGAGGACTGAGATTCGAATAGCTCTCATCACCAAGTCAAAGGACGGAGATCCTTCACCTTCTCTTTCTTCTGCTTGCATGAATCAGCCCCAATTCCCCACACTCTGTAAGATTTGCAAAGAAATCTCCCTGAAATTTCTGTTTTGGGAAATCTCCATTTCCAAAGATCTTGCTCTGTTAAAGCAACCTCAGTGTCTCTTTTTAATTCCTGTCCCCAGGGTCTTTCCCTCCTAGGACACTCACCACTGATTATACAAACAAACCCCCACCTCCCTTCCAACTTAGAGTGATCTGCCAATACTCTTCTTCCCTCTACATCCCCTTTTCAGCTTGCCTTGAGTCCAGACTCCCCAAGTGCACAATAGCCACCACCAAGGCCATCAGGTCTCCAGTCTGCACCCACAATCATCATCACCATCTTAGAATTCAATCCCTCACAATCTACTAGAGGCCAAGTTCTGCTCCCTCCCTTTGGAGAGGGTTGTGTTTCTCTGCCTCTGAATGGAGAGACTCCTCTGTATTTGGATCTTATCTTAGCTCCAGAACTCTCCTCAGAGAAGCAGAAAATTGAATTTGTTAATTTTAACTTGAAGGGTAAGAAGGCCTAACAGCATTTCATGCTCAGTTAAGTAGGCATGACACAGATAGAAAACAGTTTTGAGACACAGCTGATCTCCTTGGAAGGGGTGTTGAGTTCAGGAGGTATGGCACCCAATCCTTTCTCTGAACCTCTTGAACCTGATATGTTTTGGAAACCTCAAGGTGTAAGTATGAAAGCAACTCAGGAACAGCACAAATGAAGACACACTAGAGCAGCCTGTAGAGACCAAAAGTGCTGGAAGAAAAGGTAGGAGAGGTGGGGACTGTTATGAATTAAACTCTATCTTCCCAAAATATGTGCTGGAATCCTAACCCTATACCATTTCAGAATAAGGGTTTCTTGGTTATGTTAATGAGGCCATAACAGTGCAGGGTGTGTCTTAAACTTAACAACTTTTGAGTTATAAAAAAGAGCAGAGTAGACACAGAGACAAGAAGCGTGAATGGGTGAGGAGGGGGATGACAGATGCCACGCGAAGATCACCAAGGAACATAGGACACCAAGGAACAGAGGAACATGGAGGGGTGGTGGTGGCTACAGAAGCTGAGTCAAGGGCTTTTCCCCAGAGCTGACAGATGAATTTGGACTTCTAGTCTTCTAAACTGTGAGAAAATACATTTCTGTTTTTTAAATCCATCCACTTGTGGTATTTATGTTACAATAGCACTAGGAAACTAGGACAGGGCCTTAACCCCTGGGTCAAGGGGAGGCAACTGGGGTCAAGAGGAAGCTAGTCCAGGAACTTTCTCAACAACCAGGAGCAAAGAAGGGCACATTTTAAAAACTGGTGGGATTTTCAGCTTCCATACTTGGTCTGTTGACTTAGACTTCTAACGTGCTAGTAAACTTCTGTCTTCTCATCTGTAAAAAGGATTTATCTCACTGCTGGGGTTTTCATGTTCATGTTTATAAATTTTGTCCTGAATGCTCACATCAGGTGTTCTGGGTCAGAGACAGAGTTCTTATTCCCCCATACTGAATAATAAGTGTGTTGACCCCCTTTGCCCTAGTCCTTACTCCTAGGGGGATGCAATGAGAGCCAGGTCAATTAACCCACGTGGGGAGCCAGACCCTCCAGAGGCGAGGGACAAGGGAAAATTATTCTTCTCTTCTTATTAGGGGAAGAAGTCTCAGTAAGCTAAGATTTTTGCAGGAGCACCAAGAAATCCAGGAAAGTTTTACTCTCCACACTCACTCACACAGTTTTAATGAGGATTAAATGAGAATTATGAAAGACATTAACACAAAATCTGGTATCTTTTAGTCCATATATTATCCTATTTAATTTTGTAGTAAGGATGAGTTGAACAAACATTTCTGTCCTATCTAATAGTTATTCCCATGAATGCCAGGACAATGATGTAATATTCCTCGAGGCTACCTTGACAACTTAGAATGGACCCTGACCTAGATGTTACACTACTTTTCTTTAAGAAATTATATATGAGTTTTATGAAATATAGTGGGTTGGAGGTGCCCTATCTCTGCCTTAACATGTTGAAGCTGCCATAGGGCATTTCATTTGCTACGTAAGGTAAATCACAGGGGGCTCCTGGTGACCTGAGCATGGTTAATGTAACTGCAAAGTAAGAAATTAAGTCATTTCACATAAGATCAATCTCAACATCACATCTAAATATAGTTTCAGTTTTATTTTTAAGAATTAGAACCAAGGGAAATAGGTAACTCTGAGATAAATATCACTTAGAAAAAATATTATAGAATAGCGGAAAGACAAAACACTTTTCTATAAATGTTCCTACTAATTATTGTATACTTATCAGATAGCAGAAAATTTAACTGAATCTAATAAAAATGTTGAAAGTGCTAATTACTTTGTCATTATATTGTTTTACATATTTCCAGTGGTTCCTGATAAAAATATAATACCATCTAGAAAAACACATTTATTGTTAATTTTATATTGGGGTTATTAAAAATAAAAATCTTGGGGGAAATGCAGCTACGTGTAAAATGCAAGTTATAAAAAGAGCTTCTAAAAGTGGATTCATGTTGTTTAACTGTTTTTCTTGCTCAGCCAAAAATCTGCCAGGCTGGGACGGTGATGAAAGATGCCGCAGACAAAGTCAGGTCAATGAGGTCAGTCTGGGCTCTGTTTCAACCATCCTATGACCTTGGCCTCAGTTTCTCTAACACTAAACCATATCACTTACTATGCCAGCAAGTTAGAAGTTTATCCAGAGGAAAATTGGGAAGACTCATATCTTATTTTTGTAACCCAATAGCTGGTACAGTTGATTCTCAATATACATAAGCTTAATGAATGAAGAAAGAATAGAGGAAGAAAGGGAAGAAGAGAGCTGTATCTGTGTGAGGAAGGGCCCTGTGGGAATATAAAACCCATTGCTGTTGAGTTGATTACAATATTGAGTTGATTCCAATCCATATTGTCCCTATAGGACAGAGCAGCACTGTCTACTGAAACATAGGGTTTCCAAGGAGTGGCTGGTGGATTTGAACTGCCAACATTTTGGTTGGCAGTCAAGCTCTTAACCACTGCACCACCAAGGGTCCTATGGGAATATAAGTAACTTTAATGTTGGTTTATAGTTCCTGGGTGGCACAAGTGGTTTGTGAAGTTTGAACCCACCCAGTGGCAACCCAGAAGAAAGGCCTGGAGATCTGCTTCCATGAAGATTACAGGCAAGAAAACCCTATGGAGTAGTTATACTCTGCAACTCTTGGGGTCAAAATGAGTTGGAATCGACTTCATGGCAATTGGGAATGTTGGTCTGACTTCTATGTCTCTCATGCTAGGGCCTATCTGTATCAGTCGGCTCACCCCTAGTTTTGGTAAATAAAGTTTTATTGGAACCCAGAGGCACCCATTCATTTATGTATTGTCTATGGCTGCTTTCACGGTAGAAGCAGATTGAGTAGCTGCGAAAGAAGCCACAGGGCCTGCAAAGCCTAAAATATTTATTACCTGACCCTTTACCGAAGAAGTTTGCCAATCCCTGATCTAAATATTCTGCTTAGCTCTGCCTGCCCTAGTAGATGTGTTTCAGGTATATTTATAATGACAGAAGCCCCCACTACTAACTGGGATACATGTTAGCATTATGAAGTGCATTCCCCAAAAGGCAGCTTCACCAGGGAGACTTTTGAAACTTTACTGTCTAAAAACTCAGTTCTTGGGAATTCTGAAAGTGTTCAGTCTATCCTACAGAGCAGGATTGTCACAACCATTGCTGTCAAACCATTAATGTTGACCTGGAACGCTTTCTTCCAAAAGGTTAAGGTGTCCATACATTAGTGTTTCCTCAGAACCATTCCAATTTTGACCCATCTTCCCAACGCAGTTACTAAGAGTGTTCCTCTCACAATGAAAATGTCTTCAGATGTGGAGAATCTAATACAAGGCCACCCTGTATAGAGTTGATCCCAAGTTTATTATTTGTTTTTGTCAAACTAATCTCTTCTTATCTTTGTTATGTTTGGAGTTTCTTCCTGGGCCTCAGGATATTTAATCTTTGTTTACTGTTTTTAATTATGACCGTTGTTTTATATTCTGAAGCCTCCTTACCTGTAAGACCACAGCTTTATAAATTTCACTGTTTTTTGAGAAAGTTAATCTACGAAGGCCTACACCCAAATGCTCTCCATGTGTGACTTTCTCCCTGAGAAGATAAAAATGAAATTCTCTTGAAAATACTGTTGGACTACCAGGCTCAAATATTTCTTCCTCAGTTCTTATAAAAACATTGACTCCTGTGGCATCACTGGAAAATCACTGAAGTTCTCTTCACTTGGGGCTGTGTCTAAGAGATAATCTCAAAGCATTTTGTGAAACCATATCTGAGAATCAGTCATCATTAAGATCCTCAGAATGTCTCCCCTGAAAATGGAAGCTTCAGCCATAGGAAAACAAATGATCTCTAGTACACTTGTCTTTGCTAACTCTCAAAAGGTAAGTAGTTGAAACCAGTAAGCAAGTGTGTTAGTTTGCTTTGTGTAATCTATTTAAAAAGGAAATTGATGGCTATAGATACAGGGTTTAACCTGAAGCCAATTTCACAATTTATATAGGCTGGCATATTCTCAGACTGGATGGCTTTAAGCATTTAAGAGGCCATGAAAACTTTCTCTTGCCCCCCAAAAATATTTTTATGACTTTGGCATGTACCTGCACTGTCTAATATGAGAACCGCTAACTAAGTGGTTACTTAAATTTTAATTAAGTAAAATTAAAAATTCACTTCATCAATTGCACCAGCATAGTTCCTCAATTGCACAGCAACCACATGAGGCTAGTGACTACAGTATTGGACAGCACAGATACAGAACTTTCCCATCATTGTGGAAAGTTCTGTCGGTAGATAGATGAATGGAGAGAAAAGATGATGAGGATACTTCAGTTAATAGATATACATCATCTTTCTTCTAATCAGCAAATGTTATAGCACAGGGTGGACTTACTGAACTGTTGATGTGTTTGGATTCAATTTATTTATTAAGCAAGATGGCTTGTGTATTGCTGTGATGCTGGAAGCTATACCACTGATATTTCAAATACCAACAGATCATTCATGGTGGACAGGTTTAAGCAGAGCTTCTAGACTAAGACGCACTAGAAAGACAGGCTTGGCAATCAACTTCTGAAAATTAGCCAATGAAAAACTTATGAATCACAATAGAACATCGTCTGACTAGCTTACTTTGGACATATCATCAGAAGGGATCAATCACTGGAGGAGGACATCATATTTGGTCATGTAGAGGGTCTGCAAGGGCAAGGAAGACCCTTGGTAAGATGGATTGGCACTGTAGCTACAATGATGGATTTGAGTATGCTGGTGATCTTGAGGATGACGCTGGACCAGGCAATGTTTCATTCTGTTGTACAGAATGTTGCCATGAGGCAAAGTTGACTCAATGGAAACTATGTATGTATGCACGTATCTATCTATTTTATCATCTATCTATTTATCTATCTATCGATCTATCTTTCTATCTATCTATCTGACAGATCATTTGCTGGCTGATTGAAGAATTAAAGAGAAAAAACAAATGATGCATTTCAGGATAGCTGACCTGAACTGCTTGCGGACAAGCCAGGCTTGTGTCAGTGACATGAATGAGTTGTTTCTGGGGTTAAGCATACAAATAATGGTTCAAGCATGCGAAGGACACCAGGGAGAATGAACCATATCCCATCAGCCAGGGTTGCTTGGAGATGTCTCAGAAGAGCAAAATATTCATTTATTTGTTCATACACTCACAACAGCCCTGAAAGGAGGGCAGAGAAGATCTACTCTTGATTTTATAGGACAAACTTGGTGTTTTATCCAAGATTAAATCAGAGATTACCAATCCTTCAGTGGCAGTTCCAGAATTACAGCAAGACCCCTGGCTGGATGCCTTTTCTACCATATTCCAATATTATTGCCTAGAAGTTTTATACTAAGCTGGGGGAAGTATTACAAATGGTAACAGAAAAACATTAGCTTTTTAGAGTATTTTTTCATTAAAGAGAAAAAGTTTTAGTAAGGATACAACTTTAAGTCTCAATTGTCTTCTGTTCTAAAATTCCCTTTAAGTCTAAAGGATTGAGGAAAAATATCATTTCCAAAATGTTTATGATGCTTCTATAGGTAATGTAGTTATGGAAATGAGGTATATTTATGGACTAGTGCTGTGTATGTTTCAATATAAGAAACAAAATAGCTTACACTGAGCTGATTCCAGTCCTCACCTAGGAAAGGGGACGTATTCAGAGGCATCATCATTTGGACATTCTACAGCATATGGCCGCATTGCCCTTCTGATCACAAAGGGCAGCCTAAGGTTCAGCATCACTATATACATTTTTATAAGGCTCTTGATGACATTGTCTTTTAAAGACGTCACTTAATCTGACAGAGGATGTGAAAGGAAAACATACTTTGTAAATGCATATTTGTAGAAATATAATTTCTTTTGAAGGGCATTAGACTCTTTCTTTCCTAAAGGTTAAAGTAATTTTAAAGCATAAATGTTTGAGTGCCAAGTACAGAAGCAAGATAATAGTTCATTGCCTGATATCTAGCACTGTAGTGCAAATTCAAAGTGACTTTCTTCA
This sequence comes from Trichechus manatus latirostris, assembly GCF_000243295.1. Classification (NCBI taxonomy): domain Eukaryota; kingdom Metazoa; phylum Chordata; class Mammalia; order Sirenia; family Trichechidae; genus Trichechus; species Trichechus manatus. Next base: position 4,823,552 of record NW_004444032.1, on the reverse strand, counting down.
TACAAGACACCTCCGTTGGCTTTCAGGTGAACACTCTGTAGTAGTAGTTCTATAGTTTCGGTTTATAACTTCACGGTGTCTTTTTTCAGTGCTTTATCTTTTCCCTTCAGGCTGAGGTATTTCTAACCTCGTGCATAAAGCAGATAGAAACCAGTGGCCTTAGAATCAACTCCATAGAGAGACCACAGATCGCTACAAAGAGGAGAAAGAAGAAACTAAAGTTCTAGTGAGTAGACGAGAAGGAGGTAATCAATACATACTTATGAGTGTGCCTGCATCATTCATGTTTGGAAGCAGGAATTCTAGAATGTGTAATTCTATTCAGCTGCTTTCCATCCTTCTTCAACAATTGAGTTACTCTCTCAGTATAAAAATGCAGGAATAGGGATGGAATTGACTATACTGGGCCATTCACATCACACCTGGTTCAGAAAGTAAAGGAGCTATAGAATAAGATTTGTTTTAAAGAAGCTGTCTGGTGATTTTTTTAAAGATAAGTAAGATGTTCAAGTAGATTTAGTTGGAATGATAATGTGGGGGATATAGACTTACCACTGTAGCAGAGGAGTAAGTTTCAAAGTTCTAGATCTTGGTGGTGAAGCTGTTCTGGGTAAGAACAGAATTCAGGATATAGTCCCCTGTGAAAGATATAGAGGTAGAATGGAAACAGAAGCCAGAGTCTGGGAAAGGGTCACCAATATAGGTGTTTAAATCACCAAGTATGATGGCTGATTGGGCAGATTCTGTTTTCTAAATTATCCACCACAGAATCTCCTACCGTATATGCTCTTCTTACAATGTAACTTTGACACTCCTCCCATCTGCAGATGCTATCTATGTCCCCATTCCTTGAAGCTGTGTCTGCTTTTGTGATTGTTTTGATCAATCAATGAAAGTGAAGCTTTGTTAATTCCAATATTGGGTCATAAAAGTTCATGTACCCTCCACTTCGTTTGTGGGAACACTCACTCTTAAAAGATCTGGCCATCAGAAAAGCTGTCTGACTGCCCTAAGGGCACCATGCTGTAAGGAAGCCAAACTGGCCTACACAGAGTTCACATGGAGAGGCCCTGAGACTACATAAAGAGAGAGAGAGAGAACGATTCCTAGCCAGCCCCCAAATGTTTCAGCCCCCTGCTCCAGCCATCATCTATTTGTACCCATACCCAAATTACTGACCCACAGAAACTGTGAAAGATAAAAAAGATACTTGTTTTAAGCCGCTATGTTTCTGTGTGGTTTGTTATACAATAATACATGACTGCAACAGCAGGAGAAAGAGAAAAACTGAAATCCAGGGCCATCATTTTCCAAAAATGTGAAGGCAAGTATGTCCTGGGAGTAGAAAGATTACGTCAGTGAGTCTGGGAAGAAGGGTGGAGTGACTGTGTAGTATGGATTTTAAAGAAGTAGGGGTTAATGGATGTGTAAAATAATGCTCCAAGATTTAAAAGGAAAGGGTAGCAGCCTGCCCCACTCTTCCAGACTAGAGCTAAAGCCTAGGAACAGTGACAGAGTGCAGTGGAAATAGCTTGAGAAGTGATATCATCAAGGAAAAGCCACATTTTCATTGCAGTGAGAGGCAGAGGGTGGAGGGGAATGTTCTGCCTTGGGAGAAGGAGATGTGAGGAGGGGCACACAGAGCAATCAGGGAGGGGATGCGCCAGGGCTGAACTTAAGGGAGATGAAAGGGAAGATGAAGTGTTGGCACCATGAGAATCCACTGTGGATCCCAGAGGAGCAGGGACAGGAAGATGATATGAGGTAAACTGCAGGGACAAGATGATGTGGATTTGGGTGGTAAGTAACTATCCCAAGGGTTACAATGTACCTTCACTAAGAAGCAAAATTTACAAAACAATTTAAAGGGCTTAATTATGTACAATCTATTTTTTTTTCATATTCATTAGTCTTGTCTTTCTAACTAGCCTATAAACTCCTTAAAGACAGAAAGCATGACCCTTTTCAACATACTTCATGTGCTTACTTAATTAATTCCTGTATATTGACAGGTAGCAAGAACAGGATCTTTAAAAAAAAAAAAAAAGTAGTAATAAATAAAATAATTGACTTAGGGAAAACCCAAAGGGAAGAACACGCTTGGCATTTCTCAGGCTGAAAGAACTGAAGGAAAAATTCAAGCCTCAAGTTGCAATATTGAAGGGTTCTATGGGAAAATATTAAATGACACAGGAAGCATCAAAAGAAGATGGAAGGAATACACAGAGTCACTGTACCAAAAATAATTGTTTTATATTCAGCCATTTCAAGAGGTAGCATATGATCAAGAACCGAAGGTACTAAAGGAAGAAGTCCAAGCTGCACTGAAGGCATTGGCAAAAATAAGGCTCAAGGAATTGACAGAATACCAATTGAGACATTTCAATGAACAGATGCAATGCTGTAAGTGCTCACTCATTCATGCCAAGAAATTTGGAAGAGAGCTACCTGGCCAACAGACTGGAAGAGATCCATATTTGTAACCATTCCAAAGAAAGGTGATCCAACAGAATGTGGAAATTACTGAACAATATAGCATTAATATCACACACAGGTAAAATTTTGCTGAAGATCATTCAAAAGTGGTTGCAGCACTATATCAACAGGGAAATGCCAGAAATTCAATCTGGATTTAGAAGAGGACAAGGAACAAGGGATATTATTGCTGGTGTCAGATGGATTATGGCTGAAAGCAGAGAATACCAGAAAGATGTTTGCTTGTGTTTTATTGACTATGCAAAGGCATTTGACTGTATGAATCACAACAAATTTTGGATAACATTGCAAAGAATGGGAATTCCAGAACACTTAATTGTGTTCATAAGGAACCTGTACTTAGACCAAGAGGCAGTCATTGGAACAGAACAGGGGGATACTGTGTGATTTAAAGTCAGGAAAGGTGTGTGTCAGGGTTGTATCCTTTTACCATACTTATTCAATATGTATGCTGAGCAAATAATCCAAGAAGCTGGCCTATATGAAGAAGAATGGGGCATCAGGGTTAGAGAAAGACTCATTAACAACCTGTGATATGCAGATGACACAACCTTTCTTGCTGAAAGTAAAGAAGACTTGAAGCACTTACTGATGAAGATCAAATACTACAGCCTCCAGTATGGATTACACTTCAACATAATGAAAACAAAAATCCTCACAACTGGACCAATAAGCAACATCATGATAAATGGAGAAAAGATTGAAGTTGTCAAGGATTTCATTTTACTTGGATCTACAATCAACTCCCATGTAAGCAGCAGTCAAGAAATCAAACAACGCATTGCGTTTGGCAAACCTGCTGCAAAAGATCTCTTTAAAGTATTAAAAAGCAAAGATATCACTTTAAGGACTAAGGTGAGCCTGACCCAAGCCATGATATTTTCAATCGCCTCATATGCATGTGAATGCTGGACAATGAATAAGGAAGATCAAAGAAGAATTGATGGCTTTGAATTATGGTGTTGGCACAGAATTTTAAATATACCATGGACTGCCAGAAGAGTTGGAATCAACTCGACGCAACAGGTTTTGGCCAGAAGAATGAATAAATCTGTCTTGGAAGAAGTATAGCCAGAATGCTTCTTAGAAGCAAGAATGGCGAGACTTCTTTTCACCTAGTTTGGACATGTTATCGGGGGCACCAGTGGGCAAATCGCTAAAGATTGCTGGAAGGAGCTGCTCTGTTGGTTGGATGCCCAGAGGGGTAGAAGTTACCATATTCTTCATAAGGCATAGTCAGAGCTAAAGCTGAAGCTGAAGAAGGAGAAGGGCAGATCCAGTTTTGTGGGACATGAATCTTATGCAATTAGGAGTGAGGGATTCCCTTTAAGAAACACATACAAAATTACAAATAAAAAGTAAGTGCAAAATGAATATTTATTTAGAAAGTGAAAATAAATCACAAAATTACATTTACAAAATTGACAAATATCACTATGTTAGTATTGATGAAAGGAGCTCTGGTGGTGCAGTGGTTAAGCGCTGGGCTGCTAACAGAAGGTTGGCGGTTCAAACTCAGCAGCGCTCCTGGCTCCTTGGGAGAAAGATGGGGCAGTTTTGCTTCTCTAAAGATTTACAGTCTCGGAAACCCTATGGGGCAGTTGTGCCCTAGCCTATAGGGTCGCTATGAGTCGGAATCGACTCAACAGCAATGGGTTTAGGATTGATGAGGACCTAATGTTTTCTACATGTCTGATGATTGGAAGCATTTTCCATAGACAAACAGGTGGATCCATGCATTTCCAACCTTATTTCGCCTCTGTTACCCGCATACTTTCTGTGCATCTCCTGGTGAAAGCTCTGATCCTGCACTCCCTGAGGCAATGCTCAGTGGCACCAAACCAAAAACCAAACCTGTTGCTGTCCAGATAATTCTAACTCCTAGTGACCCTATAGGACAGAGTAGAACTGTCGTATAGTGTGTCTAAGGCTGTAATCTTTAAGCAAACCAACGGCCACATCTTTCTCCCACGGAGTGGCTGGTGGATTCCAACTGCTGAGCTTTTGGTTAGCAGGTGAGTGTTTAACCACTGCACCACCAGGGCTCTCTCTCAGTGGCACAGTCTAGGAAAATCCTAGAGCTATTTCTACTCCAAGATGGCAGACAATAACCTAATTATATGCTAGACCTAAACCAAATGCATCCCCAACTCAAGCTCTTCCAAAATCTCACAACTTCTCAAACTCAATCCGCGTGAGAGGTAGAATGACAGAGGGATCATGGGAGTGGAAAAAATAGCGGTCTTAAATGATTGCTATTAAAATGTTTTACTTTTGCATGACCATGAGAATGCCTTGCTTAGGTGCTTCCCTGGACCTTGAAAGGAGCTCGTGTCAGTGAGGGGCCCTGAAGCTTAAGGTGCATTAGCTTCCTTGTAAATCTGTCTCTGTGCAAAGGAAAGAAATAATAATTTGAATAACTATTGTGAAATAAAAATAATGACAAAATTCAGTTATGGTTTAGATGTTTCAAACTCTGAAGGACAATGAACCCTGGAGAATGACTTTTATGTTTCTCATTTACGATGTGTGTTAGGAATAGGTCCATTTGAGAGGAAAAAAAAAAGAGTAGAACATTGTAACTCTTTCATGTTCAAGAACTCACTTGAGGCAGTCAGCCCAGGGAAGTTAGCAATCTAGGATCTTTCTATCCTATGGGTCCACTGTGCATGCCTCCATTCTTAAGTCTAGTCTATGGTCCAAAGTGATTGCTGAATGTGCAGAAGGAAGGTGGATGCTATAAAGAAAAGCACTTCCTCTCCTTTTAAGCCACTTCTCAAAAATATACATGTACCACTTCCATTTGCATGCCACTGGCCAGCACTTGGCCATTCCTATGGCCATGCCCCCATGCAAGGGAAGCTGGGAAATACAGCCTTCATTCTGGGTGGCCACATGCTCAACTGCAAATCAGAAGTTTATGATTGATAAATAAGGGTATAACAGAGATTGAGACAATTAATTACCTCTGATGTGGGACATCATTGATATGATGTGCCAGAGAAACTTGGTAGCTCTGCTATCTCAACTGACAAGATAACTAGAGTGACAAAAATATACGGACTCAGTTTTGCAACAGTGAATGCACACTTAGAGAGTGGGGGGTTGGAGAGTTCTTCTAACTTAAAGTTAGAGTCTCTGCACTGAAAGCTGATTACCTCTTGTATCAGTTAGGCTTATCCAGAGAAACAGAATCATTAGAGGATATAGACATCAAACCGCAGTGCTGTCCAGGCGATTCCAACTCATAGTGACCATATAGGACAGAGTAGAACTGCCCCATAGGGTTTCCAAGGCTGTACATCTTTATGGAAGAAGACTGCCACATCTTTCTCACAAGGAGCAGCTAGTGGGTTTGAACTGCCAATCTTTCGGTTAGCAGCTGAGTGCTTTAACCACTGTGCAACCAGGGATGATAATACAGATATAGATGTAGATGTACATATAGATATAGATAAGGAGAGAGGGGAAGAGGGATAGATGTAAAGAGGGGGATAAAAGGGGGAAAGGAAGAGAGGGAGAATGATTGATTGACTGATTGATTTGAAAGAGCTGGCTTGATTGGAACCAATGTTACAAAACAATAAGTGTTTAAATTTTTGAATGAGAAATTAACTTGAGCTGTAAACTTCCACCTAAAGAACAATAAAATTAAAAAAAAAAAAAAAAGAATTGGCTTGTGTAGTTATGGAGGCTGGTAAGTTAAAAATCTGTGCTTAGTAATGGAGAGAAGCTGAAAGCATTCCTCTTGAAAACAGGAATAAGACAAGAATGCCCTTTATCACTACTCCTATTTAACATTGTGCTGGAAATCCTAGCTAGAACAATAAGGCAAGAAAAAGAAATAAAAGGCATCCAAATTGGCAAGGAAGAAGCAAAACTGTCTCTATTTGTGTATAATATGGTACTAAACATAGAAAACCCAAAAGATTCCATGAAAAAACTACTGGAACTAACAAAGATTCAGCAGAGTAGCAGGATACAAGCTAAACATAAAAAAATCCACTGGATTCCTATACACCAATAAAGAGAACGATGAAAAGGAAATCAGGAAAACAATACCATTTATAATAGCCCCAAAAATATAAAATATTTAGGAATAAATCTAACCAGGGACGTAAAAGACCTGTACAAAGAAAACTACAAAACACTACTGCAAGAAACCAAAAGACATCTACATAAATGGAAAAACACTCCATGCTCATGAATAGGTAGACTCAACATTGTGAAAATGACAACTCTACCCAAAGCAATCTAAAAATACAATGCAATCCCAATGCAAATACCAACAACATTCTTTAAAGAGATGGAAAAACTAATCATTAACTTTATACGGAAAAGAAAGAGGCCCCGGATAAGTAAAGCACTATTGAATAAGAATAAAGTAAGATAACTCACACTATCTGACCTCAGAACCTACTATACAGCTTCAGTAGTCAAAATAGCCTGGTACTGGTACAATGACAGATACATTGATCAATGGAGAATTGAGAACCCAGATGTAAATCCATCCACCTACAGTCACCTGATCTCTGACTAGGGTCCAAAGTCCATCAAATGGGGAAAAGACAGTCTTTTTAACAAATGGTGCTGGCAAAACTTGATGTTCATCTGCAAAAAAAATGAAATAGGACCCATACCTCACACCATACACAAAAACTAATTCAAAATGGATCAAAGACCTAAATATAAAGCCCAAAACTATAAAGATCATAGATGAAAAAATAAGATCAACCCTACAGGCCCTAATCCATGGCATTAACAGGATACAAACGATAACTAACAACACACAAACTCCAGAAGATAAGCTAGATAACTGGGATTTTCTAAAAATTAAACACGCTCATCGAAAGACTTCACCAAAAGAGTAAAAAGAGAACCTACAGACTGGGAAAAAAATTTTGGCTGTTAGAAATCCGACAAAGCTCTAATCTCTAAAATTTACAGGAAAATCCAACACCTCTACAACAAAAAGACAAATAATCCAATGAAAAAATGGGCAAAGGAAATGTGCAGACACTTCACCAAAGTAGACATTCAAGCAGCTAAGACACATGAGAAAATGCTCGTGATCTCTAGCCATTAGGGAAATGCAAATCAAAACCACATTGAAATACCATCTCACCCTGGCATTAATGGCACGAATCAGAAAAACAGAAAATAACAAATGTTGGAGAAGCTGCAGGGAGATTGGAACTCTTATGTACTGCTTGTGGGAATGCAAAATGGTTACAACCATTTTGGAAAATGATGTGGTGCTTCCTTAGAAAGCTAGAAATAGAAATACTATACAATCCAGCAATCCCACTCTTAGAACTATATCCTAGAGAAATAAGAGCCATCACACGAGTAGACATATGCACACGCATGTTCATTGCAGCATTGTTCACAATAGCAAAATGATGGAAACAACCTAGATGTCCATCAACAGATGAATGGATAAACAAACTATGGTACATACATACAGTGGAGTACTACACAACAATAAAGAACAGTGATGAATCTGCAAAGCATCTCATAACACGGATGAATTTGGAGGGCATTATGCTGAGTGAAATAAGTTCACCATAAAAGGACAAATATTGAATGAGATCACTACTATAAAAACTCATGAAAAGGTTTATGCACAAAAAGAAAAAATCTTTGATGGTTACGAGGTAGGGGAGGGGTGGGGATTGAAAAACACCAAATAGGCAATAGATAATTGGTAACTTTGGTGAAGGGTAAGCCAGTACACAATACTGGGGAAGCCAGCACAATTTGTACAAGGCAAGGTCATGTAAGCTCCATAGACACAGGCAAACTCCCTAAGGGACCGAATTGCTGGGCTGGGGGCCCATGGTCTTGGGGAGCATCTAGCTCAGTTGGCATAATATAGTTTATAAAGAAAATGTTCTACATTCTACTTTGGTGAGCGGCCATCTAAGACACTCCACTGGTCTCACCCCATCGGGAGCAAGGGAGAATGAAGAAAACTAAAGACACAAGGAAAAGATTAGTCCAAAGGACTAATGGACCACAACTACCACAGCCTCCAACAGACTGAGTCCAACACAACTAGATGGTGCCTGGCTACCAGCACCGACTGCTTTGACAGGGATCACAATAGAGGGTTCCAGGTAGAGCAGGAGAAAAATGTAGAGCAAAACTCTAACTCACAAAAAAAAAAAAGACCAGGCTTATTGGCCTGACAGAGACTGGAGAAGCCCCAAGAGTATGGCCCCTGATACCCTTTTAGCTCAGTAATGAAGTCACTCCTGAAGTTCACCCTTCAGCCAAAGATTAGATGTGCCCATAAAACAAAAAGAGACTAAACGGACACACCAGCCCAGGGTCAAGGACTAGAAGGCAGGAGGGGACAGGAAAGCTGGCGATTGGGAACCCAAGGTTGAGAAGGGAGAGTATTGACATGTCATGGCGTTGGTAACCAATGTCACAAAACAATATGTATACTATAATGAGAAGCTACTTTGCTCTGTAAACCTTCATCTAAAGTATAATAACAAAAAGAAAAGAAAGGAAAAAGAATAAAAGCTTTAGTTATATGAGGGAGTTACCATAAAAAATAAAAACAAAAATCTGTAGCTCAGGCCAGCAGCCTCAGAAAGGAACTGATGCTGAGTCTTGAGGCAGAATTTCTTATTCCTCAGGGAAACCTCAATTTTGCTCTTATGACCATTCAACTGATTGAATGAGGCCCACCCACGCTACTGAGGACAATCTCCTTTACTTAAAGTCAGTGATTGTAGATGTTAATCACATCTACAAATACCTCTACAGCAACACCTAGATTAGTGTTTCCTTGAATAACTGGGTATTGTAGCCTAGTTGAAGGAACCATGAGCATCCACTGGAACCTTGGTGGCGTAGTGGCATAGCTCAGCTGCAAACTGAAAGGTGGGTGGTCGGAACCCACCAGCCATTTCATGGGAGAAAGACTTGATTCTGTAAAGACTTACAGCCTTGGAAACCCTATGGGGCTGTTCTACTCTGTCCTATACGGTCACTATGAGTCGGAATTGACTTGACACAAGCTATAGCCTAGTTAAGGGGGCAGTTATATAATTCTCGCCTTTCATGTGGGAGACCCAGCTTCAATTCCCAACCAATGCTTACTTGACTACAACTAACAACAATAACAATGATAGACTGGCCAGGTTGACACATAAAATTAACCAACACACACCTGCTCTGAAGAAACCCCACTCCACACAGTCACCTGCCTGAGTCTTCAGTTCTCTACTTGACATGAGTTGCACGTAGAAAAATTTGAAGTTCCTTAACTGGCCATGAAGTGAAAACACTGCCAAAACTGCAGCATATGAGTCAAGGCTGTCCTGCTCCAACTTCTTCAACTATCATCATTTGATATCCCATTTGGAGCATTAAGTAGGAATCCCTATCTCCCCTCACCCAACAGTTTTACCAGTGTTATGTATTGAATTCTGTCTCCCCAAAATATGTATTGTAAATCCTAACCTCTGTGCCTGTGGTTATAATCCCAGTTGGGAATCGGTTGTCTTTATTATGTTAATGAGATATGATTAGCATAGAGTGTGTCTTAAATCAATCTCTTTCGAGATATGAAAGAGATTAAAAAGCAAGTGAAAGAGGCAGAGATAGGGGAAGAGAGATGCCAAGCCACATGAAGATCGCCCAGGAGCAGAAGCTCAAAGAAAAAAGGACCTTCCTCCAGAGCTGACAGAGGAGAAATCTTTCCTCTGCAGCTGGCACCCTGAATTCAGACGTCTAGTCTCCTAAACTGTGAGAAAATAAATTTCTGTTTGTTAAAGTCACCCATTTGTGATATTTCTGTTAATAGCAGCACTAGATAACTAAGACAACCAGTAACTAGCATGCAAGCATCTAGTCTTTTAACATATTTGATAGATAACAAGACAGGTTGAGCCATGTAGCTCAGTATCTTCTCTGTACAACCTCAGTAAATACTCCCCACCATGGAACCGGAGCCAGTAAAACTAGATGCCTGAAGCTAAAATGCATAAAGCTAAATGGTTGGCCTTAACTTTACATGCAGGGAGCTACTGATTATTCCTCTGACTCAGTTTCCTGGTTCCCCTCTAGACCCTATACAATGCATTCTCTAAGTAATCAAAGGAATATTTCAAAATAAATTAGAAATATCTTCAAGACTTCAAGGCCCTACACCATCTAGCCCTTGCTTCTTTCTGGAGGCATCTCTTACCGTATCACTTCCCTCCAATCACCACCATCTTACTCAGCTCCAGCCACACTGAACTTCTTTCTGCTTCTTAAACACGACAAGCTCATTTCCACTTCAGAGTCTTCAGATTTGCTCATCCCTCATCCTGAAGTGCTTTTCCCCTTGGTCCTTCAAATCAAAGAGCACCTCCTCAGAGAGACTTACTCCTCCCTATTGGGTCCCTCTCTACCCCTTCCCTCTGCATTCTTTTCCTTCACTTAGCACAGCTGATTTTAGTTTTGTTCTGTCTCTCCCTCTAGAATGTAAGTTCCACGAGGGCAGAAACTCGGTCTGATCGTAGCTACATCACAAGCAACAAGAGCAGTACTCGCCCCATGGTAAAGCACATGATAAATCTTTGTTATGTGCATTGATGGAATGAATAATTTTCCTCATATCCATTTTTTCCAATTTATATTTTAAGGTTAACAATTTATCTTTCTTACCTTGCATTATAAAATGATAAGTCAGAAATGCAAGCTTAAGGGGGAACTTGGTAAGGGGGAAGGAAATCGTGTAGTTCTGTCTTTGATCCATTTTATTCAGGTTGATGATGAAAACTCCAGTTGACCTTGTATGGCTATGCAGGAATGAACTGAGTGGCAACTCTGCAGGGTAAGAAGGAAGCTTTCTTTGTGCAAAGTGATCCATTTGAAGATGGAAGTTAACCCATCTTTAATTGTGAGGCTAGGCAGCCATCTCAGCGTCTCCAGAAAGAGTAAGGGGATTATCTGAGAAACTTAACTTTTTCATCCCTCCAGGACACCTTTATGAGGCAGGCACTGAGGAATTAGAGTCACAAATTCAATTGGTATCAGAATACAATGACATGATTCCCCACAGATATGGGTTCTCAGGCCCCAGATTATGAAGACTTCTAGTTATCTTTTCCATTTGCCCTCAGACTATCAAGGATAAGGAAATCTCATTATCTTTGGAAACAGTGTCTTTCTTTAAACGCATCCAAAGTCTTTAAGTGCGGCCTATTCCTGATCTATTCTCCAGGAGCACTTTTATTTTTAGCGTTGCTTCTTGTAACTAAAAAGTTTAGTTTATTCCCCAAGGAAATGTAATGGCCTTTTCCCTGAGAATGAAACCTAGAAATATTTGTCCTGAATTGTATAACTTCTGTTTGGGATTTGCACGCAGATTCTGCCGGACGTTTCCAGGGCATTTTTTGACATTCAGAGGTAACATGTAAAATTGAGTATATAGTACCTCTGTCACACATTAAAGTGAAGTGAGCCATGCTTGAGCCAAGAGACACAAGATTTTTGATTTCTCCCCTAGCAAGAAATTATATCCTGTAACATGTGCTTGGTAATTACAAATCTTTGCGTGGGCGTCGGTGCCATATGCATAATACACCCCAGTGGCACCATTTCAAGGTTGCAGAGTCACTTTCTGTAGACGAATCATTTATAATCACCACTGCTGCTGCAGCACTGTCTGTCACGCTTTGCTCTGCATGGGTGTTTCCGTAACGAGTTTTAAAGTTGCTAAGTGATTTCTTTAAAATACAAGCTAATGCTAGTGTATTTGAGATATTTCTTAAGGACTATCACAAAATATCACCATGTACATTGGATAAGAGAGAAAAAAGAATCTAACCAAACTTCCTTCACGGGCTATATTATTGATTCTTATCATAGCAGTAGAATCTGGTAAAAGTTGTAGACATTTGAACATTTTTGTACTTCTCTACCAGAGCAGTGTGGCACCCCTGGGTGGTGAAAATGGCTAAGCACTGTACTACTAATCAAAAGGTTGGAGGTTCAAACCACCCCAGAGGCATCTGAGAAGTAAGGCCTGGTGATCTGCATCTGAAAGATCAAAGCCTTGAAAACCCTATGGAGTGCAGTTCTACTCTGCACACTTGGGGTTGCAATGAATTGGAATCGACATGACGGCAACAAACAACACCACTGTCTTAGTTATCTCGTGCTGCTTGAACAGAAATACCACAAGTGCATGGCTTTAACAAAGAGAAATTTATTTTCTCACAGTCTAGTAGTCTAGAAGTCCAAATTCAGGGCGTCAGCTCCAGGGAAAGGCTTTCTGTCTCTGTTGGCTCTGGAGGAAGGTCCTAGTCGTCATTAGTCGTCCCAGGACAAGGAGCTTCTCTGCGCAGGAACCTCAGGTCCAAAGGACGCGCTCTGCTCCTGGCACTGCTTTCTTGGTGGTATGAGGTCCCCCTGTCTCTCTGCTCACTTCTCTCTTTTATATCTCAAGAGATTGCCTCAGGACACAATCCAATCTTGTAGATTGAGTCCTGCCTTACTAACACAACTGCCGCCCATCCTCCCTCATTAACATCATAGAGGCAGAATTTACAACATATAGGACAATCACACAATACCGGGAATCATGGCCCAGCCAAATTGATACACACATTTTTGGGGGGACATAATTCAATCCATGACAACCACCGTGACCAGAGCATTTTTCCTTTTGAATATGAAGAATCTGATGAGGTGGCAGGCCTTAGGTATTTTTATTTGCTTAGTCCTCTTTGGTCACATTATAGGATAAATAATGATTCACTCATTCATACTTTTATTATTTTTAATTTAATCCCCACTATAATCATGTGGAAATCTTGGTGGTGTAGTGGTTAAGAGCTACGGCTGCTAACCAAAAGGTTGGCAGTTCAAATCCACCAGGCACTCCTTGGAAACTCTATGGGGCATTTCTACTCTGTCCTATCGGGTCGCTATGGGTTGGAATTGACTTGACAGCAACTTTTTATTTTTTATTTTTTAAATAATCATGTGAGGTATGTATTATTATACTAGAAAAATAATAGCAAAGTGGTTAAGAGCATAGGCTCTCAAGTTTGAGTTGACAGGCCTAGGTTAAAATCCAAGCTCCACTACTCCCTAGCTATGTGAGCCCCAAGATCACTTAAATTTTCTGTTTCTCCATTCCTCCTCTCTAAAATGGAAACAATGACAGAACCTCCTGATCAGGTTGTTGTTAGGATTAAATGAGATAATTAATATCAGTGTCTGACACATGATAATTGTTCAATATTCACCATTATTTCTATTATAATCATTTTACAGATGAGATGATAGGCTTAGAGAGGTAACATAATTTGCCCAAGATTACACTTTTGGAAAGTGGTTAACCTGGGATTTGAACCCAGATATCTCTGACTCCAATGAGATGGATTAACACAATAGCCAAACAATGGACTTAAACATTATTCAAGTTGCCTTATGGTCTAGGCCAGGTTGGTAGCATAAATGTGTGAAGTTAGCTGAATGGGGACTACGGTAGACAGAAGAGGTCCTGCCTAGTACAGAGAAGAAAACCAATATTCAGCTGATTGTTACCAGGTGGCAATATTCAGGGTAGCCACATCTTCCAAATTTTCAAATGAAGCAGGCAGTCAGGATTTACATGTAAAGTCTACCAATTTTTAAATGCGGAAAACAACTAATTTATTTTTTAACATTGGCCTGGTGGCCTCTAGTTTATAAAACTCTATGTAAAACTTTTAGACCTTAGTAAAAATATGTATTTTAAAGCCTATGCGACAAGCAGATGACAAAAACTTCCTTGCTGAAAGGGAAGAGGATTTGAAATACTTACTGATGAAGATCAAAGACTACACCCTTCAGTATGGATTACACCTCAACATAAAGAAAACAAAAATCCTCATAACTGGACCATTAAGCAACATTAGGATAAAAGGAGAAAAGATTGAAGTTGTCAAGGATTTCATTTTACTTGGATCCACAATCAACCCCCATGGAAGTAACAGTCAAGAGATCAAAAGACGCATTGCAAAGGCAAACCTGCTGCAAAGGACCTCTTTAAAGTGTTAAAAAGCAAAGAAGTCACTATAAGGATTAAGGTGCATGTGACCCAAGCCATGGTGTTTTCAATCGCCTCATATGCGTGTTAAATCTGGACAATGAATAAGGAAGACTGAAGAAGATGCCTTTGAATTATGGTGTTGGCAAAGAATATTGAACATGCTATGGACTGCCAGAAGAATAAACAAATCTGTCTTGCAAGAATTACAGCCAGAAGGCTCCTTAGAAGCAAGAATGGCGAGACTTCGTCTCACATACCTTGGACACGTTATCCCTGGAGAAGAACATCATGCTTAATAAAGTAGAGGGTCGGCGAAAGAGAGGTAGACCCTTAACGAGATGCATTAACACAGCGGCTGCAACAATGGGCTCAAGCATAACGATTGTAAGGATGGTGCAGGACCGGGCAGTGTTTCGTTCTGTTGTACATAGGATTGCTATGAGTTGGAACCAACTTGATGGCACTTAACAACAATGTGTAGAAATCAATCCATATACAGGTGGTCCAAATTTTTAAAAACCAATTGCCAACTATCCACGATAGAAGTTTTTTGAAAGGTGAATCCTAATAATAAAAATGATAATCTCAATTTGATTGACATGAGATAATTTCAACATATGAATCAGTAAGCATATATTGTTGTTAGTTGCCATGGATTCAGCTCTGACTCATGGTGACCTTATGTATAACAGAATGAAATATTGCCTGGTCCTGTGCCATCTTCATGATTATTGGTATGTTTGAGTCCATTGCTGCTGCTACTGTGTCAATTCATCTCATTAACTGAATTCCCCTCATTTTTGTTGACTCTCTTCTTTACCAGATATGATATTCTTCTCTAGCAATTGATCTTTCCTGATGATGTGTCCAAAGTAAGTAAGTTGAAGTCTCACCATCCTCGCTTCCAATGAACATTCTGGATATATTTCTTCTAAGACTGATTTATTCATTCTTTTGGCGGTCTATGGTATATTCAATATTCTTTGCTTGTTAAAAAAGCATAAACTACAGTGTGCTAATTATGTGCTGAAGTCCCTGGGTGATACAAGCAGTTAATGTATTCGGCTGCTAACTGAAAGTTTTCAAGTCCACCCAGAGGCATCTCAGAAGAAATGCCTGGAAACCTTTAAAATATCAACCATTGAAAACCCTATGGAGCACAGTTCTACTCTGACACACATGGGGTAGCCGTGAGTCAACCTGACTGCAACTGGTTTTAATTATGTGCTAATTACCTAGTTGTTCAATTTGCTAAAAGGACTTACCAGATTCAAAACATTTATGGTCTCAGAACAGCTATATCACTGGCAAAGATTACAGTACAGCAACAGCAGGAGGACATGCATTGAAAGGGGTCTGGAGATTTCAGACTCAGGTGTCTTTGTCTTCCCATCCCTGGGTGGCCAGGATGTGTTTTATTGCCATGTCTTGAACCACCCTCTGCATGCAAGCGCGTGAAATACCTTCTGACCAGGAAGCCCAAAATCTGTTCATGGTGGGGTCTCTTATAGTGAGCCGGTCATATACGCATATTATAGCTATGTAAACAGCCTTAACCAGCAAAAACCCGCAGGCCACTAAAACCAGGTGCAAATCACAACTCAATTATTATTCTTGAAAAACGTTGACAGGCTGGTTCATCCTGCCCCAGAACAACTCCTAGACTCATGGTGATAGACTATCATTTATCTTTAGCTAAAATATTCAGTAGCATTGGCCAAAGGTCACAATCATGTCCTATAGAGACAAGCATACAATCAATTCAGACCAGCTGAGATTAACTCACACTATACCTTCAATATAATTTCAATTTTCTTTAAATTCTCTAAGGAAGAATGGTCATCTTTTTACCAGATTTTTTGACAGGTAAAATCACCTTTGTTATGAAAATATCATTAAATAAACCATTAAGTGAGTTTAATCGTTGTCTTAGGCTGTGTTCTCTAGAGAAGCAAAACCAGTGAAGCATATAAACATACATATAGAGAGATATTTTTTATCACGGAAATGGCTCAGGTGGTTGTAGAAGCTGGAAAGTCCCAAGTCCGTGGGTCAGGCTGGAGGCTTCTCCTGAGTCACTTTACTGCGGGGCTGGCAAACCCAAAACTGGAAGGTCAGATAGCAGACTTCTGGCTCACGGGCTTCGGAGGCTGACGAATCCTAAGACCAGTGGTAAGGTGCTAGGTCAAGTCCTAAGAACTGGAGGTGAGATGAACAGGAGCCAGCTGCAGGATTCAGAGCCAGCAAAAGCCAGTGAGATTTGCCAGAAAGTCCACCTATGTTGGAGGCAGGCCACACCCCCAAGGAAACTTGCTTTTAACTGATTGGCTGCTCATAATAGATCTCATTACAAAGGTGATTACATTATATCAGATCTAATTATGGAAGTAATTACATCATTACATAGCTGCCAAACCACATCATAACTACCAAACCACTGAGAATCATGGCGTAGCCAAGTTGACATACAACCTGAATCATCACAACCATATAAATTACCACTTAATAAGTTTGGGAACAAGCATAAATTACCTTGTTTTTCTGTATTTTATTCTTCAAGAAACCGACTGATTTTTAATCTTGTTAAGGGCATATTTTCAACGTATAGTGAACCAGATACAGTTTTAATAATAAAAGAGAAAATGCTTTTAAATATTGGCTATTTCTAGCTTAGAGTAGCTAATTTTGACAAAGCTAACTTTGTCCTTAAGTTCTTTACTTTCAGATTCAACAAAAAAGTATTAAGACTGTTCTTTTGGTGGAGTTTTTTGTTATTAGCACCACTTATGTGGTATGCTTTTGAGGTGATTATAACACGAATGATGCCTTTTTGAAAAATAATTTGGAACTATTTGAAAATGTCAGTATATGTTTCTCCACATTAATGGCACTGTAAATGACCAGAATAATTTAGGAGATTTCAGACTGAAGGATGCTCTTGTCCTGAAGAGGTTGGAGACAGATAAAAGTACCTGCTGTTCATATTGTTAAGCGGTTTTGTGCTTTTTGGTAATTTGTATATAAAAGAGATGGTGGCTGACTCAAGGTCAATGATTCTCTTCACATGTTAAAAAGGTAAAATCTAGCAGTGCAAAAAATGGTAACTGAATTGTATACAACATCTTCTTCACTAAGTTTCTGGACTTTCTTTGAATAAATTTAAAAATTAAAATGATTTTCCTTCTAAACAAGTGTAAACAGCTGGCCTTGAAGGTTCTATGCAATTTTTCCTGATTTAAAGAAAGTATCACTACGTTTTAGCAAATATACATAAAAATGAACATAAGTAAATTTTCACAAGACGTATGCTTCTAGACCTTGGGAGCTTGGGTTTGGTTATAAGCTTCTCATCCATCCCATCCACTCACTATTCCATAGAGCCAATATCTGCCTGAAAATACATTGTCAACTTCCCAATTAGATTCTTTTGGAAAGAAACCAATCTAAAAAATGAATGCACTATATATATGGAAATAAGTATATTGATAGTTGCTGCAGGTCAGTACTCATCTTTTTTTATAGAGCAGCAGCCTTCAAATGTTTTGTGGTTCTGATACTTCCTAAAAAGATTTTAAAAAGCTGTAATCTCATCGCACATTTTAAAGCTGACATCTAAAATTTTTCCATCCTAAGTTTAAATAGCTGCAAAAGATATAATTTTTAGCACATTGTAAAATATCAACATTTTATAATAAAACTGTTAAATCTCTCTTTTAAATGTATCCATGGAATCTAAATACCATAGTAATTTAATAATCATCATAAAAAACCACCTCTCTTTAAATGTCATGAATTAAATATCATTTCCCTTTCTCCCTAAATTCCTATTTCTAGTTGACGTTCCTCAGAGAATTCTACCTTTATCATATTTTTATGCATGCAGATCTTTTATTTAGTACCCTCTCATATTTATCTGCAACAAAAATAAGAATGAAAATTTAAATGTAATTATTTTTATTTATTGAGATCATAGACTCTATTAACAATTTAACTTTTCTGGATTGAGTAATTAGTATATATACTATTAGTACACAATTGGACCAAATAATACTTTTCAAGTTTTCATTAAAAAAAAAAAAAAAATTAAATTTCAAAAGTAAAAATCTATTGGAAATGCATCTATTTTTTTTTTTGGCATGCAGTTTTTAAATTTGGAAGGAGGCAAAAATGTTACACTTAATGGAAGGCAGAGGTCATGTTAATAAATGCTCATTACAAAGTTGTTCTGACACTGAAGGGAGGGACTTCTCCTGGGCTCCCCACCTACATACCAAATCAGAGTCGGTAGTAAGTACAAATCTGAAGAAAATCCATGTGTCCAACAAGCTGCCATCTCAAGAGCTTTTATCCAGGAGAAATCAGAAAATGAACATTCTTCTTGTCTTCTACTCCTCAGTTGAGTAAATGGGAATGTTTCAGCCAATGAAGTTCATGTCAACAAGGTGCAAGACGGTGCTGGTACAGAGAAAATCAGCAAAGGCTGGCTCCAGTGAGATGCTTTGGAAATCTGCTTTGTTCTGTGGGTTGATCTGTATTCTCAGACAAACTGACAGGATGAAGCTTCCTACACAAGAGGTGAAGCCTAAGAAGAAAGAGTTGAAGGGGAAAGTCCACACGAGGAGACAGAATCAAATTGCAGCATCCAGGTCCAGGTGAGCACTATATACAGGCGGTAGGTGTCCAGCAACTTCAGACACTGCTGGAGTGGAGCTCAAGTATTCCAAGAACCGTGAGATCATGGACACTACCGACAAGGACATGACTATCCACTCAGTTCCTGGAAATGCATTTTTTAATGAGCTATATAATGTTTCTTTCATGTATCTACGGAAAAATAATATTTAATGGTAGAAAAAGTAGATGGGAATGAAAGGAGTTTTCCTTTGAAAATCCAAGATATAGGTCAAAAATCACATTGTGACCAATCATTGAAAGCAATTTGCAGTGCAATTAGGTCTTCCTTCAATTTTGTTGAAACCAAAAGATTGAAAATGACTAGACATGCCAAAATATTTGTAACTAGTTGTTAGAGTCACTTACTGTCTCAACACCTAACAGTTGCCAAATTTTAAAAATTGACCCATGGATTTTACAAATGTGGAAGTGCACCATACTAAGATTGGATGTTGGTAAAGTGTGCCTTTCTTCTACAATAAGTAAAGCAGATCAATTTTGGAAAATCTAGAATGGAAACCAGTCTCCTAAAACTACGTATGCCCCACACCCCCTGGAAAATTGTCATGTACTCCAGGCGTATCCACACCCAACAAGAATAAAGAAAGAAGCTCCTGAAAACCCTAAGAACTTACTGCTCCTGTGATAAGCACCTCTCTAGCTAAAGCCTAGTTCAGTCAGGATCTGTGATTATCTATATTAAAAAAAAAAAAAAATCTCAGGAGACTGATAATGATTCAATTTGGGAAACCATTGAGATAAAGGAAAAACAAAGTGCTTTAGAGTCAGGCAGGCACTGAGTTCCCATCTTACTCCTACCACTTACTAGCTATGTGACCCTAGGCAAATCAACTAACTTCTCCAGTCTCAGCCTTCTCAATGATAATATTAGTAACCTGCCTCTCACGTAGGCATTGTTGGATTAAATTGTATATGTAAATCACTTAGCACAGCGGCTAAGTACATGGGAGTTCTTCAATAAATAACAGCTGTAGTCTTGTCATCATTATCATTTCATTGCCTAGAGTTGCTCCTTGGAAGTTGCCACTACATAGCACTATAGTGTCATGGGGAACAAGTAGGTTTTAGGGAGCCAACTCTTTTACTTTATAAATAATTGTGGGGCGAAATCAGAATGGTTGGATGAGTACGAGAGAATTTCATAAGAAAGCAACACTTTAGCAATTATCAATACTTTTTTCCCTCAACGGGAAACTTAGAAGTAATGAGAAACCAAAAATTCAGACATAAAAAGCCAAAAAACATTTAAATAATCTCATCTATTAGACATATGTCAGGCCATCATATAATTTCAGCAACTTGATCCCATTTAGGAGATTTAATGACCTTACATAAAAAGTCATATGAAAATTAAATTCAATAAAAATTAATGTATACGCATAGCTACCTAACTTAATGAGAAAAATTAGGTTTAGCTGTAAAGGTCTCCAATTTTGATTTAAAGTATATGTGGCTGCTGCTGGAAAACAGAGAAGATGTAAAAACCTCTTGATCTTCAGAAGAGGTAGGTATTTAAATTTAGCAACTAAATGAGAGCTAAGGGAAATACATTTCTTTAATTATAATCTCATCAAAAGTATGTAAATCAAATGACAGTGATACATGGAGGATTTAAATCTTTAAATGCCAAAATACAGGATTAATACATAGAATCACAAAATTATTCAGTAATAATTTGTGTGAAGATGATATCCACTAGCGATCAAACAATAGCTATGCAGAACTTTTTGAAGGGAAATGTAAAATCTGTCATTTATTATTAATACAAGGATATCGAATATCCAGATGATAATGCAAAGTAATCCCCTAAAGATATAAATTTCAATTAGATTAGAAATGTTTAACTGTCATTTAATTAGAAACTAAACAGCCTTTGATTTAGAAGAGAAACTGAAGACTGACATGGTAGTGATGGCTTCAGAGAAGGGCATGTCCATGACACGGTCTATCAATGGTTTAAGATTATAAATCAAAATGGAAATCTCTAGCTTATCGGCTAAATTTTAGCTAGTCTAAGATATAAAATAAAGAGTGAATGACTTTCAAATTTATTCTGTCATGCTATAAGCCAGAGTAAATTCAAATGCTTTATTAGTTTGTACTTCTGCCAGTTACTTTAAGGTATTATCGCAATATACCCTCATGGAGACTAACTCATTAAACAAAAGCCCTGAGAAGTCCCTAAAAAATTTCCCAAACTTTTACAGTAGAAGAACTCTATTAAAACTTCTTTATTCAGTAGATTTAGTTGAAATAATATCCCTAGAAATATAAAGACCACATACAGTGATATGGGTATTAGATTATAATGCAGGTATTAGTATAGACCCTAAAACAAACTTCATAAAAGTATTTTATTGCTATTAAAACTATATAAAAAACAAAGGCTCATTTCTTTTTCAAACTTCAGCTTATGGAAATTCAAAGTTGTAATAAAAAGGAAAAAGACTATAAATTGGAATAAAGCCTGCTTAACACAGTGACAAGGGAGCTGATAACTTGGCAATCTCCAAAACGAAATAGAATCTATGTGTATAATAGTGAGGAATGGAAAAAGAGAATGGATAGGGCAAGACGATGCAAGTACAGGGAGAGAAGGCAACTGACCTCTAAAAGTTCTTGTGAGCCTATATATATATTGAGATAAATTAAATTTGCAAGGACTTCTGGGAAGGCAGTGAGGTTAAAGTGCCAGGAATGTGGTCTACTATTATACTCAGCATTGTATTTCTAAAAAATCAGTAGATTCCAGAACACATTCCCTCTCCATTAATAGATTCACTGTGATTCTGATCTATTTGTTAGATTCACTTACTTAAATTTAATTTGTTTGATGTTCAATTGGTAAAATCTAATGAATTTTCGTCCTTTTAAAATAAAGCAAAATTTAAAACAAATACCACTTGATATCTGTTTATGGAAATTGCAAAAGTATAAACTACAATTTAATATAATACTTTACAAGGGCACATTACAAGCTGTGAAATGGCGGTAAGTATTTGAGACACTGCAGTTAAAGGCAGAACATGAGGTTCAAGCTGGGGAACAGAGGGAAATAGAATTCAAGAATTGAGAAGAGCAATGAAGAGCCACTGAAAGATTTTAAGCAGGTTTTATTTTTTAAAAGATAATTCTGGCCAACTTTAGTCAATAAATGGTCATCAGCATTTGTTGAAGAAGCTATTATGATGCTAATGATTGTTAGCAGCAACATATGCGTTAATGTGCATGTTTTCTGTTGTTGTTCTTGCTCTTCCGGTTCCCTGCTAAGTAAGGATTAGTTAACACTTGCATTTGCAAGATGGGTGGTCATTATTTGGGATCCTGTCTGCCTGTGAACGGAAGAAAAAGAGACCAGGCATACAGATGGTATTGATCGACACACTTTGTTCTTTCAGTACTAACCTCTAACTAGCGGGGGCGGGGGGAAGGAAAGAAAAGCTTCATAAATATAGACTTAGATGCAGGCAGGGATTTCCCTCCTTATCTATACAAATTTCAGAATCCATTGTTCTACTATTAGCCCCACTTTAGAATTGATGATTTCAGTATTATAGAGACAAGAACACTGAAAAATCATTAGGGGTGGAGGAGACTTGTTTGATCTAGAGTGATTTTTCCCACTTAGAACATTTTACCAAACAGTGATTTAATGCTGATAAACGGGTTTGCTCATCAATGTGTACAGGCATGAAATCACTCAGAAGTTTTGATTTAAAAACAGCCAATAAGAAAGGTCTGATTGTATTGAAGTACTGAATAGAATTGATTCTCCATTACTTTTCTTGCTTCCAAAAGAGATGCATATTCCTCAGGAATGGGTGTACTGGTTAAATGGAAATGAAACGCCAAAAACAGGACCTGAACAAATCAGTGTTTTATTTTTACATCACTTCCCTGTTCTTCCTAAATGGCAGTCACTGCATTTTAGATACTGATAAACACAATATTCCTTTCACTACGTGTATAATATGCATTTTTTCATGTTTCCTCTTAACAGTAAATGACAAACTACTCAATCACTTGCATCAAAATATTAATTTCAGTAGCTAGCACCAAAATCAAAATTCGACAGTCAATTGAATGAGCATGTGTAACAAATATCCTCAAATTTACCCCCTTTAAGACATGCGAGTATGATATTTCCATATTCACAAACATCTGAATATTTTTTGGCATTGGACAATACACTACGAAAATTCAACACTTAAATCAGGTAGCATTTAAAACTGGTTGGGATCAAGGAATTCTTTCATTTAATGGCATCATCTTGTTGAAAGCTTTTCCCTTTTGGATGTTCTTCTTCTCCATCTCCCTTCCTGTAATCAGTGGTGTTGGCTTCCCAAAGCCAGCAGTCAGGTAGGTCCATGCCGTCATTCCTCTTCCCTGTGGACTGGCAAGCGCTCTGGAGGAAGAAGCGATTCCAATTTCTGCCAGCGCTCTGGAGGCCACAGGATATGTGTGGCATGGGCATGTAGAAGTCCCAGGGAAACCTGAATCCATAAGAGACACAAAGATAATAACAAAGAAATTGTTTTATAAAAATCATCATTACTGTTGTGCAAATATAAATTTGGTTCCAGGTTTGACATTTCACAGGTAAACCACATACAGCACTTTTCTAGGTGCTTCATACATGTTGTTGCTCTTAGGTGCCGACTCATAGTGACCCCATGTGACAGAGCAGAACTGCCCCCATAGGGTTTTCTAGGCTGTAATCTTTACAGGGACAGATCACCAGATCTCTGTCCCTCGGAGCCAATGGGTGGGTTCAAACTGCCAGCCTTTGGGTTAGCACAAGAGCACGTAACAATTTCACCACAGGGGCTCTTTTTTTATATATGTAAGCTCATTTCAAGGAGCCCTGGTGGTGCAGTGGTTAAGTGCTCAGCTGCTAAGCTAAAGGCGGTCGTTCCAGCCCACCAGCTGCTCCATGGAAGAAAGATGTGGCAATCTGCTTCCATAAAGACTACAGTCTTGGAAACCCTATGGGGCAGTTTTACCCTGTCCCATTGGGTCAGAATTGACTCAACAGCACACAATCACCACAACAAGCTCATTTAATCCTCACAAAACCCAGCTGAAGTAAGTACTACTATCTTCATTTTACAGATGAGAAAATTGGGGACCAGAGAGGCTCAGGGATTTGCCAAAAAGATAAACAGTAATACCTGTGAAAGCCGGAAACTGTGTAAGGCAGAAGCCTATCAGAGAAGGAAAATG
Organism: Trichechus manatus latirostris; assembly: GCF_000243295.1. Taxonomy (NCBI): domain Eukaryota; kingdom Metazoa; phylum Chordata; class Mammalia; order Sirenia; family Trichechidae; genus Trichechus; species Trichechus manatus. Next base: position 4,799,089 of record NW_004444032.1, on the reverse strand, counting down.
CAAATATTTTCCACTAAAACGAGCAATAGAAAAGTGGTAAAACTGTACCCTGTCAAAGGCAGAAAACTTGTGAGACCCAGAGAAACAAGGCAGTTGAGTTCCGGCTCTCACAGTTTTCCCTGTACAACTACCAAGTAGTAGAAACTGGCTTCAGTGCTCAGCAGTCTGACTTCAGAGTCTGCATCCTTTACCACCCACTATGCATGAGAGCCTTTTTTGCATAGACTCAGGAAGTATGAGTCTAGTTTTCATTCTCAGAAATTCCTACAGAGTTGGTAATCGCGAGAAACTTTCATCTATGGAAAAGGCATAAAAATCTGGAGATATATTTTGCAAAATATTTTGTTCACCTACTAGATGAGCAGCAAGAGTTGGGTATGAGACTGGGTAGGTTGTTTCTGTGGAAAGTGGACTGAGCAACCCAGAACTAGCACCCATGAAGAGAGTTGGAAAGCCATGGGAAAGAGGAACAAGGTGGGATGGGAAGAGAAGGAAAAGAATAAAATATGAAGATCATGGCAGATGGCAAACAATCCCTGATGAGCAGAGATTAGCCAGGATAGAGAAGGACGCAAGGGGAAGGGAACTTTTCCTGGAGACCTTAAGGCTTAGCCCAGAGGCAAGAAGGGAGCCCTCAAAGGCTTTTTAGGTCAGTGTTTCTAAACATCAATGTACAGAAGATTGGGGCAGCCTTGTTTAAAATGCAGAGCAGGGCCTTATCCTCAAAGATTATCCTTCTCTAGGTCTGAGGTCCACCACCTCTCTGTTAGTTTGTTGTACTGTGGTGGCTTGCATGTTGCTGTGATGCTGGGAGCTATGCCACCAGTATTTTAAAAAGCAGCAGGGTCACCCATGGTGGGTGTCTTGGTTATCTAGTGCTGCTATAAGAGAAATACCACAAGCCAATGGCTTTAACAAAGAGACATTTATTCTCTCACAGTCTCGTAGGCTAGGAGTCCGAATTCAGGGTGCCAGCTCCACGGGAAGGCTTTCTCTCCCTGTCGGCTCTGGAGGACAGTCCTTGTCATCAATCTTCCCCTGGACTAGAAGCTTCTCTGAGCAGGAACCCCAGGTCCAGAGGATGTGGCCTGCTCCCAGCACTGCTTTCTTGGTGGTATGAAGTTCCCATGTCTCTCTGCTAGCTACTCTCTTTTATATCTCAAAAGAGATTGGCTCAAGACACAATCCAATCTTGTAGATTGAGTCCTGCCTCATTAAAATAATTGCTGCTAAAACCATCTCATCAACATCTGACACAGGATTTATAACACATAGGAACATCACATCCGATAACAAAATGGTGAATAACACACGATACTGGGAATCATGGCCTAGCCAAATTGATACACATATTTTTGGGGGACACAATTCAATCCATGACAGCAGGCATGTTTCAGTGGAGCTTCCAAACTAAGACAGACAAGGAAGAAAGGCCTATTTCCAACAATTAGCCGATGAAAACCCTATGGATCACAACAGAACCTTGTCTGACTTGTTTGTTTTATACACGTCATCAGAAGGGATAAATTGCTAGAGAAGGACATCTTGTTTGGTGAAGTAGAGGGCCAATGAGACCCTCAGTGAGATGGATTGGCACAATTGCTTCAGCTGTGGACTCGAACATGCTGGCAATTGTAAGGATGATGTAGGACCTGGTAATGTTTCACGCTGCTGAACGTAAGGTCACCATGAGTAGGAGTCAACTCCACAGCAGCTAACAACAATAGGTCTGAAATGGGGCCTGGAAATTTGTGTCTTTGTTGTTGTTGTCACTATCAGATACTATTTTAATGGTATTTGGAAGCTTACAAAACACACTCATATTTACACATATTTATTGACTGACAACTCTAAACCAGATTCATGTAAGTTATTTCATTTTATTTTCATGTTTTTCCTATAAATTGGAGCTCCCCAGAGATTAACACAAAAATATTGCTTTCATCAGTTCTTCTACTGACTAGCATCTACATTCAAAAATCACACTGCCCAGAGACTTAAAGCAAGGAGAACTGGAAATTATGGAAGAGATCACCAAAGAGATAACCAGAAATACATTGTAAAAAAAAAAAAGAAAATAAAACCTTGATAACAACTTGAAATGGAAGCAAATAAACACAAAGGGTAGCAAGAAACCCTTGGGCCCAATAAAGGATTTTTTCCTCCAACTTTGTATTTGAAAATCCAACCTAGAGAAAATTTCAAAGTATGGTACGAAATAAAAGCTCTATTCGCCAAAATTCACCAATTATATTAACGTTTTGCTGCATTCGTTTCTCTCTATGTGTGTGTATATACATATATGTGTACACATATACTTTTTTTCTGAACCATTTGCAAGTTGTTGACATCATGCTGATTTTACCCTTAAATACTTCAGCATGTATCTCCTTAGAACTAAGACCTTTTCCTACATAAACACAGTATCATTACCATTGCAAAGCATTTAATATTGATACAGTAATATTATTTAATATACAGTCCATATTGAAATTTACCCAATGTCCCAATGATGTCTTTTACAGCTTTTTTATTAAAATGCAGGACCTAACCAAGGATCACAAATTGCATTCGTTGGTTATTAGTTTGCTTAATTTTCATTCAGTTTACTCTAATCTGGAGTACAGGCCAGTTGTTTTATAAAATATCCTACATCTAGAATTTTCTGATTTTTCCCCCCTCATGAATATAGTTGATATTGTATTCTCTCCAATCCATCATACCAGGAGGCACAAAACATCAGTTTGTCCCATTATTGGTGATGCTAAGTTTGTTTGGTTAAGGTGATGTTGACCAGATTTCTGCTTTGTAAACACATCTTTTTACTTTTGTAATTAATAAGTAATTTGTGGGAGTGACATTTTGAAATAATATAAATATCCTGTGTCTTAGTCATCTGGTACTGCTATAACAGAAATACCATAAGTGGATAGCTTTAACCAAGAGAAGTTTATTCTCTCACAGTCCAGTAGGCTACAAGTACAAAATCAGGGCGTCAGCTCCAGGGGAACGCTTTCCCTGTCAGCTCTGGAGGAAGGTCTGTGTCATTAACCTTCCCTTGGTCTCCGAGCTTCTCTGCGCAGGAACTCCAGGTCCAAAGGACGCGCTCTGCTCCCAGTACTGCTTTCTTGGTGCTATGAGGTTCCCATGTGTCTCTGCTCACTTCTCTCTTTTATATCTCAAAAGAGATTGGCTTAAGACACTATCTAATCTTGCAGACTTCATCAGTATAACTGTTGCTAATCATAAGGAAATCACATCAGATTACAAAATGATATACAATCATACAATACTAGGAATCATGACCCAGCCAAGTTGACAGATATTTTTGGGGGACACAATTCAATCTATGACATCCTGTATGTCAACATTTCATCTAATGGTTTAAATATTCATCAGTGATCCCTGTCTGAATCAATCATTACACTGGGATTACAAATACTGATTTTCCAATTCCCTAATTTCTTCTCAATTTATCAGCTGACATTCTTTTGTGAAAATGTGCATTCCAACCAGATCCCAACTCTCTCTACTTTAATATCAAGAATTCCTTTTTTTAATTCAAAATACGTTACTACGTTTTTTAATTTGTTTGATGTGCAAATGCCCCAAGTCTGGCCAGTAGGAACTCCTATGTCCTTTTGAAATGTTGCCATCAGTCTTTGGGCACTTCCTGACTTTTTGGAACCACTAGATGCCCAGGCTGACCTTGTACTTTAGCTGTTTAAGACCATATTGTGATAACTAGTATCTGTGAACCTATATCAATAACTTTTTTGAGAATGAAGTAGTAGTTAAAGGAAAAGGAGTGATATACAGGAATTACAATTTATGAGTAACGTAAGTACTAAGGATTCTATATGGTCTGGTATGGGAGGAGGTCCCTTGTGGGGGCGGGGGTGAGTTACTGCACTAGGAGATGCCAACCCTAGTGATGCCTCTGCCTGTGGACACCTTGATTTTAGCTCAGTGAGTCTCCCGTTGGACTGCTGACCTCAGAACTGCAAGATAATACATTTGTGTCGTTTTAAGCTACAAAGTTTGTGATAATTTGTTACAGCAGTAATAGGAAACTAATACAAGAAAGTATACACAGAGAAGTCTCATTCCCAACCCCCACCCCAACTCCAATACCCACTGCTGTCGAGTCAATTCCGACTCATAGCGACCTTTTAGGACAGAGTAGAACTGCCGTATAAGATTTCCAAGGCTGTAAATATTTACGGAAGCAGACTGCCACATATTTCTCCTGAGGAGCAGCTGGTGGGCTCATACTTTTTGGTTAGCAGCCAAGTGCTTTCACCACTCTGCCACCTTCTTATGTTTCCATGTTTGTTTTTGCAAAACATAAGCAAATACACATATATATACATTCTATTTTATCCTTCTTTCTTACCCCAAAAGTAGCATACTATATATTCTCTTTTGCACCTTGCTTTTATTCTCAACAATATATTTTGGAAATCACTCCATATCCCTTAATAGAAATGGAGACTCTGTTCTTTACAAAACCCCCCTCCTTACACCACTAGGGGATTCGGCTGATTAATCAGATTAACAAATCTAGACCTGTACTTTCCACTTTGTTGTTGTTAAGTGCCATCGAGTCGATTCTGACTCATAGTGACCCTATAGGACCGAACAGAACTGCCCCACAGGGTTTCCAAGGAGTGGCTGGTGGATTCGAACTGCTGACCTTTTGGTTAGCAGCCAAGTTCTTAACCACTGAACCACCAGGGCTTCAGGAAATTCCACACACCTGGGAAAGGTAAACCTAACCAACTTTAAAGAATTCCTTAAATATATTCCAGAACAGCCTGAGTAACCATTCCAACCATGTTAACTCCCAGGAAATGCTTCCAGAGCCCAAATGACCTGTCATACTGCAGTTTGTTTTTGTTTTGTTTTTTTTTTAAATCTGTTCTTATTCTTCTCTAGGCTCATCCAAGCTAGAGAACAGCTGGTCTCCATCCCCTCACAATAAACCCTTTTTAGATGTGATACATGCTATTCCGTTGTACTCAAGCCTTTATTTGCTTTTCCAAGTTGTTTAACTTTTTTCATAAGGTTCATTTGCCAATCTTTAACTTGGCTGCACTCTTGCCAATATATTTGCTTGTGTTCTTAGTTTTGGAGCTCAGTTTTGGACATAGTAATTCAATTCTGCTTTTTAATCAACCTTCATTTTTACAAAACTAATCTGATGATTCTTTTATTCCAAACATTTATTTCAGATACTATTCTCATTTACTGAAAGGAAATAATTCATCTCCACAATTATGACTAATAATGGTGAAAATTTTATCAGATGCCTAATATCAATATTGTTTAAAATTATGGTGTGGGAATGCAACATTTAGTTTTTTTTTTTTTTAACATACTGAGGTTAATATACAGATAGACTATTCGCACTCTTAGCTGTCTTGTCATGGATCTTTATATTTTTAATTGATACGTCTACAGATTTGTAAAGGAAGTAATAGAAGGAAAAATGTATGAATGTTTTTTAAAATTATAAATTATGCTTCCGATACAACTTTGGCTTACACGTGTGCCAAATATAATCACCGTCATCATTTTCCTCTTTGCTGACACTTAGCGCTATGACACACTGTATTACAAATGACTTACACATACTGACTCATTTAAGTTTCACAATAACCCTGTGAGGTAGGTACTATTATTATCTCCACTTCATAGGTGAGGAAACCTAGTACAGCAAGCTTAAGTAACTTTCCCAAAGTTACACATCTAGTAACTAGCAGAGCTGAGACCTGAATACATACACTCTGGTTCTAGAACCTCTATGTCAGGATCACCATATAATTTATCACCCAAATGAGACACTTCTGACAGACAAAGGGGGCACTACTTTAATAAGTCAGGATAAGGATAAAGCAGGACTGTCCTGGACAAACCAGGACATGGTCACCCTAAGTACACACTGCTTCTCCATACTGCTAAATCCCCGTCTTTTCCAGAGGCAACCAGATTCATCAAAAGGAAATGCACATGAATAAAAAGGAGCACTTTGCTGGAAGCCAGTTTTGCGAGATGTCCCAGTACTCACAAAATAGAAAAAGGGATATGTGTAGTGGGAAAAAATATGTTTTTGTTATTAAAATGAGAGGGATGCTTAAGCATACGCAACTTCTTTCCCTCAACAGGTTAAGCACCTTGGCCGACCAATCGACCTAACATTTTATTGGAACTTGACTCTCTCCTCTCCTAACTCTTTAGAGTCTTATGTGTGATTTTGTCTCCTTCAATGACTCACAGTATGTTCATTATAAGGAAATTACTTTTACACTAGATTTTAAAATACAACAACAAATATATACTAAATAAACCATTTGAAACCCTTAGCAGAACATTGTACTGTTAGGGTATGTTGAATGAGTTTATCCACCTGTATTAGTGGACCTCTTACAATAACTCTGCTTCCTCTAGGGGAGAGTGGGAGGGACTTTGTACCCACAGATTGGGAATCACTGATCTAGAGCAGTAATCACCAAACTCTTTTGATTGTGCACCCCATCAACAAAAAAAATCGAGCATTTACCCCCAGTATAAAAGTAACCCTGGGTGGTGCAAATGGTTAAGTGCTTGACTACTAGCCAAAAGGTTGGTGATTTGAACCCATCCAGAGGCGCCTCGGTAGACAGGCCTGGCAATTTGCTTTAAAGATCACAGCCTTGAAAACCCTATGAAGCAGTCCCATTCTGCACATATGGGGACACCATGAGCCAAAATCAACTAGATGGCACTAACAGCAACAATAATAACAGCAATACATTTAAAAAATTCCATATATACTATTAACAATATATAAATCAAATGTTAGTAAAGCTCAAGTTTTATTTTTTTTTAGATATGAATATAAATTCAAATAATTTTTTCTCTCATCCGATAGATCTCACACCTCTTGAACATCCATGCTTGCAACTTCAGAGATCTCACCAAAATTACCGGCTAGAAGGTGATCGGTGCTATCAGTCACCTGGTTTGTTTTGTCTACACAATGCCAAGGAAACACATGTACAAAATTTACAGTGAATTCCCTGTTTTGGATCGAATTGGCTCTACTGAGAAGTTCTCTGGGACCTGGAAGACATAACCTTCATGAGCCCAGCCTTCCCTTCAGATGGCAGGAGACACAGGTGTGTGTTTCTCAGATTCCCTCTGCCCCCTTTTCATAGGCCCTACAGTCTATCTAACCATCCTCCTTTTCTTGGCTGCAGAACATCCTCTCTTAAAGGAATAGTTTGAAAGGACATGATAAGGACAAGCAAAAGCAAAAGAGGCCAGAGGTGGGATGGAGGGAAAAACAAAGGAAAGAAGATAAGGAAGAAATAAGATTCTTAGTAGGAGCAAAGACCTTTTTAGAAAGATGTTCAAAACTATAGCCAGGGTCAAAAGAGGACCAATGTGAGAAATGAGATGAGGCAAAAAAAGCTTTCAAGTTAATTTGATTTGAATATTTTTTAAATAAGAAAAGTAAACACATTTTATCTGAGCTACTAACAAAATCTATCTTTGACAAATTTACTTAGTCTGATGATATTTATTCTATAATAGTAAATCACCTACAATTATTTTTGCAAGTCAAATAAAACTAGAACAATATTCAAACTTTGAAGAAAGTTGTTTTGTACTGATTTCCCAAAGCTTAAAGAAATGAGTCAACTTTCTAATCTGATATTTAAGATCCTTTGCAGTCATGTCTTTCCAAAGTGATCTTCATTATTTCTCAGTGTGAATGCTCTACTCTAAGGCCTCTCCACAGAACATCCAACAGGACAGGCCAACGTCCACCTTCAAGCATTATTGTGCTCCCAATTTCTAATCCTCTTCCTTATACCACACCAACTCTCCTGAAAGACCCAACTCTACCCTAACTCTTCCATGGAGTACTTCTCAGCCACTCTAACCCATATCCATTTGTTCCTGCTTGTCTCAAGAAATCAAGGCCTAGTGTTGGGTCCATCCAACATCATGTTTTTCAAAAAGAAAAGAGACTGCTAAGCTTGAGTTAAATACATAAAGAAGGAAGTGTAGCACAATCCCTTTCTCCCTTGACTTCCCAACCTTTGGTCACAGGGGATTGTAGAGCTATAACCTAGTTGTTTTCAGTTGGAATGTAAAAGGCTGGTGGTGGGTATTTGGTTAAAGACCCCTCTTGGATCATGACTTGTCTGCCAGTGATCTCTACCTTCATGTGCTTGTTTCAAGGGGAAACCAATGGTTCAGGCCGCAATACCTTATCCAAATGAGCAAATCAAGCACAACGGTAGCCGCATCCTTAGTCAAGCTCAGTCCTCTCATAGCTTCCCTCTTCCCAGATCCACCTCCATTCCATCAAAAGCAGGTCCAACTCCTCACTGGGACACCTACTGCCAGGTTGTCACATTGGAAAACCAACTGTCATCTCATTGGTTCATTTACTTCTAAGTCCCATTCATTAGAGTTAGGAAACTCATTATTATTGGGTTAATACATGTATCTAGCTTAGGGAAACAAAGTTTAATAATAATGGGAACCACAACATTTTTGTGATTAGGTCAGCAATGGCCAAAATAAAGTAAAAAGTTTTTATTTTTTACTTTCTTATCAGGGTACTTACAGTTCTTAAATAAATTTGGCTCTTCATCTTTTAAAATGAGATAATCACAAATGGAACTTTAAGAAATTCCCTATGTATAATGCAACCATATAATTTATCATCCAAATTGGGACACTAAAGAATATAAAGGACTATTAATAATTATGCTGGACAGTAGGTTAAACCACCGTAGCCCCAGGACATATGGTAACCCTACCTAAGCATCAAATCTTTGTGATACTCAGTTGTTATTGATTGTTGTTATATTCTGAGAACTTTACGTATACATTATCTCTTTTATTTCTTACAATAAACTTGTGGTGTAGATATTATTATTTCAGTTTTGCAGAAACAGAAATGAAGGCTCAGAGATACTCAGTAATATGCTAAAGGTTGCCAGTCTGTTAAACAATAGAACCAGGATTTGAAATAGGCATGGTTCAAAACTCATACTCCTCACTACAATGTACTGCTTCTCCCCTCTTATATTATTTAATGATTTATGTTTAAATGTCTATAGCGAGAGTCTGCAAACTTTTTCTATAAAGGGCCAGATATTAAATAGTTTAGGCTTTCAGGTGATACAATCTCTGTCACAAGTACTCAACTCTGCTGTTGCAGCACAATAGCAGCTATAGACAATACATAAGCACATGGAAGCTTTATTTCAATAAAAGTTTACTTACAAATGCAGGCAGTAGGCTTTGTTTGGCTTGAAGGCCATAGTTTGCCAATCCAAGAGGTCTATATTCTAGATTCTAGAGCATCTCTGAGGACAGAGGCTCCATCTTACTTTTTCTGTCTTATAAATTAGTACAGTGTTTTGCACAGATTGGAAATTACTCTTCAGCAATAAACATTTATTGAATAAGTGAATGTTGATTAGGAAGGAAAACTTAAATTTGGAAACACTGTGTCCTATGATCTGCGCATCAAAGAAATTCCCTAACCTACCTTAAGAGAAACATCTATAATTCTTTATAAAATAGTATTAAGTTGTGTTAGGGCTTCCACAATCACTAATGATGTGCCACAATGGACTGGCAGCAAACTACTCCTACCAAAGAAATGTGATATAGTCTCAAAATAATTTTAAAGGGTATAATATGGAATTTAAAACACATATGCATGTAATGAATAGATTTTAAATCTTGACAAACTATTTACTGAGTCTTCTCAAGTATTTGTTTATATTACAAAGGCAATGAAAATTGGGTTTGGATTGCCTCTGGTGACACCATTTGCCTACAAGGCAAATGAATAATGACAGGGAGAAGAATGACTTACTACAACTAACCCCCAGTTTTTTAGGCTGGGTCTCAAGTGGTTATTTGGGTAATTGATGCTTATTCTGGCTATCTGTCCTCTTCTCACACTAAAATTTTCTAGAACACAATGTCAACATTAATATGCCCACAGAGTTATCCAAGGAATATTTCCCTGGTGCTGCCTTCACAAGGGGCTCCAATTCTTTCTGGACTAGGATGTTGCCACGGTAACCATTGCTGAGGCAGGGCTGGGCACTGTAGATAGTGAGGGGCATCACTAAGAGAAACACAGGACCCCACTCTTGACCTTCACTTTGGTATCATGCACCCAACATGATTCAGCAAGTGGAAGGGGATATCCTGACAATGCAGGGATATTGCCTTCCTGACTCCCACTTCTGTGGACAGCATTTTTTGCTAATGTCACCATCACACATCAACAACAACAAAAATAAAGGCACTTCTTTATAAACAACCTAAGAGACTAGGAGAGAGAGTGAGAAGAGCAAATAATTTTTTTTAACAGATATTGTAAATCTGAAATTTCTTAAACTACTGGCAGAAACAAAGGCATGGTGTAAGTAAATCAGGCAGAACTAGTAATAAGGACATACAAAAACAAATATCATTTGGAGCAATAAGGAATTGTATTGTTTAAGAAATAATATGAAAAAGATATTGGAAAAATACTAAGACGGAAGATTAGAAATAATGCTACTCACTTTATTTGTAAGCATGGATAACATTCAGATTTGAATTTTCCGTCAACATTTTTTAATATAGCAGACAAGGTTCTTGGAGATAATAGTATTGGCCTATCATCCACTCACACATTTCCAAGATGCTTGTCTGCACAGTGTTGCACAGGTAAACACAACTCCTGCTGAACAAAATCATGTACAAAGACTGCTTCCATTCTAAATGAGCACGACTGGCATCTACTCGAAGACAAACAAAGAAGAGCAAAGCTCTCATTCTCAGGGACATGAGGGGCACGCGCAAAAGAATTGTACAGAAGGAAAAAACAATTCTAAACATCTAAGCTTTGGTAAGCAAAAATTATATAGGAATGGAGAAGGGGAGAAGACAGGCTCTGGGAAAATGGAAAAAGAGGAAAGAGTAGCAGATAAGGTAAAAGCCACAGGGGTAATGGTGGCACAATGGGAAAATTTTCTTTGTGAGGAATAAACCACTTCCATTGCTGCATCCAAAATCACTACTCTTCTCTGGAGATCAAGCAGTAGAGCTAGTTCTGCCAAATTCTGTCAGCATCTAGAAGAATCCAGCACTCTTCCCTCCTTTCTCTCCAAACTGACAAGAGTGAGAGTCCTTGCCCGTAGGAATATTTCCCTTAGACGAGAACACCTTCCTTCCTGAAGATATAATACAAGTCCATAATACCTTATCTGCAATTCCAACACCCAAAAAGCTCCAAAAAAACAAGTTTTTGTAACCCTCTGGTAGCAAAATGTGACCAGACTTGTAATAAAATTCTAGTCTTTACTTATCCCACAAAGTGTACCTATTTATAATTTTTGCTGCAGAAACATTAATGTATTTGATTATACAGGCAGCCCAAGACCCTGCTGGGAATGTGATGGTACATACAGTATAGGCATAGTTTATAGATGATGTTTATAGACACTGATTATCACCTTTCCAGCATCAAAAAAATCTGAATTCTGAAACACATAAACCCCTCAAGGTTTCAGATAAGGTATTTATAGTGTCTGCAAAGAGATAATTACCAAGGAGAATAAATGTTTTCAGAGTGATGGGCTTAATCCTAGGCGGGAGGGGTACCCTGTTAGATGCTGGAAATATACAGAAGGTAATAAAACATGATCCCTGTCCTGGTGGCGCAGTGGTTAAGAGTATAGCTGCTAACCAAAAGTCGGCAGTTCGAATCCACCAGCAGCTCCTTGGAAACCCCTATGGGGCAGTTCTACTCTGTCCTATAGGGTCGTTATTAAGTCAGAATCAACTTGATGGCAATGGGTTTGGTTTGGTTTTTTTGGTTGTCTAGAAACTCATGGTCTTCTGGGAAGGACACATGTAAACAAAGGATGGAGAGACAATGCAACACAATGGCATATGAAAGGGCCAAGTGCCCTGGGAGCATTGTGTAGCCAAGCCTGGGGAAGGCTCCACTGAACAGATGCACTCAAGCTGGCTTCAAAGGATGCAGGAGACTTCCCTCTCCTGAGGGCAGACCTTCACCTATGTCATCCCCTGGCAGACTTTTATCTAGAACATTCTCCTAATCCTTCTCATTGTCCTCCACTGAATTTCGAAGTTGAGACAACGTGGTAGGTTGATACAATTCAATGTTTTGCAATCAAAAAGTAGAGCCATGTGCGTTACAAAAATTCAAAATGAGACTCTCTCTTTGAAAGGCCTCATCTTAGGACAAGTGTTTTCCTTCATTACCAACAATTTTAACTTTAATCATTTCAAAGCAATTTTCCTGTTCAAGCCTTAGCTTTAATCAGAATGTATTTTCAGGTCACTTCATGGCCTCTTCATGATTCTCTCTAGATAACTACAGAATCATGCATAATCATTCTAGTCCCCCCAAGACACCTCAGTGAGTAGTTCATTCAAAATTTTATGCAAAAATAGATACGAAACAGGCCTCTAGGGGTATCTTCAGCTAATTTTCATGAATTAATTTCCCAGGATTAATGTTCATGCACCAGTCTCTTTACCACAGAATCAAATCACTGGAGCTGAAGTGGTCTAACTCCTTATTTTGCAGCTTGATTAAGCAGGTGATGAAATACTTGAATATAATTTGTATAGTTAGTGACTCCCAGTATCCACAGTAACCCACAGTGGATGCATGACATTGTTGTTGTTGTTAGATGCCTTCGAGTCAGTTCCATCTCATAGCCACCCAATGTACAACAGAACAAAATACTGCTTACTTTTGCACCATCTTCACAATCATTGCTATGTTTGAGCCCATTGTTGCAGCCACTGTGTCAATCCACCTCATTGAGGGTCTTCTTTTTTGCTGACCCTGTACTTTACCAAGCATGATGTCCTTCTCCAGGGACTAGTCCCTCCTGATAACATGCCCAAAATATGTGAGATGAAGTCTCACCATTGCTTCAAAGGAGCGTTCTGGCTATACTTCTTCCAAGACAGATTTGTTTGTTCTTCTGGCAGTCAATGATACATTCAATATTCTGGCCAACATCATAATTCAAAGGCATCAATTCTTCTTCGGTCTTCCTTACTCATTGTTCAGTTTTTGCATGCATATGAAGCAACTGAAGATACCATGGCCTGCCTCAGGTGTACCTTAGTCCTCAAGGTGACAAAAATGGATGACATTACTGGCTGATACTTCATTATTTACTTGTGATCTTTCTTGTAGCTGATGTCCCACATGCTGTTTTTATGTAAGAAATAAAACCATTCATATAAAAAGAGGAGGGGAGAGGTGTCAACATCTTTATTGTTGTTGATATTGTTTTAAACCACATTCAGACCAAGTGGACAGGTGGTTACAGAAAGGAACTAGATTCCCTTTGGTAAGAGGAGACTCCAGGCCACAACGTATATGATATCCATTTCCAGTCAGTCCTCTGGTGAGGTGATCTCCCTTCATTTGGGTGGCTATATGGTGATCCAACAGAATGTGGAAATTATTGAACAGTATCATTAATATCACACAGAGGTAAAGTTTTGCCAAAGATAATTCAAAAACGGTTGCAGTAGTACATCAACAGGGAAGTGCCAGAAATTCAAGCTGGATTCAGAAGAGTATGTGGAACTAGGGATATCACTGCTGATGTCAGATGGATCTTTGCTGTAAGCAGAGAATACCAAAAAGATGTTTACCTGTGTTTTATTAACTATGCAAAGCATTTGACTGTGTGGATCATAACAAATTATGGATAACACTGCAAAGAATGGGAATTCCAGAACATTTAATTGTGCTCAAGCGGAACCTGTACATGGACCAAGAGGTAGTCGTTCGAACAGAACAAGGGGATACTGTATGGTTTAGAATCAGGAAAGGTGTGTGTCAGGGTTGTATCTTTTCACCGTACTTACTCAATCTGTATGGTGAGAAAATGATCTGAGAAGCAAGGATTGGAGGAAGACTAACAACCTGCAATATGCAGATGACACAACCTTGCTTGCTGAAAGTGAAGAGGACTTGAAATACTCACTGATGAAGATCAAAGACTATATAGCCTTCAGTATGGATTACACCTCAACATAAAGAAAACAAAAATTCCCACAACTGGAGCAACAAGCAACAACATGATAAATGGACAAAAGATTGAAGTTGTGAAGGATTTCATTTTCCTTGTTTCCACAATCAACGCTCATGGACGCAGCAGTCTAGAAACCAAATGGTGTATTGCATTGAGCAAATCTGCTGCAAAAGACCTCTTTAAAGTGTTAAAAAGCAAAGACGTCACCTTGAGGACTAAGGTGCGCCTGACCCAAGCCATGGTATTTTCAGTCTCCTCATATGCACGCGAAAGCTGGACAATGAATAAGGAAGACTGAAGAAGAATTGATGCCTTTGAATTATGG
>NW_004444032.1:4750976-4784562 GCF_000243295.1 Trichechus manatus latirostris | reverse complement strand
AAGAAGTACAGCCAGAATGCTACTTAGAAGTAAGGATAGCAAGACTTCATTTCACATATTTTGGACATGTTATCAGGAGGGACCAGTCCCTGGAGAAGGACATCATGCTTGGTAAAGCAGAGAAAAACAAAACCCATTGCTGTCGAATCGTTTCCGACTCCTAGTGACCCTACAGGAGTTCCAAGGAGCAGCTGGTGGATTCAAACTGCTGACCTTTTGGTTAGCAGCCTGAGCTCTTAACCACTGCACTACTAGGGTCAGCCAAAAACAAAAAAAGGAAGACCCTCAACACGATGGATTGACATAGTGGTTGCAATGATGGGCTCAAACATAGCAACAAGTATGACAATGGCACAGGACTGGGCAGTGTTTTGTTCTGTTGTACATAGAGATGTTATGATTGGAAACTGACTCGACGGCACCTAACAACACAATATGGCATTGAGTCTCTATCTAGCTATATCTTCCTCTCCCCGCCCCCTTCTTTATTCTTTCTTAAAATTAAAAAAAAAAAAAGTGAGGATGCTTACAAAATAAACAAATAGGGCAAAGAGAAGATAAACAGAAGTGAACTATAAGGCTCAAGATAGTTGCTGTGAATAGCACCACACCTGGTACTTAACCATTTGACAGTCAAAGTGAAGAAGACAACATGTCAACTTACACAGGCCTCATGTAAGAGGAGGAAACTTCTGAATTTTTAAGGAAAGCTAAGTTTTTCCCTGACCAAATTTCTGCAAGAAATTTCTCACACAGCTTCTATCTCAGGAAACTCTGAGAATCATAATGAACAATGATCACAACAGTAGATTCCCAAGAAAAGGCAGAAGAATTCAAATAGCTGGCAATCTGATGAACATTGTTCTGCAGGACACTAAGGTGATGTCTTGTATGCAGTCTTCTAGAGATCTAACTTACTCCAATAATAAGAATTTAGATTACATTGAGGCGTGGGTAGATAGGATGCCCTTTAAATTATCTTTTCTAATACCATTTCTCTCAATTGTGCTTTTGATATATAAGATCTGTTCTGTGCTCTTTGTGGCTGAAGATAATTTCTAATCCTAAATTATTGCTACATATCTGTAAAGAATGACTAGTCAGAATTAATGATCCACTCCTCTCTACCCTTCTCCTCATCCTGGAGTAACACTTCAAGTGGTCAGAACCATAATTGCAGTTCTTAAATTTTCATCAGGAGCTTGCCAAAAGTCAGAAAAATTGTGTTACTATAGAAAATCATAGAGTCTAAAAAACAATAAAAGGTAATTGAAAAAGTGGCTTAAAACCTAGCAAAACTGACTGCTCTGGAAGAAATATCTACCAGGTACTTGAAATTCTAAAGGTGCATATGGTGAAGCAGGACATACTTCTTTAAGATCAAGACAGGCGTAAGCATAGCACACTTGGATGCCACTGGCCTAAACCACGTTTGCATGTCTGTGTGTGTCTAGGTCAGGGGCAATTCCCTCTCCCACTCTGTACCTACCAAGATGAATGGTCTAGCTATTCCTTCTCTCCACCCCCAGCAGCTAGGGGGAAAGCACCTGTCCTGGGCACAGCCGATCAGATACCCACATCTGGGACCATGAATGTGGAGGGAGTGGCACAAAGATACAAGGTCAGTCAGAAACGACTGGCAGAGACATTAGTGCCTGGAAGTGTCTGGTGATACCATCTGCCATCTTCCCCTTGTTCCTGTGGTGTGACATGTGTTGCTAACTACCAAATTCCTGAGCCTAGTTATCAGTCTTCCCCATTGATTCTGTGAGCTATACAATATATTTCCAATTGCTTTTTTTTTTTTTTTGGCTTAAATTAGGATGGGGAAAAAAAGTTATGATAGGTTTGTGTTGTTTGTAACCCAGACACCTAACTGGTACACCACCTTGAAAATACTGGTAAAAGGTTGTTTATAAGGATATTAGAATCTAAGTCCCAATTCCCCAGGTGAGGAAACTGAGGCCCAGAAATGACCTCCACGGTCATCCAGTTAGCTTGAACTAAAACCCTAGCACTAGCTTCTTGTTCAAAATCCTCTTCACTACACCTGTCAGTGAAATGAGGTGAAAACCAAACCTGTTGCCATGGAGTCAATTCCGGTTCATAGGGACCCTGTAGGATTGAGTAGAACTGCCCAGTAGGGTTTCCAAAGAGCAGCTGGTGAATTAGAACTGCCAACCTTTTGGTTAGCAGCCAAGCTCTTAACCACTGCACTACCAGGGCTCTCTTAACCATTAAAGAGCCCTGAAAATTGTAGTATTTGGCAAGGAGTCTGCACCGATGCTTTCTAAGTCTGCCTTTACCCGAGGGAAAAGTGAGTTCTTTCATTTTCTGGGAAGAAAAACATACGCACCCTGCACGTTAAAGTTTATACACAGTCCTGACACTCCTTTTGGGAACTGTTGCTGATTTGCAGCAGCAGCAGTTCACGTTACAAGCCACTGGGCTGTAAGAAACACTTGCTGGTAGTGGCGAGAAAGCCAGTGCTTATTACAGCAGTGAGAAGGTTGGGTTGATATGCATCAAAGACCCTGGAGAATACACAAATGTGGAAAGGCTTGAAAGTGTATGCTTTTTACTCAACACAACAGCTATGAAAAGGCCCCCTAGGTGCAAAGGACAGGACAAGGTGCTCTAAGTCTACTGAGATATAAGAGATACAGACTCTAGCCTTAAAGAGCTTACAACTCAGAAGGGAAGACAACCGTCACAAGCTGACCCATGGGATATGTTTTGCACAAGTGGAGGTCACAAGAAATGAGACATTATCTGGGGAGTGATACAAACCATTGAAGGATTAAGAAGAGACAGGTTCTAAACTGTAATTTGGGGAGCCATCTCTGACTGCAATCTAAAGACAGACAAGAAAAGGCAAGACTGGTCATCAAAAGGACAGTACAGAATATTTTTGAAATGGTGCAGACAAGAGATATAGTCCTGGATAGGAGAAAAGGAAAAAAAAAAAAAAAAAAAAGAGGTACTTTGAAAGTGCAATCCACATTTCCTAGCCTCTATTACATTCCTCAACTTGTTCTCAGGATCACTTGAGAAAGCCTTGCTCTCTCACACCACTGAACACTTGCACACACTGCACTCTCTGCATCCTGGAAGGTCCTGTTCTTCTTTCCCTGGATAACTCCTCTTCACTCTTCCAGATGTAATTTAGGTGTTACTTCCTCCCAGGGCCCTTCCCGTCCTCTTCCTAGTCTCTGTAGCCTGTGTATATTTATGATAACTAATTATTATCATATTGTACTGTGATGATTTATTGATTTTTTTTTCTCTTTTATTAGGTGTGAGCTTCTTGAAGTGGACACTGACTTGTATTCCCAATGCAGGGCATGAAAGTAAAACAGAAGTTCAAAAGATGTTTGTTGATTGATTAAATAAATAAATGAAACTAGAGACCATGTGGATGTACATTAGATACAACTTGGCAACGGACTGGAAGCTGAGACAGAAAGAGGTGTTGTAGATGACTGTCATTTCTTACCTGCCTAAAAAGATGTCAATGCCACTAATAAAAGAGTAGAAGGAGCAGATTTTGCGAAAATAATGCACTCAGTTTTAGATTATTTAGTCTGAGATTCCTATTGAATGCCACATCTGACATGCAATTGGAAATTCTGTGCAAGAGTTCAGGCAAGAGTGCAAAGTAGAACTTTGAGATGCAGGAGTTACCCCTTTACACCCATGGGAATGCAAGTGCTTACCTAGGGAAGGAGAACACAAGAGAACAAAGGAGAGCCTCCTGGAGGAACATAGCCATTTCAGGGATAATGCTACTCTATGCAAGCCTCAATAAACTAATTTGAGAAATAACACACCCAGAGCTTGTGAGACTAACATGCAAGTTAGTTGCACCTCTCAACTTGTAAAAGGGTGGGCATTGAGATTAGACACCCCAGAATAGAACAGTCAACGGGGAGAGGAGGAGATGGTTGTGAATCACCTGGAAGCTTCAACTGTTGGTTCTTTTGATTCAGTCTAGAGAACACGTAAAGATCCAGACAAACCCTCTGAAAATTCTGAAAATTATGTACATATAGTATGGCTAGTCATCTGTATAAATGCATACGTCTCCTCTACCAAATAGGTAATGTAAAACCAGTCAGTAGATTAATCAAAATATCACCTCCAAGAGAAGTAAATGTTTTGTTAGTTTATAAACACTTTGCCTTCAAAGGGGCAAATGAAATGCTTTAAAAAAAATTTAGCTGAATTTTAAATGAATTTCACAAGCTTTTAATACTACTTTGGTCAGAAATCAGCTGTCCATGTGAAACAAAAATGCTACTAAAATGGGTAATATGTACTATTTATGAGGAAGACCAAGTGGCACAGTGGTTAAGCACTCGGCCGCTAACCAAAAAGTTGGTAGTTCAAACCCACCAGTCACTCTGAGGGAGAAAGATATGACAGTCTGCTTCCATAAAGACTACAGCACTGGAAACCCTATGGGGCCGTTCCGCTCTGCCCTGTATGGTTGCTGTGAGTTGGAAGTGACTTGATGTCAATGGATTTGGTTTTAGTTTGGTTTTATGAGGAAGAATCATAAATCTTTTAGTTTAAAATGTTAGGATCTGTTTACTTTTTATCAGGTTAACTACTGAATAAATTAAAACAAAAGAAAAATTAAAAATAGTGGATGGATTTTTGCTACTTTTATTATTTGTAAAATAACCTAGGTACCCTCTTGAGAAGTTATCTTGTTAGTGAAGCACAGCTTAAATGACCAAAAAAATAGTGATACTGTGAGCATGTTAAAAGCGTATTTTTCCAATGTCAATTCCAATATTGATATTAAGTTCCTGAATATACAGACTTCATTGTGGGTGTGCTAGGAATTAAGTTAATGGAGTTATTTCAGGTTTTTATGACTTCTATTACCTAGGTGATTTTTTTTTTTTTTAAGATTTTGAGTTCCTACAAATAATGGTTATTTTGCTTTTGCACTTTGATTGCAGTAGTTAATTCAGAGAAATCTGTCGAGGGCTATTCAACATTCAATCAATAAAGATTATGCTGGCACAATGCCAGGAGCTGGGATATTCTGTATAAGATGCCCTAAATTCAACAGACTGAAATTGGGGTAAACAAAACTGAAATAAGAGTAAATAACATTTAGCTTTTTGCTCATAAATGTGCACACAAACAGTTCTTGTCTAAAGTGAATAACAAAAGATGCTTTAAATTAAAATTTATAAAATGATAGGGGATTCATGTTAAAGATGACAGAAGGAAGAAGATAAATACCAGTGAGACAACTATGAACAAAAGAAATTTCTCATGGCTAAGTATGGACTACTTGTGTGGGGGTTATTTACAGCAAATTTTCATATTCCAAACTGATATTTCCCCAATCACATTGAGTAATTCTAAATCATATCTCTTTTCTCTACATTGGTATGTACACGCCTGGGAGAAGGTTGGTAATTTTAATAGTAGCCTAAGGAAAACATGATTATAGAGGCAAATTTACTTTTTCCATAGCCAAGTTACAAATTATTTTGAGATTATACATTGCTATGGCTTATACGGAGCTCTAGTGGTACAGTGGTTAAGAGCTACGGCTGTTAACAAAAAGGTTGGCAGTTTGAATCCACCAGCCGCCACTCCCTGGAAACTTTATGGGGCAGTTCTACTCTACCCTATAGGGTCGCTATGAGTTGGAATCAACTTGACGGCAATGGGTTTGGTTTGGTTTTTGATGGCTTATACATGGATTTACTCCATTGACTCAAACAATTGAATGCTGGCTCTAATTTTAAATTATTTTAACTTTTCACAAAACAATTCTGTTGCATGATACATTTAGATTAGTCTTAGTATTGTAATGGGCTGAGATTTACTGCTAAAACTCTTGATGCTTTATTAAACCATGGATAATGTTAAATTGTCAGGATTTTAGCCTAAACAGTGAGGTGGCCTTGCTCTGTGACCCTACCGCTCGGTGGAGGCACTCACTGTCTTGTAGAGAGAAAGAGAAGTATGGGCTGATGACAAGGGATTCCCCAGATTGAAAACCCAGAAGCCAGCATTCTGGCCCTTGAGCACACTTTGTGCCACCCTCTCCGTGCTAAGAAACTGTCAATAATCTGTTTCTCTACCAAAATGTAGTGGAATAAGGTACCCACCAAGCACAAGGAGGAGAACCTGCCCAGGCTTTTCATGAAAATTCCTGGCGATCGCTAGCCCACTGCATCCAGTACTAACTGGCATTTGAAACTGTAGTTTCAAGTAGTTTTCCTTTTCCTTCAGTTGCTTTTCTTACTTCCTCCCCTTCCCTCCTTTTTTCTCCTTTCCCTCCCCTCTCTTCCTTTCCCTTACTTCCTTCCCTTTTCTTCCTTCCTTCCTCTCCTTCCTTCTTTCCATCCTTCCTTCCTTCTTCCCTCCGTCTTTCCCTTCCTTCCTCCCTACCTGTCTTCCTGCCTGCCTTCCTTCCATCGATCTATTTATCTATCTATCTATCTTTGTTTTCCAGTTATGTATTCTTAACCTGAAAAGACAGCTATTTCATTAATTTAAAGAAATGCTTATTTGAGAGGGAATGTCTCAACCCAAACTAATCCATTAGTCAAAGAAAGAGCATCCTATTTAATCGTCAAAAATTCTGTTAATTCAGCATCAATAGCACAGCACCCATACTCCTGGAGTACCATGATGTACAGGCTATGATCAAGAGGGTTGAGGTAAGCCTCAGTAGCACCGTGCAGACCGCACACACTTTGGAGTCAGAAAAATTGGGTTGGGAACCAGAATCTGAAAATTAGTAATTATATCATGTTTGGTAAATTACTTAACTGCTTTCAGCATCAATTTTATCATTGTCAAAACAAGAATAACTACTCTGCAAGTCTGCCATGAGAATTAGATGGTGTCAGGTTGCCAAGCTCCTAGCACAGTGCTGTGCTCCATACTAACTGCTATGGCCAAACCATTTGCCATCTAGTTGATTTCTAATTCATGGAGATTCCATGGGTTTCTTGGGTGGTACAAACGATTAAGTGCTCAGCTACTAACTGAAAGACTGATGGTGCAAACCCACTCAGAGGCTTGTCAGAAATAAGGCCTAGTAATCTGCTTCTGTGGAGCCCTGGTGGTGCAGTGGTTAAAAGCTCCGCTGCTAACCAAAAGGTCAGCAGTTCAAATCTACCAGCCACTCCTTGGAAACTCTATGAGATCGTTCTACTGTGTCCTATAGGGTCACTATGAGTCAGAATCTACTCCACGGCAACAGGTTTGGGTTTTTTTGGACTCTACTTCTGAAAGGTCACAACCGTGAAAACGCTATGGACTGCAGTTCTAAGCTGACACACGTGGGGTCGCTATGACTGCTACAGTAGCACCATGGTAAACTAGGGACAGATGAAGCCTGAGGTGCTATCCGATAATAGTAAGAAATAAGAAAAAAAGGTGTTGAAAATAGCTCCATTATATTGTCTCACTGTTAACTGTTAATGGTGTCAAGTTAGGAGTTATGCCTTTGAGAAAGATTGTATTTGGTTAGCTTGTGATACTGGCTTATAAGTATAAAAATGATTGCAAGAAATCTTGTCCCAGTAAATTTCCTTCTTAGAAAATCTATCTATAATAACAATAAAACATGGTTGCTGTTATGTTTCATTTTTTGATACAGAGTTGAACTCTGAAGGAGCTTTTCTAGGTACTGAGACGAGCTCAATAAAAACAAAATCCTCTGGATTAAGGTAACATCCCTAAGAGACCTCTGCCTCTCACAAAGGCATTTGCAGTAATGAACAAAAGAAGAATGGAGGTCTCCCTTGTTGCTTTAAATTATGTGTATGACAGATCACAAAGAAATCGCTTTTAGTTAAATGAGCAATATTTTCTTGATTTTCTCCCAGCTCTTCAATATCTGTTAAAAGGTTCATTGGAGTACAAATTTTCCTAGCAAAATAACACTGCGTTATAAATGATGCCAGTTCCTGACCATCAACTCACCCCTTAACTCCTGCTGGTTTACAATCTCACTAGTCAATAGAGTTGCTTTCTTAAGGATCACCAATACTTCCAGTAGCCTCTTTGATCTCCATCTTCCTCTGCAGTATTCAATCCTGCTTATCACCCTTGCTAGAAAATTGTCCATGGTGACTATCCTACTTTTCTTCCTACTTCTGTGCTTAATATTGTCCCCTTCTTTCCTGAATGTAGGTTATTTCCTGAGGTTATGTCTTCTCTATGTTTCTCCCCCCTTATATGCTTTCCCTTGATGTTGAACTCATCTATTGCCATGTCTTCCAAGCAAAATCAGTTTGCCTTGTAGAATAATGTTGTAAAAGTATGAGTGATGAAAAGCAATGGGGAGCAAAGAAATTCAAAATATCATTAGAAGCAAGAATGCTGTGTTCAGAAAATAAAACTTTGATGTTTTCAAATGTGTGATGAAGAATATTGCTCATGTAATAACTAGGATTCAAAATAAAATGTATAATATGTTCAAAATTATATTGCATTCTAATTATATAGAAGAACATAGTTTTTTAACAGCTTTTAAAAGATTTTAAAACTTTAAGAGTTACCTCCCCAAATTCCTAATATTTTCAAATTTCTAAAGAAAACAGTCAAGGTAACTATATTTGTTAACTATGTGTAGCGGGGAAATCACCAGTTTAATGTGTTAATAACAGTCATCAGATTTCTGAATAAGAAAAATCAAGCCTAAATAACTTTAGGCTGAATAATTTCCCTTAGGAATATCACTCCTTCCTAACGTTTCCAAGTTTCTCTTGCAATATTATCACACCTGTGAAACAATGCAACTTTCTAATGCAATGTGCAACTGTAAACTATTCTTAGTAATATTGTTAGTTCTCTTTTCTTAATTGCTAAGAGATTCTTTCCCAACCATTCTGATATGTGGTAGATTCAGCATCATGGAGAACCACTACTCTGGCAGTGCTTCTTCAAACTGACCCTACCAGAACACAGGTGGAAAACATGGTGCGTTAGACTGCGTGGTAAGCTACCCATTAGACCATTACCTTGTCTGACTCATTTTGTCAAGTTTTGGTGTTCTTAGTTTCAGTTTCTATTCATTTGGTTTCTTTTCACTTGATTTTACTAGATTATGAAAAAAAGGCCTTTTTCAAAAGAAAGAAAGACTATAATAAAAAAGCAAACTCAGAAGTCACTTGAGGAAAAAATCTAAGTACTGGTGAGAATCATCTTTATTTAACCAGTGTGGGAGGTTAGTGAGGCTCTTTCTTCATCCTGTTGATCCAGTGATGCTCCTCTGACTTGCATTTCACACTTGGCTACTTACTGCCATTTTATCCGATTCTATAGCATACCCCAAATCAGAGAAAACTTTCTTGTAAAACATTTGCTTAGATTATATTAAATCACTTCTTTTTGAAAAAAGTCACCTCACATTTCATAATATAATAAGTTAGTAGTCATTTTTATATATGATCAGCTCATTATTATTATTTCTACCAGAAATAGCCATACAGAATGAAAAGGAGATTAAACCAGACTTATACTTGCTGCTGTTTATTAGCAGGTATCATAAGGGATTTAGCGATGGAGAAATTTATAGCTGCTGGCTAAAATGACAATTTAAAATGATCTGTGAATGTCTTTCATCCATGCTGATCCATTTTCAAGGATAATCAAGAGTTGGCTGAAACACCTCCCACACCTCATCAAACACACTATTTTCAACAGTTGGTTGAGCTAGAGGAAAGAGAATGTTTAATGGTTTCTAGTAAAAGTTGCTAGAACGGTTCAGGTGAACGAGAAGTAAATCAAAGATTACACTTTAGACTGAAAAAATGTGTAATTTTAAATTTACTTTATGGTATTTTCATGATTTACTAAAATACATCATATTTTCCTGTTGTGAACTGATTTGTCTAAGCCCTAGGATATCTTCCCTCAGGTAATTGATATTGCCACCTGCTAAAAGGTTACAAAATGTCTTGCAATAAACAAAGAGCTGAAGAAGGTCAAAATATTTCATTTCATGAGTTTTCACTTTTATGCCAGCATATTTTATTTAATCCAAATATTTCTGCTATAATTATTATAAACGGGAGGAATGCTCAACTCTAAAAAGAGAAAATGATTGTTAGAAATGTTAAGGATATGTAATCTCTAGGTTTTTTTTTTTTTTTTTTTTTTGCTGATTAAATGTGGGCAGTGAGGGGAAAAGAAGAGCCAAAGATAACACCCAAGTCTCTGTTATAAGGTGATGGTGCTAGTCATTGAAATGGGAAACTCAGGAGAAGCAAGTATTCAGGTATATGGGTTTAGAGCTCATGACAGATGTCTAGACTGCAGACTATTTGAGAATTGTAAACATGGGGAATAAAAGAAGTGGAAAAATTGAAAAAGGTGGCCCAGGATACCACTTAGAATGAGAAAGAAGACAGAGGATAGAATCCTACCGGTTAGTGACATCTAAGGAGTTATGTGAAAGAGGAGAAGGCATATACGTAGATTAGAAAAACACAGTTGAAAATGCAGACTATCCAGCGTGTAACTCTCTGAGGGCGGGCATCATATTGCTTGACATTGTATGTATCTGCAGGACTTATTACACTACCTGGAACATACCAACCAAACCCATTGCCATCGAGTTGATTCTGACTAATAGTGACCCATTAGGATAGAGTAAAGCTGCCCCATAGGTTTTCAAGAAGCGGCTGGTGGATTCGATCTGCCAACCTTTTTGGTTAGTAGCCTGAGCTTATAACCACTGCACCACCAGGGCTCCACCTGGAACATATTGAAATATCTGTCTAATAAATGAACAAATGAACCACGAAAGCAATGTTAAGAAAACCAAATGCATAGAAAGGTGCAAGAAGGAGGGAGTCATTTACAGTGGCATGAAGATGTAGTTATTGTATCCAGCAATTAGAAAGACATTAGAAACCTTACCGTGAACAGCACTGTGGTGTTCTGGTGGTAGCACCCAGATTGGAATGGATTGAGCAAACAGATAATGAAGCAGTGGAGATGTTGAAGACTTATTTCTCTTTCAAAAAGAATGGAAGAGAAGAGAAGGAAATATTAACAGATAAACGTAGAGGAGAAAACAGAGTTGAGAACTGGACTGGACATAGGAAAAAGGAACAAGGATAGGAATGAATGAAGAGAGTCTATGACAGTTGCCACAGATGGGCCTCGTGGGCCAGCTGACATGGGCCAATGGTACAGGATGGGTCAACACAGAAGTGAAGCAAATGCAAGGCTGAAATTTAGAGTCCATAATTTCAGGAAATGAGTATTTCAAGGTGATAAGAAGTTTTTCTTCTACTAATTTTAATTTTACTTACTCATGTAATACATGACCAAGGACACCACAGATAATTAAGAAATTTTAAAATACGTATCATTTAAAAAACTGTAGAGTTTTAACAAATGAAGTAATGGCGCTATGAAAAATCTCACTAATGGCTAAAATAGAAAAATTTACTTCTCAAAATATACCCTGTTTTCCTGCCTGGCATTTGTATAAACTAACAAACTGGATGCTTAAGTTTGGCATGCTTCTAAGAATAACCTTATCTGTGTTAGTAGAATATAAGATGCTTTATTCTGCTTGAGTAGCTTTGAAGGAACGATCAGAGAAACAGAATGCCATTTGCATCATCAAACGATCTTGGTCTGTGATCTTCATAGAAAACAAACAGCTTTAAATGAGAAGAAGCTGTCAATTCTGGCCATATTACAATAGCAAGAGTTCATCGTACGCTCTGCCCTGTGGTTCTGAATTATAGCAATCTTTCACGTAGTTACACTGTAAATCACCACCCACTATTTATGGCATTTCTGCACTTCTGGACAAAATATCAAGTAAATCAAAATGGAGATGAAATATTTTTGGCTTAAACCGATTCAATATGTTCTTGCTCCTGACAGCTGTAAAACTCAAGAATTATTTTACATCTCAGTGTTTGAAGTTTGAAAAATCACAATTTTGGATGACCTGGTGCACACCAACTAAAATCCTGGAAATCTCATGATGTCTGGGAAATTAGCTGAGAAGCGCATGAGCTGAACATTTCACTGGATGAAACTCACAGGAAAATCATGGCAAGGGGCCATTAACTATGAAGCCAGAAGCAAGAGATTATGAACAACACAATTTAAGGGATATTCAAATTGGAATTTAAAGCGTGACTGTTAACAGGATGACAAGACATAATGGATTCTGTTTAATTCTAGAAAGTCAGCTAAGGATGAAGAGTCAGAGCCCCCAGTTGAGCCTGCTAATTATTCTAACAAAACATTTATGTAGAAAGTAATCGCTCTTCTTCAAGGCTGCTGTAACAATTAGTAAAAGAAATAAAAGAGGGCTAAAGGGATGAGCTAAAGCAAGGATATAAACAATAATAGAAGGTTCACCACCACAGGGGAATCAGCCATAATTGTTTGAGGTTCGTAAGTAAAAATGGCTATGTCAGTATTATTATTTTAAACTAACTTAATGAAGCCACAGGATGATTCATGCACATGCACTAAAACAATTTCAATTCTGGAAAACAAGACGTAATTTCATCTAGACTTTGTATCCCACTAATTGCTGAGGAATATGATGCTGGCTGAGACCAGACTTTTAAGAAGATTATCTGGCGTGGAACTCGGCCCATGACCTTTCTGTTCTTTGTGAGCTTTCTCATGTTCATTGGAGTATAACCCTTGGAGACTCATTATTTATGTTGAATATCTCAGAAATATTTTAAGTGTATTTCTCCTGGTAGTTACAATTTTCAAACAGCAAAAAAAAAATTGGACTCTTATCAATCTGTTTTTTTAGAATAGGTGGAATTCAAGAGTGAATGTTCATTCACAGATACCTGGGGACCCAGATTTCTCCTTCGTGAGTATGCAGTGGCACCAACTGGAGAACCAAGTGGTGCTTTGGGAGGGTTTAACCCTCTCTTTCTCTTAGCTGCCCCTCTCACCCCAGTCACCTTCAAGATTAACATACAATATGTAAACTGTTTGTTATGCAAAATCACCTTCCAGAAAAGTCCCCTGGCTCCCTCTCCAGTGTAATCACCACTCAGACTTTCTTCATCTAGTGTCATCACTGAGTGGTAGTGTAGTGTATGGGTCAAACGCTTGGCCGTGGGCAGACACACTCTTACCATGGACGGGGAAAAGAAGACAGAAACCATCTCTTTCTAGGACTATGAACTTGGGGAACTTTTAACCTCCTGAATTCTCAGATTGTGACAAAAATTGTATTATCTTTCAGGGTTGTCACAAGGGCTAAATGAAATAATGAATTGTGAAGTTCTTGGGCAGTATCTGGCAAGTAATAAATACTCAACTAAGGCTAACTATTTTTAATGTTGTTACTGTTATTATTACTATTTGTTACAGTTTTCCTTTACAAATACTTTATCTCATGAAAACTTTCAAAATAATGACCACAAAGAAATATAAGGACATTAGATATAGAATAGGTTTTTCCTTAGTAATAAGCAAATTCTATGGGTACTCTGTATTTTATTACTTGCTTGTAAAGATTTCATTTGTGAGGAATCATTAGACCATAAATTCAACTATTTTGAGAAAAACTAATTTGCAGGAAGTTAGGTTTCCTGGTAAATAAAAAAATATATGGTTAAAAAATGAATTGCCATCTATGGGTTACCGACCGGCAAAAGGATAAAATATGACAAAAAACATGTTGAATATGATTTGCTTATTTAGAAAGCATTTCAGCCTCCTGTATAGCCTCAGAGTTATCTACATGACCATCAGTTTTCATTTTACTAGCAAAGAATGGAAAGGCTCTCTATTAGAGAATTCTGGATAACAATTTAATTCAACAAGTATTGATTGAATTGACTGCGTGGAAAAGCCTTGTGCATATTGGTGGGAACTGGATGTAGGGGAAGAGAATAAAGATAAGTAGGAAAGTATTTCAAATACTTTAGAATACAAAGAAAGAGAGGGAGAAAGAAAGTTGTAAACAACTATAAGATAAGAAAGAATTAAAGTGCTATAATAAAGGTGAAAGCCAAGGGATTTGAGAACACAGCTGAGTGAAGGATTGATTTTAACTGGGCAGATTGATGAAGATTTAGTGAGAAGACTCATCTGAGCTGGCACTTAAAAGATGAATAGGATTTCAATAGGTGTGAAAGGATAAAACAATCCAGGATGAATAACAGGATAAAAATATTTGGAAAACATAAGTAAGGGCAATAGTCAGGTAAGCAGAATAGGGTAGGGATGGAGCAATGGAGAGCCTGAAGGGTTTTGAATAGTAGAATGGAATAATAATAATAGCAGTGGGAACCACAGCAGCAATTACATTAATAATAGTAGAATTAGTTAAGTAGCTAGCACTTACCATGTGTCAGGTATTCAATAAGTGCTTCATGTTCATTTTCTCATTTAATTCTCAAAAACCACTCTTTGAGATGTGTATCACTTCTCTTTTTAAAGATAAGGAACCAGTGCAGAGAGATGAAGAAATGTACCAGAAGTCACACAGGAGTAAGTGCTAAAGTAGGGATGCAAACAGACCTGATTCCAAAACCCAGTTGTTTAATTTACGTGAATATTTTCTCTTTTATATGAAAACTAGGAAATCATATAATGCATCTTCGTAACATGGTTGCCAATTCCATTTTTTTCTTTTTTCTCTCTCTTTTTGTAAGGTGATGCTAAATATTATCAATCAAAGTGAGAATATATTCCATATTTTGTTTCTATGGTGTTATGGGTTGAATTGTGCACCCCAAAATATCTGTCAACTTGGCTAGGCCATGATTCCCTGTATTGTGTGATTGTCCAGCATTTTGTCATCTGATGTGATTTTCCTATGTGTTGTAAATCCTACCTCTATGATGTTAATGAAGTGGGATTAGTGGCAGTTATGGTTGATGAGGCAGCACTCAATCTACAAGATTAGGTGTTTTTAGTCAATCTCTTTTGAGATATAAAAGAGAGAAGTGAGCAGAGAGACATGGGGACCTCATACCACCAAGAAATAAAAGCCAGGAGAATAGCCCATCCTTCGGACCAGGGGTCCCTGCGTTGAGAAGCTCCTAGTCCAGGGGAAGACTGATGACAAGGACCTTCCCCCAGAGCCAACAGAGAGGTAAAGCCTTCCCCTGGAGCTGTCACCCTGAATTTGGACTTCTAGCCTCCTAGACTGTGAGAGAATAAACTTCTCTTTGTTAACACCATCCACTTGTGGTATTTCTGTTATAGCAGCACTAGATAACTAAGACATATGATACATATTATTAACAGAATAAAAGGCAGACTTAAAATGGGTATCATTCTTTATGGCAAGGAAATCAAGCTTGCCTTCGAGGTTCTTCCCAATGATAAGGGAATAGACCCTTACTCTATCCTGCATTTCCTATAATTATCAATTAAGATAGTTTGAGTATATTAATGCAAGGAGGAAGACGTAGGGATGTGGAGCATAGAAATGCATGGGCAAAGCAAATTTCTGAAAATAGAAGCTCTTCACTCTTCTCTTTTGAGCTCCTCAGGCCACAAAGATCTGCCTGGGCAGGAAAAAAACAACTGGGGAGCAGACAACCGCGGCAAGCTTGTCAAAGCTCTCTTCAGCTTTATGCTCAAGTCTTCCTTAAGAGGAAGATTTCCTTGTGCCTAGATATTGCAGTGCACTTTCTAAAACACAGACACACTAAATGTAAGCTTAAAAAAATACTACTTTATAAGTAGGAAAAAATAATGAAATGACCATTATGCTGTAGTATGAAACTAGTCATCGTGCTGTAGATGGGGGTGCCAAATTGTATTATGATGGGGATTTTGAGGTGTTCTCCTACAGGGACAGAAACTATGCCTGTGTGTAAACATTGCCCCCTAAACATGGAAGATGGCTGGAAGTCACTGTCATACCAGTGAATGGAATAAACTGTCACCAGTCTGCTGCAAAATCCTGACCCAAAGCTCTGGATCTTACAGTTGGGATGCAGCTACCGTAAAGGAATGCTGCTCACAAGCAAACTTAACTCCACATCTGTATGAGGGTCTGCTTTTGATTTTCCTTGAGATCAATAGCATTTTCACTGACCAAAGGGAATTAAAGGTAGTGACCCATTCTTTGGGGTTGACATATATATTTTTTAATTTTCTTAATGTATCTTCACTGATGAGAAATTGTAGTAGTTACAGAAAGTAAAGGCTGTAGGAAAACATATAGGCCATATATCTGTCAATACGTCTTAATCGAATGTTTTTTTGTAAAAGAAAAAAAAAATTTTTTGTAAAAAAATGTTTTGAGAGATATTTACTGAAACCTTTATTTTCTATCCTCTGGCTAAGGCCATGGAGAAAAAGTGAAGTAGAAAACAGACATGATTGTATAGATATGTCACTTAGCTGCAAACTCAAGTGATTTCCATACTTAAGAATAGATATTTTTGGAACAGTAGAAACAAGGAATTTAAGAGGGAAATACTACTTGGAAAATGTTTGGCAGAATCATTTGCAAATGCTTAGTAGAAATGGCTTATAAATAATTTATACGAATTATAATAGCAAAAAAAGTGTTTATGCCAAATTTTGATCTTACTTTGACTAATATAATTTTTAAGTTTTTTTTTTCTGTTCCTTATGTAATTCTTATCAAGAACCCCTCAAAATATTGTAGAACACTTGCTATATTTGAATCAAGTTGTGACGGTATGTCAAAATTTCATTTCGTATTTTAAGCATGGATAATATTTTGAGATTTACTTATAAGTAAACAACAGATTTCAAATCATCATCATTCATTTGGCTGGCAATTTTAGTAGGTGTGGCTTTCCATTTGAAATAGAACTATACTTCAATAGACTTAAAGAGAACCACTAGCTAGACTCTGCCCCATATCCAACTATCCCAAACTAAGGTTAGAAAAGGAAAAACTAGATGGTGGCGTCAATGCCTTATCTCCCAAACTCTATCCCCTCAATGACATTATTTGTAAAGCATTTCTATCAAGAAATTTTACTCTGTTGCACTCAGAAAAATTCTGGAACCAAAGTATCTCTTTGCTGTATTGTAGGAAGGCAGCAGTTGGATATACCTCTTGTCATTAAATTGTGTCCCCCCAAAATATGTGTTGGAATCCTAACCCCTATACCTGTGGATGTAATCTCATTTAGGAATAGGGTTTTCTTTGTTATGTTAATGGCCATATCAGTGTAGGGTGCATCTTAAACCTAATCACTTTTGAGATATAAAAAGAGCAGTTCAGGCACAGAGGCAAATAAGCACAAACGGGGAAGACAGATGCCACGTGAAGATCGCTAAGGAACCGAGGAATGCTAGAAAAGATACAGATCTTCCCCCAGAGCCAACAGAGAGAACTTTTCCCTAGAGCTGGTGCCCTGAATTTGAACTTCTAGCCTTCTGAACTGTGAGAAAATAAATTTCAGTTTTTTAAAAAAACCACCCACTTGTGGTATTTCTGTTACAGCAGCATCAGGAAACTAAGACACTGCCTTAACTTCATTTAGACTAATGTTGTAGGTTCTCTGAGGGATACTGGGTGTGCATTTTTCAAGGTTGCTAAGAATGAGGGAAAATGTGTGTCATGAAAAGATATATTTTAAAAAGTGGATTTAGGGGCAGAAAAAGAGACATTCCAATAGTTTCCTACATATGTTTTTGAAAAATGGTCCTTAAATAGCCATTAGCAGTCTACTTTTTAATTTATTTTTAATGACTATTAAAGTCCACGAGACCTAAACTAAGCTTCCTCCCATCAATAATCATCTCTTCACCCAAGGATTACTAACATTAAGGGTATCATATACGTGTGAGTGGCTTATGAAGAATTGGCTGTGGGATGTTAAAACCTTCACGACCTTGACTCAAGTAAAAGCGTTTCCAAGTACAATTCATTTAACTACACCATTATACAGGATGACACCTCTGAGATGGAGGGAGTATGAGAATAGTAAAGCTCCAGACCCCTTGGGGTGGACAGATAAAATGAGGCAGAACCTGTCTAAACAACACATTTGTTATAACTAGTTGTGGTGTTTTAAAAGTCTTTGCTGTGGAAACAACACCAATTGTGCCCGAGCTCACCTTACGGTCGCTGCCACAAAAGCATTCCCTGACACAGATCAGACTTGACCATCTCTATTTTATACAGAGGAAACTAGAAATTACAGTATGCATAGAAAGCTGAATCCAGGCTCATTTTTCATTAATATGTGCTCAGTTACTGAGGAAATTTTGTTTTAAATATTTTGCTTTTGTACTTTTCTAAGAAGGGAGTATTTTAAAAGATTTTGACTTTTTTTGGTTTCTGTAAGAAACAGATTGTTTTCTTTGTTGAAAATTAACTACAAATACTATACCCCCCCCCCAAAAAAAACAACCTGTTGCCATCAAGTCTATTCTGACTCATTGTGACCCTATAGGACAGAGTAGAACTGTGCAGACTATTAATAATTATTTAAAAAATTTTCTTTTCGTTTACATGGTATTTGCCTTCAACACCAAATTAAAAATATATTCACTTTTTATAATTTATTATAAATTCATTTTTAGATTTTAAGATAGTGAGATTCAAAAAATATGAGAGGAAATAAACTAATGTCAGCTCTGTCTACTATGTTTTGAGCAGTGCACACACAAAAAATACAATGACCTTGAAACAATCTCTAGCTAACGGAGAAAGCAGATAAGCTAACAGTAACCTCTAATTTTGGTGCCCTGTTACAAGGGTGGTAGTAGGATAAAGAAAGTACTGAGGGACCATAGATTGAAAGCTGGTGTATTTCTATAGGACTAAGACCAAAAGACTTCACAAAGTAGATAATATTTAAACTTGACCTTAAGAGTTGAATAGTAATAACAACAACAACAACCGCTACTGCTACTATTACTACGTAGCATTTTCTATGTGCCAGGCACTGTTCCAAGAGCTTTACATATATTAACTCATGAACTTCTCCCAAGAGTTCTGTGAAGTAAGTATTATTACTCCCATTTTACAGATGAGGAGAAGCAGGCCAATAGAAACTAAATGACTTGCCCAAGGTGGTGAAGCTAAGATTTGATTTAGATGGTCTGGCCTCAAGGTCTGTACTAAGAACCACTACATCAGATTAACTCTCATATAGACATTTACCAAGGAGGAGAGTCAACAGGCCACCCACATTGATGGAATGGTAACATATTAGGAGTTATTAGAGAAATGACTGTGCTGCCTTCAGTCACTGGGCTTCTTGAAAATCCCCGTTTCTGTAGATACGTGAAATATAGAGCATTCCCTTACTCCTCCCACCATATGCTTCCAATTCAGTTGTCCTAACAAAAGAAAAAGAAAGGGAAAACAATAAATGGAGAAAAGCAAGCATACAAAAGCATAGGAATTCTTTTTATTCAAAAGTATTTATCATATATATCTATATAATTGAATATTAAAATGAAAGTTTTGGCTGAAACACCAAGACAATAATTAACACATTCCAAAGGAGGTGTCAGAGCATATGCTGAATTTCCAAAGGAAGAATCTGAAACCACTTACACATTTTTTAAGTGCCACACCTACACTGAAATTCTAGAGTCGGAAATAAGGGAGAATTTCTTTAGAGAAAGTTATTGAGAAGCTGTGAATATAATACCCAAGGATAGGAGATGTGTGCCCTTCACCCCAGTATGGGGAAAGAGACTTCAACAGGACCTCCTGGAGAACTTAATATGTGTCCTTGAAATTAGAAGGACATGTGGACTGGTGTCTGATTCATGCATGAGAAACCTAAAGGGCAAGCTCCACTTACCGTGCAGCAAAACGGAAACTGCTGAATTGGAAATCACCTAATTCCCAGGGTACACTGGGATAAGGTGTAAGTGTTTTCTATGGACCAGATGTTGGCATTTCACAAGACAGAATCAAAATGGTATCACCTATAGTCATGTTACTTACTTGGGGCATATCATCAGGAAAGACTAATTGCATGGTTGGTAAAGTGAAGGGTGGTGAGATAGACTGACAAAGTGGCCAAAACAATGAACTCAAACACAGCAATGATCATGAAGATGTCGCAGGAAAGTGCAATGTTTCCTTGTTATACATAAAGGCACCATGACTCGGAGCCAACTCGACAGCAACTATGAACATCATAGTCATCTCTGAGAAGACATCTGGCAAGAATGAACAGATCTCAACAAAACAGAACTGGAGGGACCGCTGGCTTTCTTAGCCAGAATGGAAATGCTTTTGGACCCATTGAAACAATGGTAGAAGGGAGAATCTACAAAGAATCGATGAAAGAATACGTAAGAAAGTTATCTTTACCATCCTCCAAGTCCAGAGAGCAGCATTGCTAGATTAACCCTAAGGTACTTACCAAATAAAAACTTTCCTGACCCTCTTTTCTCCCCTTCTTCTCAGTGCTCAAATCCAGAGGAGTCAGAAACTAAACAAAATGAGGACGGAGAAGTAGAAGGTACTTGGGAAAGAGAGACGATACCAGTCATTCCATTCCCCATTGCGGGTTTCCTGCCTCCAGCAGGCATGACCTTAAGAGCTCAAAGGGAAAAATCTCAACTTTAAATAAAGTTGAGAATATTAAATATTGCAAGGCTTAGGTATTTAAATTATTAAATTGAACTTATATCTAGGGGCAAGGAAAGAACTTGCCTTAAAGAGAAGATTTAAAGTAAAATTGCTTTATAATTACATCCAACAAGTTGTGCTTAGTCGATATAATGACTACATACAGAACAGTCTATGCAATAATGGTCTCCCATTGGGCACCGGCACCCCATGTGATTCTGCTCACTTCTTTTCACATTGTAAAAGGCAGCACGGGAAGCTTCAGAGTCCAGGTTCTGGAGCCAGCTTCTCTGAGCGTGCCTCAGTTTCTTTATATTACAACATGGTTAATAACAGTATATACTTCATAGTGTAGTTGGGAGGATTAAAGAAAACAATATGTGACAGCATTTAATTGAGCGCCTGTCCCACAGTAAGTACTCTATAAATGATATTTGTCATGCTTTTTGTTGTTGTCATCATCATTACTAAAAGGCTCTTTTTGAACCACCTGTCTTAGTTATCTAGTGCTGCTATAACAGAAATGCCACAAGGGGATGGCTTTAACAAAGAGAAATTTATTTTCTCACAGTCTAGTAGGCTACAAGTCCAAATTTAGGGCATCAGCTCCAGGGGAAGGCTTTCTCTCTCTGTCGGCTCTGGAGGAAGGTCCTCATTGTCATCATTCTTCCCCTGGACTAGGAGCTTCTCTGTGCAGGAACCTCAGGTCCAAAGGATGTGCTCTGCTCCTGGCACTGCTTTCTTGGTGGTATGAGGTCCCCAATTCTCTGCTTGCTTCCCTTTCCTTTTATCTTTTTTAAGATAAAAGGTGGCGCAGGCCACACCCCAGGGAAACTCCCTTTACATTGGATCAGGGATGTGACTTAGTAAGGGTGTTACAATCCCACCCTAATCTTCTTTAACATAAAATTACAATCACAAAATGGAGGACAACCACACAATACTGGGAATAATGGCCCAGCCAAATTGATACACACATTTTTTGTGGGACATAATTCAATCCACGACACCACTTTATCTGCCAAGAACAATGAGAGTAGGAAATTCACTTCAGTTGTATTTTATCTAATCACTTTCTAACTACTTTAAAACCAACAGACCCAAATACTGCCACTGAGGCTACTCTCATCCAATGGATAGTATTAAGTCCAGTCTCAGATTAAAAGAAAAAAAAAGTTACTGTGTTTCTGGTATCACTAGGCACTGAACTATGAGTTCTGCGCACACCACCTCATTTATTGCTCACCACATCCTAGGGAGTAACTACTTTTATTATTCCCATTTACTGATGAGAAACCAGGAATTGCCCATGGTAGCGCAACTGGCATGTGATAGAACCAGGGTATATAGTCTAAATTTCCTAGCACATATGTGTTACATTTATAAATCAGAACTCTATGTTATTGAAAATCAATCTCATTGAAAATTATTTTAACAGAAAATATACCTATATTCTCAAAAGTAATTAGTATTAAAGTGAGCTCTACATATCTAGAGCTAGACAGTGAATGGACACATGGCCTCTGGGTCTGGAAGAAAGCAGTTTGAAGGACAACAGTTAAAGAGTCATTCGATTTAACGTGACAGGAAATGTCAAAATTATAATTCAGATAGTAATTATTCATACTATAGCAACAATGCTTATCAAATAATGCATTTAAATTTGATTATGCAGAATTTATATCTATCTTACTCAGAGATTATGTTCAGTGTCAAAAGTTAGTCAAAATAAGGTATGCTATCTATTTATTTAAACTTCTATTTAAACAACTGCCATTATATCAAACTTCACATCAGAGCAAACATTTTGCAGCTAAGGTTTAGCTCCCAGAAAGTAATGGTTTTACTTAGAAAAGCTGCCAGGACTGAACTACAGCAGCAAAAACGTGTTACTAAAATAAAAACGTGCCAATAGATAAACACTACATGGATTACTTGGTTTAAGTTTCCAGGTGCAAATTCAATCTGAAATGATATTGCCAGAAATCTCTGTGGTCTGAAGTTTTGTTGTCTTTTTTTTTTTAATATCTACAAAGAGAGTCTACAGCTATAGCTTCTACTCACTGTTCTGGGCCTTCAGAAACACATCAATACATGCAGTACCAAAGAACCAGCTGTAAGAGATTTTTTTATCAATACAAACCAAGGTCACTGCATTATGAGAAGACTCAGCACTCTATTTATTTCACTTCTATAAGATTGTTCAAAGGCAGCTTCTAAAGAATAATTCTGAGAAGCAAAGAAACCTCTAGAAAACAGGACAACTTTGGGACAATTCTAAATGAGTATCTACTGGGACATTTTTGGAAGATGTTGTATATAATCAGAAGCAAAGAGTATATATATATTTTCATTTATTTTTACATATATTAAACTAAATTTCCTTCCTTCTTATTTCACAGCAATAGAAAGAAGCATGAATACCAAGAAAATAATAAATCAATAGCAATTACAGTGATTCATCCTGGAAAATTCAAGATAACAAATAAGAAAAACTGGAAACAATTAACTGCTGACCACAGTTTTAATCTAATTTAATGAGTGTCTTCTCTGTGCTGGAGACTGTGCTGGTTGCTGATATCTGCTATTAAAACAAACAAAATCCCAAGTCAGTTGCTGTCGAGTCGATTCCAACGCATTGGAAACCTTATGTGTGTCAGAGTAGAACTGTCCTCCATAGGGTTTTCAAAGGCTGCTTTTTTTGTTTAAGTAGAATTGCCAGGACTTTATTGCTAGGCATCTCTGGGTAGACCCAAACTTCCAACCTTTCAGTTAGCAGCTGAGTGCGTTAACCATTTGAGCTACTCAGGGACTGTTATCTACTGTTACTGCTTCCTAAATACCGTACTTTCTTTTCACATAGCATATTAATAATAGGGAACAGGGCCAGGACAAGGATTTGGCTACTGAGACACTTACCTTGGGCCTAAAATTTAAGGGAGCAAAATAAAAAAACAAAATAAAACCCTCAGTAATGAATAAAAATATTTTAATACAATATATGTTTAAATAAAAATTAATGCAAAATTTCCATGATGAACAAAATATCTACATTTTAAATAGAGACAAGATCTGTCAAAAAACATATACCAAATACTATTTGGTTTGCGTGAAAATGGTAAAAAAGTTCCATGTTAAAAAAGTGTTTTTACAATGAAAAGAGGACAAACTTTTAGAGTGAAAAGAAGACAGACAAGAATGTCTTGTTTATTGTTAATACTTTAGGCTCTTCTTTATGCAATTCTCACTTGAGGACATCCTGACAAAACACCATCCGAATACTGCCACTTCAGTGCCTCACTAAGAACTAAAAGGAAATCGCGTGTAAGACAGAAATCATCAGGAGCAAGCCGCTATGAAAAAACAACACATTGGTTTTAACAAAGCAAATTGCATTATATGTGATGAACGGGAAGAACAGAAAATTAAATACAAAGAGAAAAATATCTTACTCCTTTAGAAACATGTATTTAATCTTTTGCTAGCCTCCTTTTTTTTTTTTTCTTTTGTCTAGACAATCAACTTATTTTCCCAAGCCTTTTACAAACAATCTTTTAGAAAGCCAACATTCAAAAAACTCTTAGAAGCCTTGAGGAAACAAGATGAGATGTTCACCAGAAACAAAAGCAAGAGCACTGAAGAGAAAAAAGAACAGCCCTGATAACCAGTCAATGCTCCAGGAAATTTTCTTTGAACATTGAAACCGGGTCTAGCAACAACATCATAAACGGTAATAAGGTAAAGAAGGTAACCTCATGGCTGTGACATCACCAATTAATAGCCAGGAAACTCTGATAGTTAATGAGTTTAAGTCTGGTTTGTATAAACCTAGGCTCTATTTTATTAATGAAAATAGTCACTGCCAAATTAATTCAGTGGTTACATGTAACATCAAAATATTTTATATTAGTTTATATTAGGTTTTTGAAGATTTAAAAAAGTAAATCAATACTATGTTTAAATAAAATGGAAGAATATATGGCTAATGACTTTAGAAAATTATATGTATCCAAAAGAATTAATTAATTTCTGAGTGGCTCTATTGTACTCTAGATTCTCATCTGATTCTGCATCAGGACCACCTTGGAGGGGAAGATTATTGAAATTGTTGATTCTGAAGTTCCACATTAAATTTTCTAAATTAGTATCTCTAGGAGTAGGACCATAGAAACTGCATTTTTAAGAAACTTCTCTGGCAATTCTTATATGTCCACGTTTGAGAACCACTGTTGAGTGTAAACTTTTAATTTAGACTTTCAAAAACAGGCACAAAAGAAACAGCTCTTGGGATAAATTTTGAGGTTGAGTACTACAGAATGCGCAACAAAGCATTTTGTAGTATATAGGCCCTCCACCTCCGATTCAGTCTAACTGTGCTTGAAATTGGAGCCCTGGTGGTGCAGTGGTTAAAGTGCTTAGCTGCTAACCAAAAGGTCAGCAGTTCAACCCCACTAGGCGCTCCGCTGGAGAAAGATGTGGCAGTCTGCTTCTGTAAAGGTTTCCACCTTGGACACCCTATGGGGCAGTTCTACCCTGTCCTCTAGGGTCTCTAGGAATTGGAATCGATTAGACAGCAACGGGTATGGTTGAAATACTTGTCCCATTAGAAATATAAAATCAGATTCCATCTATGGGAATTACAAAACCGTACTTAGGGCACATGATTGCCATTATTGTTGGAAAAAATAAATAAAAAGTGTGTTTTGATGGTTCACTCTCTTGGTCTTAAGAATATCTAACTAAGGATTATAGTTAGTCCCCCCCGCAAAAAAAAAAAAAAAAAGTGTTAGTGTCCTAGATTATGAAAGTCTATGATTATCAACTTCTTCCCCATTTATATGTGCATATTTACATCTCTAACAATTTTACTTATTATATTTTTTAATCTTAGTTTCAATTCTGTTAAATGACACAAAGCGACTGGGAACTCGCTCTGTTGTTTTCAAGTCTAGTATTCCAGGGTCTTTGGATTCTCTGAGCCTCCACTGCCATCGAAGGATAGCCTGGCATCAAGAAGATCCTCTGCTATCCATTTCTCCCCTGCCTCAGGCAGGTGGTGAAGGAGGCAAGCAGGCCTACCATACTATGTTTGCCTTCAGCCAATTAAGAAGGAAACCTCCACACTGCGAAGGGATCTGGGAAGAGAAGAGAAAACAGCCTGCCAGAAAGAAGAGGGGGTGTTGAGAATACATCTAGATCCATCATGGCAAACAGGAAAAGAAATGAATCTGCAGCAAATCAAGTATTTTACATTATAGAATGTTCAAGCTGGAATGGATTTGAAGGAGCAAGTAAACAAGACACTTCATTTTAGCAATGAAAAAGCAGAAGCAAGAGAAAGTGAAGTAAATTGTTAGGTACTTTAAAAGAAAAAAATTCTCATGGATCACCACGGTAACATTCTGTTTATTCTGATTTCCAAGAATTCTCTTTAACACATAATGGGATATATAAGTTTTTTCTCCGTAGGAGTTACACTCGGTGGGAAATTCTTGATGGTGTAGTTTTTGTTTGGTGTTGGGGGAATAGATAGGAGTGTGGAAGAAAAGACTGCAAACATTCTGTAGCTCCATTACTTTACATATATTGCTGTGTTCTTAATCTGCTCTTTTATATCGCTAAAGAGACTGACTCAAGACATACCCTCCACTAATACTGCCTTATGAACATAATAAAGAAAACCCATTCTCAAATGGGTTTATAATCACAAGTATAGTATGATTTACAAAACAGATATTTTTAGGGAACACAATTCAATCTGTAACACCCATGTTGGTTTCCTTTGATCAGAATACTTCTTTTGTTTTGTTAATTCATAACCAAGAAGCTGAGATCCACCTTATTTTCCTTACTGATCCCAGCAAATGGGCAATGTGCCT
Source organism: Trichechus manatus latirostris (assembly GCF_000243295.1). Lineage (NCBI taxonomy): Eukaryota > Metazoa > Chordata > Mammalia > Sirenia > Trichechidae > Trichechus > Trichechus manatus. The sequence continues at coordinate 4,758,144 of NW_004444032.1, read as the reverse complement.
TCTGACAATTCTTATGACAAAATTTCACACAATATTACAATGGAATTATACAAGAAAGGAGCCCATGTTTCAGTGAACTTCTGAATCCTAAACTATCAGGGCAATATCAAGATACTATAATTTTTGCACGAAAAAAACAAACCCATTGCCGACGAGTCAATTCCAGCTCATACAAATTTATTTATGACTGATGGCCCTAAATAGGCATTCAGACAGATACATATCAATGACATGTTGTAGTACAACATGTCTGATTTTTCAAAAGAAAACAGACGAAGAGGAACAACTAACAAGGTAAGAAGCTTGTGTTTGAAAGTGTGTATGTGTACTTAGTGGAAGAGAAAGAGAGATGACATAGGAAGAGTGTCATGGATTGAATTATGTCCCTCCAAAAATGTGTATCAGTTTGGCTGGGCCACTATTCCGGGCATTGTGTGATTTTCCTATATGTTGTAAATCCTGCCTCTGTGATGTTAATGAGGGAGGATGGGCGGCAGTGGTGTTAGTGAGGTAGGACTCAACCTACAAGACTGGACTGTGTACTGAGGCAATCTCTTGAGATATAAAAGAGAGAAGTAAGCAGAGAGACGTGGGGACCTCATAGCACCGAGAAAGCAGTGCCAGGAGGAGAGCGTGTCCTTTGGACCCAGGGTCCCTGCGCCAAGAAGCTCCTATTCCGGGGGAACATTGATAAGAAGTCCAACAGAGAGAGAAAGCCTTCCCCTGGAGCTGACAAGCTGAATTTGGACTTTTAGCGTACTTCACTGTAAGGAAGTAAACTTCTCTTTGTTGAAACCATCCACTTGTCATATTTCTGTTATAGCAGCACTACATAACTAAGACAAAGAAATTACAGGCAATAGAGGGTAATTGTGTTTAAACATCACTGTATTAACTTATTCCTTGTTCAGGAGACATTGAGTCACTTTACAACTGATATGGAAAGAAAAATGAGGGCCCAGCTATTTTTACTTCCTATTGTAATAGTTTTGGGGCACCATCCAAGGCTCTTCATTGACTGGTCTTGAATTTCTTTCTACAAAATCTGGTACATAGTATGAAACTACCATTGCATTTATTTGAGTATCAAGGAAATTCTTCTGCCTAGCATTTTTCCCAATCCTCTTTCTAAGCTTATACATCTCCATCAAATAATTTATCTCTCTTTGAAGCTTGTCCTTAAAAATGGGGTTACCGTGAAATATCTCACAACCTGGATGAATCTGGAGGGCATTATGCTAAGTAAAATAAATCAGTCACAAAAGGGAAAATATTACATGAGACAACTATTATAAAAACCCAAGAAAAGGTTTACACACAGGAAAAAACAAAAAAAAAACTTTGATGGTTACGAGGGAAGAGGGGTGGGGAGGGGAAATTGCTAACTAGATAAAACAAACATAAAAAAAAAAACAACCCATTGCCATCGAGTCGATTCCGACTCATAGCAACCCTACAGGACAAAGTAGAACTGCCCCATAGAGTTTACAAGGAGTGCCTGGTGGATTCGAACTGCTGACTTTTTGGTTAGCAGCCTCAGCACTTAACTACTATGCCACCAGGGCATAGGGGAAGTCACCACTGCTTGACCAAGGCAAAGACATAGAAGCTTCCTAGACACAACCAAATACCTTGAGGGGACAGAGTTACTGGGGCTGAGGTCTGGGGACCATGGTCTCGGGGGACATATAGGTCAACTGGCATAACATAGTTCATAAAGAAAACGTTCTACATCCTACTTTGCTGAGTAGTGTCTGGGGTCTTAAAAGCTTGAGAGCAGCAACCTAAGATACATCTATTGGTCCCATCCAGAGCAAAGGAGAATGAAGAAAACCAAAGACATAAGGAAAATATTAGTCCAAAGGACTCATGAACCACATGAACCACGGCCTCCATCAGCCTTAGCCCAGAAGAACTAGATGGTGCCCAGCTACCACCACTGACCACTCTGACAGGGATCACAGTAGAGGGTTCTGGAGAGAGCAGGGCGAAAATGTAGAACAAAACTCAAATTCACAGAAAAAGACCTGACTTAACTGGTCTAACAGAGACTGGAGAAACCACTGAGACTACATTCCCCGGACACCCTGCTAACTCAGAACTGAAGCCACTCCCGAAGTCCACCTTTCAGCCAAAGATTAGACAGGCGTATAAAACAAACAATAACACACTTGATAAATGCGCTTCTTAGAGCTGTCAAGTATATGAGACAAAATGGGTAACACCTGCCATTTTGCAAAGATGAAGGGACAGGAAACCTGGACTAATGAACAGAGGGAACCTGGAGGGGAAAGAAAAAAAGGGGAGAGTGCTGACACATTGTAGGGATTGTCACCAATGTCACAAAACAATTTGTATATAAATTTTTGAATGAAAAACTAATTTGTGCTGTCAACTTTCACCGAAAGCACAATAAAATTAAAAAATAAAAAACCTTATGGAACAAAACAAAACAAACAAAATGGGGTCATAGGGTAAAAGATATCAACATTTAATTCATAGTTTCAGAGAGGGAAAAAAGTTTTACCAGTTCTTTGTCTATATTTTTCTCCTATTGTTTTAAATAATGATATTCTAGCTAACAAGTTATGTAATATCTTATTTCAGAGATAAGTCGGGTTAGCTAGATGGTCTTTGCTCAGAAAGTCCGGATTTAACAGCTTGTAGATGTACACTTTTTCTATCTATGAACTGTACTCTTTGTAGAAATCTGTCAGCTTTCTTCAGCAGCTATCTCTACCCAAAGGCATATCTGTTCTGGATTAAATGTCAGTCCTCTTTTCTCTTCTTCCTGCTTTTCTATGGGTACAGAAATAGCTGATAGAAAGGGAAAAGTTATTTTGGGGTCTAGTGGTATTAACTTGGATTTTGAATATTGGAAATTCAATTTAGGATTTTTTAAGAGTACAGATCCACATCTGCTTACTGCCTAGTATAAAACTTATAATAATCAAGCTCATAAAATGTTACAAAAACTAATATACAAAAGGAAATTTTCACAGTGCTGTAACATATTTGCAATAAGAGCCTTTTGCTGGTAATTGGAAGATTTGGCATCATTTCACTGTTTAATCACCCACAAAACTGTTCATTGCCCCATATATTCCTCCAACAAGAACACTGTCCTTTTAATATGCCCCTCAGAAAACCAAGGGACATGGCATGGCTACAGCACATTCTACTCTTCTCAATAATTATTGCCAAATTTTAATCTGACCATCAGGCCCCGATGGCACACATTACAATTAGTATAAACATGAACTGAAAGGAGTTATAATTGGATGCAGAATGACACAAGTATGGGGTTAAGACATAAATAACAATTATTGCAACTTAAGCTATGTGTCTAAAATATTAATTTTTAATTAAATACGGTTTATCATCAGTTAAGACTATACAACTATGATTTAAAAAAAATTAAATCCTTTGTTAAGTGTGATTAAGTATTGCATGTATATATTAATTTAGAGAAAACTGTATTTAGTTTTCTTTTGAAAGCTTTTAAATAAGTTTAACAGTTACGAACTACTATTTTTTTCATTTAAAAGGCAACTTTTCTACAATCATTAGGAAAAATGAAACTAGCTTACTTTCTCTACAAAATAAAGAAACGTGAATATTAGATCAGCTACTTAAAATACTATTTAAAAGACTTTAAAACCTAAACAAACCCATTGCCATCGGGTCGATTCCGACTCATAGCAACCCTATAGGACAGAGAAGAACTGCCCCATAGGGTTTCCAAGGAGCAGCTGGTGGATTTGAACTGCCACCTTTTGGATAGCAGCCATAGCTCTTAATCACTGTGCCATTAGGACTCCAACATACACAGATATACATATTGTTTAAAAGCCAAAAGCTAAATGTAGCATTTTTCATCATATACTTGTTGAGCACCTACTATGTACCAGGCACTACCCACTGCCGTTGAGTTGATTCCAACTCATAGTAACCCTGTAGGACAGAGTAGAACTGCCCCATAGTGTTTCCAAGGCTGTAAATCTTTAAGGAATCAGACTGCCACATCTTTCTCCTGTGGAGTAGCTCGCGCTTTCAAACCACCGACCTTTCGGTTAGTAGCTGAGTGCTTATCTGCTGGGCCACCAAGGCACTGGAGATATAAAAGTGAAAAGATATCGCTCCTCCAAAGAAGCTTAGAGTCTAGTGGGAAGAAAGATATCTAAACGGGACTTTATAATATGCTATGTTGTTGTTAGGTGCTGTCTAGTTGATTCCGACTCATAGCAACCCTGTGTACAACAAAACAAAACACGGTCCAGTCCTGTGCTGCCCTCACAATCATTGCTATGTTTGAGCCCATTGTTGCAGCCACTGTGTCGATCCATCTGGTTGAGGGTCTTCCTCTTTTTCACTGACCCTCTACTTTACCGAGCATGATGTCCTTCTCCAGGGCCTGATTCCTCCTGATAAAACATCCAAAGTAAGTGAGATGAACTCTCACCATCCTTGTTTCTAACAAGCATTCTGGCTGTACTTCTTCCAATATACTATACAAGAGCTATAATGGAGTTGTCACAAGGTGCAGTGGGAAGAGATGGGCAGAGGTGGATCTTACAGGGGAAGCAGAAGTTTGTTGGGTTGATAAAATTGTAGAAACCATTTCATGAAACAATTGTGAGGAAAACCATTATGTGCAAAGGCATGGAAGAGTTAGCCAACTAGTTGCCGTTGAGTCATCTCTGACTCATGATGACTCCATGTGTGTCAGAGTAGAAATGTGTTCCATAAGGTTTTCAATGGCTGATTTTTCAAAAGTACATCATCAGGTCTTTCTTCAGAAGTACCTATGGGTGGACTCGAATGAACCTTTGGATTAGCAGCCAAGCACTTTAACCATTTGTACCACCCAGGGACCCTAGAGGCATTAGAGACCATGGGAAATATTTGGTTTGATAAGTACAAGTAGTTTGGTATTTCTGGAGCATAAAGTGAAAGGACATAGAGGGAGTCCTTTGCCAGAGCAATTGAAAGTATAGAGTTGCCATGAACTGAGTTATAGAAGATGGTAGAAGGGAGTGAGATTGGGTGGGGGGTGGGGGGGATTGCTCATAAGTTCAGTTTCAGACATAAGTTTGATTTGTATTAAATATCCAAACAGATATGAGAGGAGGAAAACTAGGAGATTGTGGTTTCCTGGGAGTTAAGGGAGAAAGTATTTCATGGAGGAAGGAAGGAGGGACCTAATGTGTCACTGCAGCTAGTTGATAGGTCAAACACAATGAGGATGGGTAATGGACCACTGAAGTTACCAGTCTGGAGCTCACTGATGGCCTTGACAAGAACAGTATCTGTGGAAGGGTGAAAGCTTGATTGGAGTGGGTTTAAGAGAGAATGAGAGGAGAGAAAACAGAGACCAAGAATATACACAACTCTTTGAAGGAGTTTGGAAGTAAAGAAAAGGAGGAAAATATGAAGTTGCTAGAGGTAAAAGTGGAGTTGAGAGATCTTTCTTTTTTTTTTTTTAAGGTAGAATAAAAAACAGCAAGTTAGTATGCTGCTAGGAAAGATCTTGTAGACAGGGAAATATTGATGGTGCAAGAGAGGGGATAAGAATTGCAGGAGTGATGTCCTTGTAGGTGAAAGGGGTTGGGATCTAGGATGTAAGTGGAGTGACAGCCTAAGCTACAAGCAGGGAGAGTTCCCAGGGCATGTGAAACTGAGCTATATAGTAAATGGTAATCAATCAATATTGACTTTCAGTCTTTCTACAACAAAGCCTCCTAATACTCCGTGAACAGGACATTAGTATATAGTCAAGATCTTGAAGTTAAATTCACTGTTTTGTAATTGATTAGTTCTGAGACCCCGGATAAGACATACAATATTTTTATGACTTAGTTTGCCTTTGAATATGAAATGTGGCATCTACTGATCATTATAGTGCCTGGAAAATTAATAAGCTATATAAGTCAACCTTCCCAGTCACCAGATCTCTCTGATGCTTGCTGCTATAGAACTCCATGTAGAAAAAAAAAAAAAAAAGACAGATGCCTGTAGACCTGATGCTTTACCTAGTAATAGTCACGTGGAGATCTTTACACAGTCCATTATTCCTATTTTGTGGACCTTCTTAAATTTCCTCCAAATGAAAGGTATTTACTCTCTATAATAAAGTTCCATTTCTGAGAAGACTTATTTTTTATATAAAAAACAGCACATTTCAATGTTCAAACTGTCATTATTACCACAAGAACCTTGCACGCTAAGCTTGACTACAAGATTCTAAACACCTGTTGCAGAGCAGCTGGTGGGTTCGAACTGCCAACCTTTCAGTTAGCAGCCAAGGGCTTAACCACTGTGTTACCAGGGCTCCTTCATCCTTTGAGACACAGCTCAAATGTCACAGGCACTGGGAGGCATTCCTGGGCTCCCCCAGGGAGAATAGCTCCCTCTGCTTTGTACCCACTGCACTCAGTTCATACCTGTGCTATGACATTGATCAGGCTGCCTTCTAATTATCTGTTTACATTTCTGTCTCCTCCACCAGACAGTGAGGGCCTTATCTTATTCTCCTCTGCATCCTCAGTGACTTGCACAGAGTAGATATGAGATAAATATTTGCTGAATGAATGAAAGTTTCTGAACAGAGGCTGCTCAAATAAAATGGCATGATATGCAAAGACAGAAATGGAATAAATGGATACCAAGAAGGTTTGTCTAAGTGTTCATGGGAAAAAGAGATTCATAGTACATATAATTACCAATTCTGGGTATTTTAGAAAGAGACTCGAGTTTTCGAGGATTGCTTTGGTAAACAGAGTCAAGGAACCCTTTGTTGACTGGGTTTTAATATTAAACACAGATTTTAGAGTTGTTCCACTTCTTCTCTTGGTAACAAGTCTGTCATACAGACTCAGGCATTTATTTGTTACTTTAAGAAAGTACCTAAATGCCCTTGTCTAACTTTTATTTCTAGGGAAATCTTGACAGCAATGAACTATTGCAGCCATAGCTCTAATACTCTCAGATAAAAAGGGTTATAAATGAATTGAGTTTACATTGTGTGAATTTTTAGCTTCAAACTTCCTAGTAGAGACTGAGTCCAGTACAACTAGATGGTGCCCGGCTACCACCACTGATTGTTCTGACAGGGATCACAACAGAGGGTTCCGGACAGAGCTGGAGAAAAATGTAGAACAAAATTCTA
>NW_004444032.1:4735332-4750876 GCF_000243295.1 Trichechus manatus latirostris | reverse complement strand
CGAGAGTATGGCCCCTGGACACCCTTTTAGCTCAGTAATGAAGTCACTCCTGAGGTTCACCCTTCAGCCAAAGATTAGACAGGCCCATAAAACAAAATGAGACTAATGGGGCACAACAGTCCAGGAACAAGGACTAGAAGGCAGGAGGGGACAGGAAAGCTGGTAATAGGAAACCCAAGTTCGAGAAGGGAGAGTGTTGACATGTCGTTGGGTTGTTAACCAATGTCATAAAACAGTATGTGTACTAACTGTTCAATGAGAAACTCTTTTTTCTGTAAACCTTCATCTAAAGTACAGTAAAAAAAAATAAAAATAAAAAAACTTCTGGTAGAAATAAAGTTGCTTATTACTAATAGATTCAGTCTTTCTCAACCTAGCTACTCTCTTTCCCCTGTCATGATGTCTCCGTCTTTGAATGATCTATTATACTTTTTAATAGACAATCTGCTTCAGCACTTTGAGAGAAAAAAAAAAAAAAAGCCTTCTTTTCACCCACAACGGCAGTTAAGCCTTCCATTTAATATGGAATTAAGTGCTTTGTCATCAAAAAAGAAAAGTTCTATTTTTCTAATTATTATCTACTTATCAGCCTGGGGTTTAGAATTCACTTGCCTTTGAACCACCTTGAGAATTCAGTCTTAATTCCCCATGTCCAGGCCTGAGATAGTGTTTATTGCATCTGCCTCAGAGAAGTTGTTTACATCCAATATTGGACCACCTTTCACATTAAGTTTAAATTGTTGGAAACATTCTTTTTTTCTATAAAGATAATCTGTATCCCATTTGTATAGGAAACTATAACAATTCAGCAATAAATGAAAATGTTTCAGAGCTATGAAGGCCTTTGAAGCTGATGTTTTCCATTATCAGTTGTTTGCGTAGGTAAATACATTTACAGGTCAGAAATGAAATGCCCACCTCATCCACTAAGAAGTCCTAGGCTCTCATCTATTACTCACTGCTTTCAACTTATAAAAAAAGAGTTTTTGTTGTCCCCAACTTCCAAGAGGGCAATTACTTGGAAGGAAAGTGCCTAGAAGACACCAGAGCACATTGAAAGGGAGTAAAGAAAGTGCTGGTTTTGTTTTCCTCCAAACAAACCAAAGAATTGGATTTTTGTGTGTGTATGTACTTTATTTTTGTTCTAAGGTATGTTTATTTAAAGAATCTCTCATAGCACTTCAATACCTGGAAAATCTCAAAAGGTTTGTTGACTATTGTAATAGCTCTGACTAAACGCTCATTTCTTACTACAAGTGTTAGTGGAACAGCAGATAGGATGATTGTAACAGGCACTTGAGGAGGATCATGCAGGCCTCAGAGGAAATCAGAGCCCAACAAACCACACGAGCCAGAACATAAATCAAGCCAGATTTGTAAGTTAAATAAATGGACTTATCCTACTGGGGAGGAGAAAAGGAGAAAGCAAACACTGCAATGCAACAATGTCAAGGAAAACTGGTGAAGTAAGAGCACGTATTACCAAATACAGGAACGGCTGATGAGGTGGGTAAGAGAGAAGGGGAGCTATCAGACTGAAGAGTAGCTCTCTTCCTGGATAGCTGAGATTCCAAGATAGTCCACCTTTTAGCCAATAAAATTTTGAACTTTTGGTCTCTGCTAACATCAGAATATCCCAGATGGGACTACTAAGTGGTTCCTGAATCTGTGGAATATTACCACTCCACCAGTGAGACACTGGAGTGCTTAATAGAAATGATGACATGTTGAGAAGGGGGATGGTAAAGAAAGAAAGGTATACCCATTCCTGTTTACTCACCTTACCAAGAGCCATGTTGATTATACAGAGAATGAAGTTTTCAAATGATAAATTGTTATTTCCATCAGAGAAAAATTTTGAACTCTTCACCTATAGATTGAGCCACAGTATTAGGGTGGAATTAGCCCTATCTCCATTGAGACTGATTATAAGAAACCAAGTACAATCTATTAGATTCCTTTCTAATCTCCAAAATTCAACATATTGTATCAGAAGGGTCCATAATGCTGTAAAATTGAAGGAGATACATATCCATTAAGCACATCTCAAGAGATTTTAAAGTTTTACAAAAATAACCTTTCACTTATCAGGTGTTTACTGCATGCTGGCAACTGTGCTAAACCATTTTGCACGTATTATCTAATGCAGTCCTACAACTACTATATGAGGGAAACAGGATTATGAATCCAATTTCACCAATGAGGAACCTGGGGCTTAAAGATTTTAAAGAAACACCTAGCTGTTTATTGGAAGAGCAAGGACTTGAACCCTAAGCCTGAGCCCTTAATTTCTATATCATGGTGACTATAAGTCACAACGTGTTGATTTCACTAGCATCCTTGATAATGACAGTTATCAGGTCTATGCAACATTCTTAAGTGTTCTAATTATGTCAAACCTAAAAACTGCCAACATAGTTCCCCTGGCTGGGTCTGTAACCTGCACCTGGCCCACTCCTGAGCATCTACCTAGATCTAGGTGCTGTTAGCAAAGAATACTTTGAATTCTTTCTCCAACAAAGTCATTGACAAGTATCTGAACAGCTATTTTAAGTGATTTTAAAAACATTTAACTGTGACTCATTTCGTTTGCCATCTAGTGTATTTCTAAGTTTTATTTCTCCTTCAAGTGATGAAAAATAATTTCAGAGTTCATACATCTATCCAGTATCTGAAAAAGAGACTTCCAATAAGCATATCACCTTTTTATCTTTAATGTGCTTCAAAGTGCTCTAAAATGTACAAAATACTTGAATTACAGTACAATTGAAAAATTCTAAAATTCTAAACTTGTGGATCTGCAGAAACTATAAATCCTGATCACCCAATCCATGGAAGAAAACAAGGTTAGAGCTTTCACAGTAGGATCATTCAATAACCCATCGCCTGCAATCCCGATCCCAAAACCAAGAGTGTTCTTTAATGAGATGGAAAAACTTATCACCAACTTTATATGGAAAGGCAAGAGGCCCTGGATAGTAAAGCATTATTGAAGAAAAAGAACAAAGCAGGAGGCCTCATACTATCTGATCTCAGAACCTACTATACAGCCACGGTAGTCGAAACAGTACTGGTACAATGACAGACACATAGACCACTGGAACAGAATCGATAACTCAGATGTAAATCCATCCACCTACGGTCAGCTGATCTTCGACAAACGACTAAAGTTCATTAAATGGTAAAACACAGTCTTTTTAACAAATGTGCAGGCAAAGGTGGATGTCCATCTTTAAAAAAAAGAAAAAGGACCCATATCTCACACCATACACAAAAACTAACTCAAAATGGATCAAAGACTTAAATATAAAATTGAAAACGATAAAGATCATGGGAGAAAAAATAGGGACAACGTTAGGAGCCCTAATACGTGGTATAAACACAATACGAACCATAAGTAACAATGCACAAGCACAAGAAGAGAGACTAGATAACTGGGCGCTCCTAAAAATCAAACACTCATGCTCATCAAAAGACTTCACCAAAAGAGTGAAAAAAAAAAAAAAAGAAATAAAACCTACAGACTGGGAAATGTTCCTTTGGAGAGCTGATCACATTGCCTCAACATCAACTCCCCTCCAGACCTGCCTCAGTGTCAGGGTTACCTTTACTCTCCAAGACACCTTTGTTTCAAAATCTTGGATTTATCCTTCACTCTTTTGTATCCTTCTTGACCTCTACATAAGCAGCAAATCTTATTATTTTTTCTTTAAGTAGCTTTGTCTGGAAGGGCACAGGTCAGAGGCAGGGTGATAGGAATGGACTAGTGAAGTCATCCAGAGGTCTCTAAGGAAACCTTATCTGCTGAATTGAGTTAACGTCCACTTGTATTTTGGACATATGCCCAGAAGCTAGTGGACAGCAAGGTCTTTTATATGCAATAAAATTTCCAAAAGCAGAAAATAAAAGGAAATGTTTAGGGAGCAAAGTCAATCATAAAAATGCATTCTACTCTTCCCTGTATTTAATTTTAAAAACAATTTTTCCTATTTTCTATTATTGTTAATCAGGATTTTTTTTTTAAGTTTACTTTTAATTATTCTCTTTTCCTGTTACACTGTATGCAATAAACCCATCCTTTGAGCTGGGGAATAGCTTCATGGTAACAGATTCTCGAACATCAGCACAGGATGGAGCTTTCAGTGTGTGATCACAGTTCAGAAGAGGAGGAAGAAAATGATGAAATTCCACATTATTTCCTTCCTTCGGATAACATCCTGAGAAAGAAATCAGCAATCCTGTGAGTTAATTGAGAGCTGGAGGAGATATGGAGTCAAGTGACATACGAAGCTTAAAAATGTTAAGATGCTAGTTATGGAATTTCAAGATTTGAAATACATCCTTTTTTTTTTTTTTTAAGTTCCCTAAAGAGATGGAGGAGCCCTGGTGGTTAAGCATTCAGCTGCTAACCAGAAGGTCAGCAGTTCAAATCTACCAGCCACCCCTTGGAAACCCTATAGAGCAGTTCTACTCTGTCCTATAGGGTTACCATAAGCAGGAGTTAACTGGATGGCAACGGGTTTGGGAAAGAGAAGAAAATGTATTTCCTATTCAATAGAGCAGGAAAGATCTCCATTACTCTGCACTCTTCAGCCATACTTTCTAGAAGATTCATTCATTTACTCACTCACCGTTTGTTGGGTGCTCCCTGGGTGGTGTAAACAGTCAACATCGTTGGCTGCTAACCAAAAGGTTGGGAGTTCAAGCCTACCCAGAGAAGCCTCAGAAGAAAGGTCTGGTGATCTGTTTCTGAAAAATCAGTCACTGAAAACCCTGTGGAGCATAGTTATATTCTGATGATACACATGAGGTTGCCGTGAGCTGGAATCAACTCAAGGGCAACTAACAACCATGTGCTGGCAAGCAGGGTGCTAATTTCCAGCCAGGGTTACGGGTTTTTACAGGGTAGTTCTTTGTGAAAAAGTGTTATGCACAAAATGAATAAATGTTCCCATCTCAAATAGCTGGCTGTTCTTGAGCAAGACACCCAGAGTTCCACCTGAACACTTCTAATTGGGAAGTGTCTTCTTGTTCATTTTTCCAATCATCACTATGTAGCACTGACAAACAACCTTTATAAAAATTTCATAATTTGCTGCCAAGTATAGCCAGACCTCACTAATTTGGAATAACTGGGTTTAAAGCAGGGTAATAGTGATTTAGGGAAGTGTTTCAAGTAGAAGCCATTTAAAACTTTTACAATTGTTGCCAGACAGAGGTTGTGCTTAGAGAAAACTCCGGGAATATTCTGTATCTTGAGTTTAGATTGTCTTTAGGTACATGGGTGCTCCTTAACTGCTTAAGGGTGTTTAATGCCATTTGTTCTTCCAATCTTGTTTGCACTATTAATTTGGTTAATGGGTTAGTAATCCTTTCTTTATAGATAGCAGAAAAGTAAACTTAAGCCCAGCACTTATCTAAATTATTATATCCTCTGAACAAATGGGGTACAGATTAATGAGATTTTACTCAAAGCTTTGAATTCACAGAAGCCTTAAATGAAGCGATGCATCCTTCTTTCCATCTAATGAAAATAACAAAGACCAATGGAAATCTGACTTGAATGAAGAGTAACAAAAAAATTATCTCCCAACATTCATATAATCTTCAAAGTCTATCTCCCAGTTAAGATGAGAGGGCTCTGACTACCCACAGATGATGCCAACTAAACGGCCAGTTAAACAAAAAGTCACTTTAACAAAACTTTTGTTAGTTGCAAGTCTTACAATATCACAGAAGCACATACAGTCTTACAGCATATCAACAATAAACTGAAGAAGGTTTCTGATTTTCAGGTTTTGAATTCACGTAATCATAAAATAACAAATGAACAACCCAAAGTGTCAAACATTTTTATTTATATATTATTTCACAAAAAGAAACATGAGTAGTTAGAGACAATATCATAGTTTCATAAAATATTTCCTATAATATAGGCAAATCATGTTCAAGCTTTTAAATAAATCATTGGTGTTGGGAATTTTCTGTACAAGGCACAATTAAATTCATTTAAACAAAATTTGTGTAAAAAAATTGTGAATTTGACAAATCCATAAACATCTATTTAGAAATGATTGTGCATAAAGTAGCAATTACAATACTAAAAAATTCAAATATAGGAGAAATGAGCATGTCAACGAAAGAGAGTTGTGACCCCAACAAGAAAAAAAACAGCCAGCTTCTCTTTTTTTGTTACTAAATTAACTGACTACCACTTATCTCAGCTTGTCATACTGTGGTGGCTTGTGTGTTCCTGTGATGCTGGAAGCTATGCCACTGATATTTCAAATACCAGAGTCACCCATGGTGGACAGGTTTCAGCAGAATTTCCAGATTAAAACAGATTGAGAGGAAGGATCTGGCAATCTACTTCTGAAAAAATTGGCCAGGGAAAATCTTATGAATAGCAGCAGAACATAGTGTCAGAAGATGAATTCTTTAGGTTTGAAGGCACTCAAAATGCGGCTGGTGAGAGTTACCTCCTCAAAGGAGAGTCGACCTTAATGACATAGATGGAATAAATCTTTCGGGACTTTCATTTCCTGATGTGGCATGACTCAACATGAGAAGAAGCAGCTACAAACATTCAAACATTCTAATTGGAATGTAGAACGTATGAAGGGTGAATCACGGAAAATTGGGAGTTGTCATAAATGAAACAGAATGCTTGAAGATCGATATCTTAGGTATTAGTGAACTGAAATGGACTGGCACTGGCCATTTTGAGTTGGACAATCATGTAGTTTTCTATGCCGGGAATGAAAAACTGAGGAGGAACAGCATTGCAATCATGGTCAAAAAGAACATTTCAAGATCTATCCTGAAATACAACACTATCAGTGATAAGATAATTTTAATACGCCTACAAGGAAGACCAGTTAATACAACTATTATTCAAACTTACGCACCAACCACTAAGGCCAAAGATGAAGAAATTAAAGATTTTTAACAACTTCTGCAGTTTGAAATTGATCAAACATGCAACCAATATGCATTAATTACTGGTGATTGGAATGTGAAAGTTGGAAACAAAGAAGGGTTGGTAGTTGGAAAATATGGCCTTGGTGATAGAAGTGACACTGGAGATCGCATGATAGAATTTTGCAAGGCCAATGACTTATTCACTGCAAATAGGGGTTTTCAACAATATAAATGGCTACTATACACTTGGATCTTGCCAGATGGAATACACAGGAATCAAATCAACTAAATCTGTAGAAAAAGACAATGGAGAAACTTAATATCATCAGTCAGAACAAGGTCAGGGGCCAACTGCGGAACAGACCATCAATTGCTCATATGCAAGTTCAAGTTGAAGCTGAAGGATATTAAAACAAGTCCACATGAGCAAAAGTACAGCCTTTAGTATATCCAACCTGAATTTGGAGACCATCTCAAGAATATATTTGATGCACTGAAAACTAATGACCAAAGACAAGACGAACTGTGGGATGACATCAAGGACATCATACATGAAGAAAGCAAGAGGTCATTAAAAAGACAGAAAAGAAAAGACCAAAATGGATGTCAGAAGAGACTCTGAAACTTGCTCTTGAACACAGAGCAGCTAAAACGAAAGAAATAAATGATAAAGTAAAAGAGATGAACCGAAAATTTCAAAGGGCCGCTCAAGAAAATGAAGTATTATAACGAAATGTGCAAAGAACTAAAGTTTGAAAATCAAAAGGGAAGAACAGGCTCTGCATTCTCAAGCTGAAAGGACTGAAGAAAAAATTCAAGCCTCAAGTTTAATATTGAAGGATTCTATTGGCAGAAAACTGAACAACACAGGAAGCATCAAAAGAAGATGGAAGAAATATGCAGAATCAGCACACCAAAAAGAACTGGTCAATGTTCAAACATTTCAGGAGGTAGCATATGATCAAAACCCACTGGTACTGAAGGAAGAAGTCCAAGCTGCACTGAAAGCATTGGCGAGAAAAAGGGCTCCAGGAATTGACAAATACCAACTGAGATGTTTCACCGAATGGATACAGTTCTAGAAGTCCACTCATCTATGCCAAGAAATCTGGAAGACAACTACCTGGACAACCAACTGGAAGAGATCCATATACATGCCTATTCCAAAGAAAGGTGATCCAGTGGAATGCAGGAATTATCGAACAATATCATTAATATCACACTCAAGTAAAATTTTGCTGAAGATCATCATGCAGCAGTACATCGACAGGCAACTGCCAGAAATTCAAGCCAGGTTCAGAAGAGGATGTGGAACGAGGGATATCATTGCTGATGTCAGATGGATCTTGGCTGAAAGCAGAGAATATCAGAAAGATGTTCACCTGTGTTTTATTGACTATGCAAAGGCATTGGACTGTGTGGATCATAACAAATTATGGATAACATTACGAAGAATGGAAATTCCAGAATGCTTAATTGTGCTCATGTGGAACCTGTACATAAATCAAGAGGCAGTTGTTCGAACAGAACAAGGGGATAGTTCATGGTTTAAAGTCAGAAAAGGTGTACATCAGGGCTGTATCCTTTCACCATACTTATTCAGTCTGTATGCTGAGCAAAAAATCTGGACTGTCTGAAGAAGAACGAGCAACAGGATTGGAGGAAGACTCATTAACAACCTGTGATATGCAGATGACACAACCTTGCTTGCTGAAAGCAAAGAGGACTTGAGGCACCTACTGATGAAAAGCAAAGACTACAGCCTTTAGTGTGGATTACACCTCAACATAAAGAAAACAAAAATCCTCACAACTGCACCAATAAGCAACATCATCACAAATGGAGAAAAGATTGAAGTTGTCAAGGAGTTCATTTGTATTTGGATCCACAATCAACACCCATAGAAGCAGCAGTCAGGTAAATCAAATGACATATCGCATTGGGCAAATCTACTGCAAAAGACCTCTTTAAAGTGTCAGAAAGCAAAAATGTCACTTTGAGGACTGTGGTGTGACTAATTACTTTTGTGTGTGGCCTTTCCAGCCATGGTCTTGTAACTTCTACCCAGGTGATTGGGTGGGACTGTGTGATAGGGTAATTGTGGCCTACCAAGGGGGCTGGTCAGTTTTGCCTTAAAAGAGAGCCAGTTCCAAAACAGAGTGAGGAATCCACTACCACTGAGGAACGAGAGACTCAGCAGCAGAGACCAGGCAGCAGGAGATGGCACAGTAGGCTTCCTAGCCCATGGAGAGAGAAAGCTCAGTGCCTTTGGGCAGAGACTGAGGGCCAGGGAGAGGCGTGCCTGCGAGCACGGCCGGGAAGAGGCTATCCTAATGGAAGAACTATATCTTGAGTGTTCCTGAGCCTGAACTGTAACTGTTACTTCCCTAATAAACTTCCCTAACAAATTGTAAGTATGGTCTGTGAGTTCTAAGCAGCCATTGCAATGAATTATTGAGCCCAGTAGAGAGTGCTGTGGGAGGCACAGCTGGTGTTAGAATTAGTAAAGATGGTGGAGAGAGGAGGCTTGTCTGGCCTCCACCTCATGGGAGTCAGCCTTGTGCTGTTTATCTTGGTTCTCCTTCCCCCTTGTGGGGTTGGAGGAGGTCAGACTCCACCCCTAAGCTGTTTTTACAAGGCCTAAGTGTGTCTGACCCAAGCATGGTATTTTCAACAGCCTCATATGCATGTGAAAGCTGCACAACAAATAAGGAAGATGGAAGAAGAATTGATGCCTTTGGATTATGGTGTTGGGGAAGAACATTGAATATACCATGGACTGCCAGAACAATCATCTTTACTGGAAGAAGTACAGCCAGAATGCTCCTTAGAAGCAAGGATGGTGAGACTTTGTCTTACATACTTTGGACATGTTATCAGGGGGGACCTGTCCCTGGAGAGGGACATCATGCTTGGTAAAGTACAGGGCCAGTGAAAAGGATGAAGACCCTCAATGAGATGGATTGACACAATGGCTGCAATAATGGGCTCAAACATAGCAAGTGCTGTGAGGATGGTGCAGAACTGGGCAGTGTTTCATTCTGTTGTATGTAGGGTTGTTATGAGTCAGAATTGACTCCAGGGGACCTAATAACAACAAAATAAACAGACGGAGGGAAAAATGTTAGTATTTAAATGCAGCTCCATTCCTGAAAGCACTACTCATAAATTCATCAAGTTCAAAATAAATGCTACCCTTCTTTTACTTCTAATCTTCTATTCAACCAAGATGTTATTAAAAACATTAAAAACTATTTAATGTCTTTGTGGTTTCATGTATTAATCCAAGATAACAAAGGAAAAAGCTACTGAAAACTGCACCATTCCTGGAACAGGTTTGAATCAAATCACAAACCTAAACTTTCTCATTCTTAAAATGAAGAAATAGTAGTGACCTACACATTCTACTGGTATATTCTTATTCAGTAATCTGAAAGGAAAAGCTTAATGTCTAGAATATAGCACAAAATCAAGGGACAAGATATTTTCCATATTTGAAGGGTGCATAAATGCTATGCAATATGGGGTAGAGTGAAAGTGACAGTTTTCCTTTCATAGATATTATATGGCCATAAAAAATCAGATTGCTAAGGTTAATGATGAATAGACATTTATAACCATAAACATTATCATAAGAAATTAAGTATTTATGGAGGAAGGTAACAAGATCTTTATACACTAAAGATGACAAGGAAGAAAAAGAGGTTACTATTAAGACCCCAAGTTCGCAAAATTATGGGTGGGCCGACAGTTATTATGACTCCCTAATACATACCCATAAAAATGATGTGTTCTTTTTTGGGAGGGAATAATATGGAGTGCTGCTAACCAAAAGATTCGTGGTTTGAATCCACCAGCCTCTCCAGGGAAGAAAGAGGTGGCAATCTGTTTCTGTAAAGATTTACAGCCTTGGAAACCCTATGGCAGTTCTACTCTGTCATATAGGGTCACTATGAATCAGAATCGACTCAGTGGCACACAACAACAGTGTGGACAGAAGAGAATGCTCAATATTTTTTAAATGACTTTTCTGCAATATGACATTACCATCCCCCACTGCCATCAAGTTGATGCCAACTCACAGCGACCTCATAGGGTTTCCAAGGCTGTAAATCTTTCTCTCACGACATTACCATAATCACTTTATATCTAGGATTACAAATTCAGCAGTCAGTACTATGCCTGTAATTAGGGTATGCTGCCACCAGGTGGCAGACATGCCTAGATCATAACCACTTCAAGAAATCTTAAAAGTACCTACTACAAGCTATGCTTACATAGAAAATTTGTCTTTAAATCAATATTTACATGACAACTAAACTTTATTAAGACAACAAATTATATGGTCCCAGAGAACAAACTCTAAAATAAATATCCAGATATTAAGGCTCTCCTTTATTGTTACTGATTTAATTCAATCTCCAGTCATACTTTGACTTTGATCAGTCTATACTTTCACAACTATTTTGAAACATTTTCTTGGATTTCAGCTCTTTCTAGGGTGATTCTCAAATATGGGAACAGCCTTGGGATTTCAGTGTATCTTGGCATCAAAAGCTATTTCTGGCATTAATATTTTTTTTTTTTAAGTTTTTCTCCACTTTATCTACAGGATGCTTATGCTGCTCAAGTTAGATTTATAAAATGGAAGGGCTTAGTTTATATTTTAAGGTTTCTTAGAAATTTAAAATAGTTTTATTGTGTAATATTTGACATATAGCATATCATTTACTTACATAATATTTGATTTGCAGCATAATTTAAAAAAATGAATACCCAAGGCCCCATCATTCTACCTAAGAATTAAATAATGAGAAATACTGTTTAGGCTGTTTA
Organism: Trichechus manatus latirostris; assembly: GCF_000243295.1. Taxonomy (NCBI): domain Eukaryota; kingdom Metazoa; phylum Chordata; class Mammalia; order Sirenia; family Trichechidae; genus Trichechus; species Trichechus manatus. The sequence continues at coordinate 4,739,119 of NW_004444032.1, read as the reverse complement.
TGCTTCATCCTGATTCCACTCTCCATTTTTCCTCTTAGAGGTAATACCCATTCAACACTTTGTGTTTATCATTTTCTTGATTTTTTTTTTTTAATCTTGGTTTTCAACTGGTTTGTTCATATAGCCCAATTTTGTTTACTTTAATTGCTGCTATATTCAGATTTATTTCCAGCATCCTTTTTTGTGCTCTAAATCCATACCACTTTTTTATCTTCCTTTTTTCTCCCCTTTCTTGTTTCTTTTGCAGTGACTGTTTTTTACAATTTTATTTTTTGCCTGTCTAGTTTGGCAGTTTACATTCTATATGCACTCCTGTAGTGATTTCCCTAGAAATTTGAATATGTATATTCTGTTGTTTTACTTCCTTTCCAATCCTTTTATTTCATTTCTTTTTCTTGTAGAAGATCTCCAGGGCTGGGTGAACAGAAGTAATGATGCCAGATAGCCTCTTCTTAATTTTGAAGGGAATATGTCTAACTTTTTACCTTATAGTGGCATTTATTGCAGGCTTTTGGTAGATACATTTTATTAGGACAACAAAGTTCCATTCTATTCTTAGTTTTCTTGGATAATTTTTTTAAATGATAAATGGAGGTCAATTAGGATCAAGCATATTTTCTTTATCTAATAAGATGATCACATACTTTTCTCCTTTAATTTATTAATAAGTTTAACTATATTTTATAGTTTGAAAGTCAAACCCTTGTATTTCTGCAATAATCCCACTTAGTCATGATAAATTATTTCTTTATATAATGTTGAGCTTGATTTATTAATATTTACCTTAAGAATTTTGTAATATGTTTATGGATGAGATTTTTTTAACCTGTGGAAATTTCCCTTATTTTCTTGTAAGCCAAGAAGGTACTAAAAATCCTTTTAGTTGCAGATTTTCCACATCTAGTAGTACTATGGGATGCCCCTCAGAGCATCTAGTACCCTATGCTTCCAGAAGCAAAAGTCACTGGGGAGGTTTTTAGTTTCTGGCTTTTCTGTTTTCCCTACAGAGTTCATGACAGAGCAATTACAGTCATAAGATACTAAGACAAAACTCTATGATTATTACTTGGTAAAAAGAAATACTTCACTCAGCATACCTTCCTTTCAGAAGCAAAGAGAAAAAAAATCCCAATGACCATTTCCTGAGGTTCTTCTTTTGGGTGGAGGGGGTTGTTTTATAAAGACCTTTAAACAATTAAGTTAACTACAAAAGAAAGGTTCTCAATGAAATCCTGGACTTCTTTCCCAATTGCTCTAATTCACCGTGAGTAAATGTGTCCAGGGGATCTATTATTCTTGGGTAGAACTAGTCCCCATTTGGATGTCTTCAGAGACAGAAACAGTTTCTTTGAAGAAAAAGCCTTTGGTGGAAGATTAGCCAGAATGGCGTTTTCTGGCTGAAAAGAAGGAACTTCTTCAAGGAAAGGTCTCTAAAGTGGAGAAAGAAGGCAGGCAGTTTGGAGGGCTGTCAAAAGGGGTTTCGTTTAACCATAGCAATATATTTTATGGAGTACTTTCTGGGTGTTGGCTACTGTGGCAAGCACTTGTCCCACATTATCTTGTCTCCCCTTCACAGCAACAGAGCAGGAAGCTGATATTATTAGCCCCATTTTATAGATGACCAACAGGGGCTTAGAGAAGTAAAGTTAACTTGCCCCAAAAAACCCAGATTGGAAGTAGAAGAACCTGGACTTAAAATCAGGCATTTTGTCTCAAAAACAAAGCTGTTCATCCCCTCAGAAGAAGTCAGAAATTACAAACCAGGGTCCACCAGGGGTAAGAACTTTGTACTTTTTAGTCCTATTTTACATATCAAGATGGGCAGGAAGAACCCCCAATTAAATGGATGGGGACTGCTACGAAGGGAGAAAAAAAAGACACAGGGGCAAGGCAAAAAGAATAAAACCCAAGAAGTTAAACTATTGCTTCCAAGGAATAACCCGTAGAAAGGTTGCTGGGCAGGTTCCTGACATTCACAAAAAGATCTAAGTAGAACTTATCAAATTATAAATATGTTGCACCAAATACTCACATGTAGTTGAGATAGGGAAGGGAAAAAGGGACAGAGCCCCTAGGCAAAGGACCCTGAACTAAAATCATGTACTTAACTAATGACACAAAACCCCTTATCTTGGAACATGCAATAATGAAAGAACAACCCACCCAGCTCTCAGTGTACTTCCTTGATAAGATGTTTTTCAGAAGAACCGCCCGGATCTGATCCCTGGAGCATGCACAGATATCCGCAAGGTGACTGACAGACCCACGACAGGAATCGAGCCAGCACCATGAGCGGACTGCGCAGGCATGGCACCCCATAATAAGTCCTGCCATCCAGTCCCAGGAACCTTTGTTATGGGTTCAATCTTGAGCTGCCTCCTGTGTGCACACCTAATCTTCATAACCCCTCCTCTTTCATGAATACAGATGATGCCTTTTCCCATCTAAAAACCTTTATAAGCCCTAGCCAATCCTTTATTCAGGGAGACAAAGTCTAACATTGTTTTGTCCCTCTTTGACTCTCTGTTCATGAGCTACTTTTGCTCAATAAAGCTTTGTTTGTGCAGAAAACTTGAGCCTCTGCAGGTCATTCCTGGTCGGTAGAAGGCAAGAACCTCACAGGGGCTGCCCAGTTTGGGCAGAAGACCCCGGCAACATAGTTACAATCTGTTCTGCTACAACATGTTTCCGTATTAGCTCATCTGTGTTCGGTAAATGGAAGAATAATGTCAATATAACTTGGTAGTCACATTATTTCATACGAAATTTTCTAATGTTTTCTCCAGCAAGAAACAGCCATGAACAGTCTACACTGACACATCCAAACACAGTGGGTCATAGAGGATAGAGGAATACAGTACATGGTGCCTATTCATCTCATTCAATCCTCCTCAGCTCAGGATGTCCATGCTATTTGTCTTAAAGAGCTGAATATGCATCCTCCCATAGACTTGTCCCTTCTGCCCTTATCTTGTTTCTATAATTAAGCAGCTTCAACCCTTCCTTACTCCTACTTCCATCAAACTACCTTCAGTTTTTCTTCTACACTGAGCCTATATTTACTAGAATAGTCACCTATTTATTAAAAAGGATTTTAACATACCTTTTCAACTATTGGGGAAGTATTTTTATTAGTTGTTTTTTTTTTAATTGTTTTTGATAGTGCTCCGGTTATACTTGCATAAGTTTTGAGAGGTCTGCCTCAAGTCTTTTTTTTTCCCCATAAACACAGTTACTTTTAAAGTGTGGTTTTGCAGATTGTGGGTGTCCCAGGAACACATGTATTGCCGGTTCTAAGGATTTTACTAAATACTAGAATTTGTTGTGACTGTATTGGCTATTGAGTCATCTACAAATATAGTAGAATAAATTTCCAAATAACATGGGATGGATAATTTAAATAGCTTCATTGTTGTTATTGTTGTTATGTGCCATCAAGTAGTTTCTGACTCATAGTGATCCTATGTACAACAGAACAAAACACTGCCCTGTCCTATACCATCCCCACAATCATTGCTATGTTTGAGCTTATTGTTGCAGCCATTGTGTCAGTCCATCTTGTTGAGGGTCTTCCTCTTTTTCGCTGACCCTCTACTTTAACAAGCATGATATCCTTCTCCAGGCTCAAGTCCTTCCCAATAACATGTCCAAAGTATGTGAGACTAAATCTCACCACCCTCACGTCTAAGGAGTATTCTATCTGTACTTCTTCCAACACAGATTTGTTCTTCTGGCAGCCTATGGCATATTCAACATTCTTTATCAACATCATAATTCAATTCTCCTT
>NW_004444032.1:4690899-4735232 GCF_000243295.1 Trichechus manatus latirostris | reverse complement strand
TTCTTCCAACACAGATTTGTTCTTCTGGCAGCCTATGGCATATTCAACATTCTTTATCAACATCATAATTCAATTCTCCTTTGGTCTTCCTTATTCATTGTCCAGTTTTCGCATGCATATAAGGTGATTGAAAATACCATGGCTTGGGTCACACGCACCTTGAATCCTCAAGGTGACATCTTTGCTTTTAACACTTTAAAGAGGTCTTTTGCAGCAGATTTTCCCAATGCAATACATCATTTGATTTCTTGACTGCTGCATCTATAGGCTTTGATTGTGGTTGCAAGTAAAATGAAATCCTTGACAACTTCAATCTTTTCTCTGTTCATCATGATGTTGCTTATTGGTCCAGTTGTGAGGATTTTTGTTTTGTTTACATTGAGGTATAATCTATACTGAAAGCTATAGTCTTGGATCTTCATCAGTAAGTGCTTCAAGTCCTCTTTGCTTTCAGCAAGCAAGATTGTGTCATCTGCATATTCCAGGTTGTAATGAGTCTTCCTCCAATTCTGATACTGCATTTTTTTTCATATAGTCCAGCTTCCGGGACTATTTGCTCAGCATACAGATTGAATAAGTATACAACCCTGATGAACACCTTTTCTGATTTTAGATCACTCACCATCCCCTTGTTGTGTTTGAATGACTGACTCTTGGTCTATGTACAGGTCTATGTACAGCTTCACTGGTGTAACACAATCTAAAGAAAGGCTATTTCCAACGGTTTTCTAGTTCTTAATAAACTTGTATTTGACTTCAATCTTGAAGGGCTTTAACTTGTCAAATATTAGTGAAGCAATATACATCTATGTGACCTAGAAAAATGGTTTTTCATTTTTATTTGGGAATAGGAGATTTTCATGGCAGGGGTAGGAACAGGCAACGAAGCCACATTAATTTATCATTTTTGAAAATCTCTGTTGAACTATGTTCCCTTTACAAAAACTGCAACTTTACATTGGTACTAACTTATTTCTTCAAGAGAACGTGCTTAGTATCTTGCTTTCTTGTCTTCCTATAAAGAAGACAGAATCACAACTATTTAGAAATGCTGATGAACTCAGAGAAGTTGTAATCAGCAACTTGAGGCAATATGTATTCAGAAGGTAGGACCTGGTGTTTGGGTTCTCAGTGCTTCTGATGAAACTTCTGGCAGTTTTCATGCTTAATTGGGCCATTGGATCCTGTCTGCATAAGGGAGGAAAACCAGGTCCTGCTTGTTTGGCAGTTAAAACAGCTTGATTAATGATTACCTGGAAGCATTACCTTGAGAGTCATTACAGTGCTATCTATCAGTACTTCCTGTTTTTCTTGCACTAGTATTTATTTTCCACGATGCACAACTGACCTTTTCAGTCTGTCATATAATTTCTTTATCAGATTATGCCATATTGTTGTTGCTTATGAGTCGAGCAGAGTTCCTAAATACAATCTTACCTACTGCAGAGCTAGTCTACTGTTTTTAGCAAAATTGAAAAGCTCAACCAGAGACCAAAGCAGACAACCAGAAACACTCTTCACATACGGGAAAAATTATATTCCTAAACCTAAATTTTTAATATTTTACTTTCATTATAGATTTAAGTGGGTTCATTTATCTAAAAAATTGATTTTCAATTTATCTGTGTACTTCAGGATTTCTGCCTTAACCCTCTCCTGGTCTCATTTTCTCCACTTGTTCCCCCAGGCTGATCTCATCTGCTCTTATGGTCCATTACCACCTATTTGCTGATGACTCTCAAATCTAAATCTCCTGTGTACATCTCTCTTTTTACTCAGTTATATAAGAGAAATGCTTGCATATCATCTTGACTGCTCCTTGTCCTTCATATACCTACCCAATTAATCATTAAGTGCAATGTATTCCCATTTCCTTGGTTCAAACCAGTATCTTCTTATTTATTTATTTTTTAGGACTCCTAACTAGTCTTCTTGCTTCTAACAAGCCCACTCAAACCCATGCTCCATGCTACAGCCAGGATAATTTTTCTAAATCACTCAGTCCTAATAATGTCCCTACTCCACTTAAAACCCACTACATTCAGTATAAAACCCTTAACCAAAAAAAGCAAACCAGTTGTCTTCAAGTCATTTCTGACTCATGACGAGCCCACATGTGTTAGAGAAGAACTACATTCCATAGGGCTTTCATTTCAAGGCTGTGACCTTTCAGAAGCAGATCACCAGGTCTTTCTTTCGCGGTACTTCTGGGTGGGTTCAAAATGCCAACCTTTTGGTTGATAGTTGAGTGCTAGCCCTTAGCATGGTGTTTATGGCACTTCCCAGAGCTAGTCTCTGCTTATGTCTCCTACCAGTGATTGAGAGAATTTTATTGAGTATCTGCAGTAAAACCTGTGAAAGCCAGAGACTTTGTAAGGCAGAAACCTGTCAGAGAAGGAAAACTCAAATATTTTCCACTAAAATGAGTGATAGAAAAGTGGTAAGACTACACCCTGTCAAAGGCGGAAAACTTGTGAGACCTGGAAAAACAAGGCAGTCCCGTTGAGTTCCGGAACTCACAGGTTTCACTGTATTATTCCTGAGCACCGTTCTAGATGCTGGGACTATAGCAGTCAACAAGTGCACAGAGTCCCTGTCCACAAGGTCTTACTCTTAGTAGAGGAAGGTAGCAGACAAACAGATGAACACATATTTAAGAACTTCTGGTACTGATAAGTGCTATAAATAAAATAAAATAACGTTACAGAAAGTGCTTGGGGGTGCTGTTTTAGTTACAGAGTGGTTGGAGAAGTCCTCTAGGAAAGGGTGGCATTTGAGTGGCGTCTTGAATAATAAGCAGAAACACATGAAAAATGGAAGGAACCCTGAATTTAAAGACACTGGGGGTAGAATGAGCTTGACATGTTCAAGGGACAGAAAAACAAACAAACAAAAAACCCAGAGCATTCTGAGCCAGGCAGATAGTAAGAGGACATGAGGCCAGAGTGTTGAGAAGGAGTCAGATGCACAGGGTTTGCAGGCCAGGATACAGAGTTTCGGTTTTCTTCTGCTTGCAATGGCAAGTCACTGGAGGGTTTTAAAACCCCCTTCAGCCTTCACTTCACATTCTCTCCTTATTCTCTGCTCTAGCCACACTGAACTATTTTTTTGGCCTTGCAAAGTTTCAAGCTCTTTCTGCAGGCCGGTACACATGTTGGTCCTTCCGTCTGGAATACTCTTCATCAACACCTCCTTCCCTCCCTCCCTACCAGGCACCCTCTCCTCCTCCCTGACAAGCCCACACCACTCTTCCTTGGCCAGCTTCCACACATCCTTTGAGTTTCTCAACATAGACATTGCTAGCTGGAGGACGTCTTCTCTCCCTCCAAGACTGAGATGGGCATCCTTCCTTTCTGCTCTCAAGCTTTAGTATCATAGCACTTATCACAACATGCTGTGAAAGCTTACTTTTCTATCCCCCTCACTGGATCCTCAGCTTCTTGAAAACACACACTTGGCCAAGTCGATTCTTGTTTAACCAGCTCCACCACAGAGCCCTGATGTGGAGCAGGCATTCAGAACAAATTTTCTGAATGAATGAATGAATGAAGGAGTCTTTAGTAATAGCGACTGTTGAGTGCTTACAGGGTAGATGTGGCTTTATGGAAACAAGGACAGAAGTAGGTATGCTTAAATTTTTTAAAAGAAAATAAACAGAGTTGGCTCCTCAAATTCTTGTAAATGTCCCAGTACCTCTTTCTCTAATAGCATAATTTGGTAAGTACCGTGCGTGATCCCTCCCTCTGGTCCAATCTTTGAATGCATTTTCATTTTCTCAGCACAGAATTCTAAAGTGCAACTGTGTTCTTCCACTCCTTTCTGCTACTTTTCTAAATTATTTTCTTGATTACTGCTGCTCTTTCCTTGTTATTTTCTGTACTTGCCTAGATGAGTATTCCCTATTTCCTGGTTCAGTCTCACATTTCACATCCAGCTTCTTTAGCTCATAAACCTCCATGTTCACCTCTGTGCCATTCTGTATTCATCCAGCATAAGAGGAACAACTTCTTGCACAGAGAACACACAGGCTACTCCATACCACCATCCTTTGTGTGTAGGCTTGCAATTTAGTAGTCAGCTAATTCCTAATTACTCTGGGACTGATAGTCCAATTGATAGATAACCCAGGTCTCTACCTTCATTCTCCTGCTGTCCATGTTTTGGCTACTGCATTTTTATATTTTCGCTACCTAATATGCAGAGGTGAAGAAAGGCAATGAGATGCAAATTAATCAATTTTGATCATTTCCAGCAGCTCCCATAAAAAAAAGATTTGATGGAAGACATGGTTGAAATTATTAGCTCAATTGAGAATTATAAACTGTCTATGGATGTCATTTATCCTTGCTATTTCTGGTCACCATTTAACATAGATAATTGGAAATAAAATGGGCAGAAAGGGGAAAAAACAAAAGTTAGTGATAAATGAAAGAGGGAAGTCAAGGAAGGGAACTAGAAGTGAGCTAGAAGTTTTTACAATATGGTTCAACCAAAGGGATACACTTATCGGCTCTTGACTGAGTGCAGGCTGCCCTGGAAGTGAAGCAGTTTCCACTGACTGCGTCTCCTGCTGGGGAGAGAATCTAAGTCTATGGAAATACAAACATGCATCTAACTTACTAGTTAACATTTTGTTGTTGTTGCTAGTTGCTGTCAAGTTGGTTATGAACCAAGGCGACTACATGTGTGCAGAGCAGAACTGCATAGGGTTTTCAAGGCTATGGCCTTTGGGAAGCAGGTTGTTAGGCCTGTCTTCCGAGACGCCTCTGGGTAGGTTCAAACCACCAACTGTTTGGCTAGCGGTCGAGCAGTTAACTGTTTGCACCACCCAAGGACTAAAATGTGCAAGGCTGACTAACTGAACTGTTTGGTTTTATAATGGTCTTCTTTGTTTAAGCAGATACCAGCTACTGAAAGTCCCCAATCCCTATACACTCATGCATATGCTCACAACTCCCCCCACCCCAACACACACAGCTATTTGGCATACAGTTAGTACTTTCTCAAAAGGACCCAGAGACTTAAATTTGTTCTTAAGAAAATCTACCAGATAAAATGAATAGTGCTATAAAATCTCAGGCACTTAAGTAAAGCAATAGCTCACTGATTATTTTCTGTGAAGAACTCCGGGGGCGGGGCTCTCATCCTGAATTCCCTCAGAGATAATGTGAAGCCATCTGCATTTATGCAGGGTCATTCCTGCATACACGCAATCCGATGAGTGCAATGTGCCCCTCAATATAATGGCCCTCATTAGTGAATGTACAAACATTTCTGTGAATATATTAAAAGATTTAAGAAAAATTAGCTGTTGTTCATAATTAGAAAACATCAATGGAAAAGTATTTTATTTCCTGGACTTTTCTGAATATATTAATAATTAACAATGAAGTACCACCACGCATCGCCCCTGCCCTGGTCAACTCCCTCACAGAAGTCTAAATCCTTACATTTCATGCACTGTCTTGTCCTCATCAAAATGCTTTCAATGTGTACCATGGCAGTAGATGTCTCTGGAGTTATTTTTAGATATACAGCATGGCAAATGTTCCTTTTGAGCAACTCTGCATCTTCAGGGGAAGGTATTGAAGGCTGTGCTAATGTTCTTATTTGGATGATTATTTCTTTCAAGGGTGTATGGAAAAAAGGCAAGTGTTCAGTAAAAGGGCACAGTGTTAGCAGGTGGATAAGACTGCTGGAATATCTGGCCCCCTAAAATACATTCCAGGAAGATTTAGGGCTCCTCTGCAGTACACGTCAGTTTATGATCAAAGGAATATCCCTCTGGGAAAATCTCTATGTAATGAACACTAACGTGGCTCCCACAGAACTGATTTGTTCCTGGCAGCATTTCCACGGCACTTGCTCTGTGGGACCTGTGCTGCACTCCTAGGTTCTATCAGGACACCACGGGCAGCCTACCCATCGATGCCTGGGCAGGAAACAGAACGGCTGACAGAAAGGAAGAGAGAGACAGAGACTGTGACAGTCACCAGGGAAAATGAATCTTTGGAGGATCCTAATGGTAAATATAAGAAACCCTGGTGGCACAACAGTTAAGTGCTAGACTGCTAACCAAAATGTTGACAGTTTTTGAACCCTCCCAGCTCTGTGGGAGAAAGACCTGGAGATCTGCTCCTGTAAAAACTACAGCCAAGAAAACCCTCTGGGACAGTTCTGCTCTGTCACATGGGGTAGCTATGAATTGGAATTGACTCCATGGCATCCGACATAACTAAACAATAACTGGTAAATAACTGGAGTTTCTCCAGAGACACCAAACCATACACACATACATATCCCCCTTGCGCCCCCGAAGTCAATATATAAATACAAGAGTTAAAAGTTTGCTGCTCATCTTGGAGCAAGATTTCATAAGACACTGTCAAGCAGAAAAAGTAGTATTATTAGTGTAGTCAGTCCATGCTAGAAAACCAAGGATTCCCAACTGTATAAACAGATGAAATGCTGAACCTTTCACTGTTTCAAGGTCTCTATACTGACAAAATGTTCACAACCTGCTTGGGGCTATAATCTTGCAACTGCTCTAAGCAAAGAGCACTAAATCTATCTCCTAATTGGCAGAGACATAGTCACAGAAAATTCCAGTGTTTCAGAAAACTGTAAAAATGATTTATTAGATTACTCTTATCTGATGACAGCCTGAACCAGCATCTCAACCTAATATTATGGAAGGCTTTACGTTGGGGGCCCGACTGTAAGGTTAGAAAAGCAGGCACTAAGTGTCAGGCGCAGAAACAGATTAAATTTGTAATTCTGGTCAAGTGTTGTCTTGCAACATTAAGAACGATTTTCCTTAGACTATATTTCCTAAAGACCTATAAGCATAAAAACAATAACCACAACAAAACAGCTACGCTAATATTATTATGCCATCTAACCTGGTCACTCAGAAACCGATACAGAAAAATGAGTCTCCAAGAACAAACTGAAGCGCAAATTCCCTGCAGCAGAGTGTCTTGGCCATCTGATCAAACAGTTCTAGTGAGAAGGGACAGGCAGAATTAAATCATTCACTTTACTAGGGGACTAGACTGTCCTGGAGGGCAAGCAGGCAAGTGCCCAGTGACAGTTGAACAACCTGTTTTAAGTCTTGCATTAGTATTCTTTAAACTATTTCATGTTGGGTTCTAAATCATAACATTGGGAAAGATAATCGAAAAGTGGGTAACAGTAGGCATTTAAACTGAGGGTAGTGCTGGAAACGGACAGATTCTCTTTTTGTATCTTTAGAAATGAAGTTACTTCATTTTTGTCTTTGATAACTATTGCTATTTGAGGTTGTCTGAGACTAGCAATGCTTTCTTTAGTGGGAGAGAGGGTTTGAAAATTTTTATGTGTTCGACATAAAAAACATTGTTTAGTGTTTTGTAGTTCCACCAATTTAAGAACCACTAGTCTACATAATGGTTGAGAGCTATGGCTGCTAACCAAAAGGTCAGCAGTTCGAGTCCACCAGCCATTCCTTGGAAACCCTATGGGGCAGTTCTACTCTGTCCTGCAGGGTTGCTGTGAGTCAGAATCAACTTGAGGGCAAAGGGTTTATTTTATTTTAATTTTAGTCTACATAATAGGTGGGAAAAGTTTTGCAAAGGGAAAAGACAGTGGAATCAGTGATAGCTCTTCGGATGGCTGGTAGTTGAAACTACTGTTCAGTGCTGCAAACCTCACTAAGCGAGTAAGGAAAGGATCTAAGTAGTTATGTAAACACAGCACTAAACAGATATCCCCAGCTACTTTTCCAGGCCCCAAAGTAAATGGTCATTTATAAAAATATTATTTTATCTCTAAAGATATTTCTATTACCTTTATCTAGATGGAAACAAAAACAACAAAAAACTTCACTGCATCATGAAATAATTTAAATTTTTTAAAAACCTTATTGAGTTTAATTATATTAAAGCGTTAAAAAGTAAAGATGTCACTTTAATAACTAAGGTGCCCATAACCCAAGTCATGGTATTTTCTATCATCACATGCGAAAGCTGGACATTGAATAAGGAAGACTGAAGATGAACTGATGCATTTGAATCATGGTATTGGCAAAGAATATTGAATATACCATGGACTGCCAGAACAACGAACAAATATGTCTTGGAAGAAGTACAGCCAGAATGCTCCTTAGAAGCAAGGATGGTTAACGTGCTTGACTGCTAACTGAAAGGTGAGAGGTTCGAGTCCATTTAGAGGTGCCTTGGAAGAAAGGCCTGGTGATCTACTTCTGAAAGGTCACAGCCATTGAAAACCCTATGTAGCACATTTCTACTATGAGAGACATGATATTGTCAAGAGTCAGAACTGACTCGACAGCAACTACACTTTATAGTAGGAACCACGTGTATGTGGAAGTTAACTTTATACTCCGTGTATGTTTAATTAACACATAAGTACTCTAATTAGTAATTCACTTAGCGTCTGAAGTATGCATCTGAGGGTCATCCTAAGGAGTCTACACTCCAGAGATGGCCATATCATACACTACAAATACATCATTGTATCTGGTGTGTTAACTGGCATAAGTAATGTTAAAAATACTTTTCTCTTTGGTAAAACCAGAAGTATTTAACAGAGGTGGTTGCTCAAAAAGGCTGCACAGGTATCTCCACCCTTCCATGAACTGAATAGCAGTCCCAATAGCTAACAGCTCTCTAGACCTAGAATTTCTTTCATCGTGTCCCCTTTTAATGGAGGGCACTATCACCTGAGCAAATGAGACGGCTTCTTGATCTTACCACCGCAACACTATTGCATCGTCTTTGGAGTGAAGCTTTCATTAAAGGCAACTGTTGGAGTTCCTAAGTGGGCAAAGAAGAATCTGGTGTCTTTTACAGGGAAAAGCTGTAGACTGGTTTTGTGTCTGTGTGCTAATAAAGTCCTTTCAGAGTGAGATTTGCTTTCATTTTAATATGGAGGAAGAGACCAATATCTCCTACTTACTCTCATTTCTGGAAGTTATCAATATTTAATACACAAGTCTGACAAGTAGAAATGGCAAATTGTCCACAATAATCCTAGACCCTTTACCTGTTCCCTGCATATATTTTGTTTTTTGGTTAGTAGCACCATCTTGTATCCATTCTCCACAAAGACAGAGACCTAGGGACCATCTTAGACTATTGTTACACAATTAGTTCACTATACTCAGTCACTAAAGTTTACTACTGTAATTTTTAAATATTTTTCAAAACTATCCCATCTCAACTACATTGCTACCGTCATCTTTTGTTTGGGCTATTGCAATGGTATTCTAACTGGTTTCCTTTCTTTGACTCTTGCTCCTTATCCCAGCTTATCCTTCAGAGTGGTCCTGATTTAACTTTCACAAATGTCAATTGATGACATTTCTACGTTGGTCTACAACATTCAATGGCACGTCTTCCTTTTAGAGTAAAATCCAAACACCTTAACATGGCAGAGAAAACCCATTATGATACGTCCCCTAACAGTTTCTCAATCTTCAAAACCAATTATTTCTCTCCTAAATGCTGAAACCCAGGCATTCAGAATTACTAGGTGTTTCCCTGAACACATAGTACTCACGTTTGGCTGGTCATTGTCTTCCAAACTCAATGTCTTCCAAACTCAGTACAAGGGTCTCCTTCTCTGTCAACCTTTCCCTTTTTCCCCACAGTTGAAAAGACTACTTCTTGTTTTAGACTTCCCAGTGTATACGGCATTATATTTATTTTATCATACTGCAAAAAAATGAGAATGCTTATATTCCCCAATGACTGAGTTCCTTTATACTTTAGAGTAGGAACCACATAAACTTCAGCCCAATATCTGCCCAAGATGGTGCTTGTTAATATTTGTAGCTATGAATTTGGTAGTGGTTCTACATTAAACTTGGGGGAAAAAAAAATCTAGCGAGAGCTTGTGAAAGCTGGACAATGAATAAGGAAGACTGAAGAGGAATTGATGTCTTTGGATTATGGTGCTTGTGAAGAATACTGAATATACCATGGACTTCCAGAAGAATGAACATATCTATTTTGGAAGAAGTACAGCCAGAATGCTCCTCAGAAGGGAGGATGGCGAGACTTCGTCTCATGTACTTTGGACATCTTATCGGGAGGGACCCGTCCCTTGAGAAGGTCATCATGCTTGGTAAAGTACAGAGTAAGCAAAGAAGAGGAAGGCCCTTAATAAGATGGACAGACATAGTGGCTACAACAATGGGCTCAAACATAGCAACGATTGTGAGGATGGAGCAGGACTGGCCATTGTTTCAGTCTGTTGTACACAGGGTCACTATGAGTCAGAACTGACTCAGTGGCACCTAACAACAACAGCAACAACAGTGAGAGCTTTGCATCAACTAGAAATTACTGGGAACGTCTCAAATCCTTTTCCATGGGTTTTCTTTTCACCATTTGTAGCTATAGAATTCTTGGATAGGACTCAGCATCCCTCTGCAACTGACATAGATGCCCATCTCAGCTGGTGTGCCTGACAATCACCCAGTCAGGCCACATTTGGAAAATACAAGCAATATCTAAACATATGAATGCAACTCTTTTGAGCTATGACAGTCTCACAAGCCATTGTTTCCCTTGGTGGGGGGGGGGGAACGGGCTTATTAATAAGCAAGCCACAATTATTTGGGACAATTTAGGGGCAATTGAACCTGCCACTCATACATATTTTCCACACTATATTTTTCCTCTGAACCTAGTTTTAAATTTGCTGCTCCAAGAAGACCCCATAAATTGAATAGTTTCTTTAGCCTATTAATGTAATATGAACACTCCATACCAAAAATAATACTGAGGAATACTGCCGAGAAAGCTGCAGAGCTAGAGACTGAATACTGTTTCTAGAATAGGATGTCTTATGTTATATAGCTTCATTCTATAAATACATCTGGCAGAAGTGTCATTCTGCATTATTTTTGCTACAATCTGTGTTATTCTGAGGATCTGTTATAGTGGTGGCTTGCAGATCCACTATATTAAAACTTCTCTCTTGTAACTGTCAATATAGAAAATAACCTTAATACCAAACAAACTGTCAAAAAAGATATCGTTTGGTGGTAATATATGCAGTAGCTTATTTTAAAAATAACTAATAAATTCTTTTAATTTTTCAGATGCTGAAAATAAATCTTGCCTGTTTTAAGACTTTGACTTGTTTTTCATTTATTGTTCTGCTAGGCTAAAAATGGAAACGTAACATTTTCAAACTGATGGACAGCAGTGAATTCCTTTTTACCGAAACACCCACACTCAAAACTTCTTGGCAGTTTTTAAGGCAGTGCTAGGCTGGGAAGAAGAAGATGAGAATATGTCAACTTTAGTGAGATGAACATCTGGCTTCTAGAGTTATCAAATGAAGGCAAAAATGTAGGAGATGAAAAATATTTTGCATATAAAAATTTTCCAGTGAAGAAATCTAATGGAGACAGAACCTGGAAGTTTTTGTGGATAGATAAGAAAAATAGAGTTGAAATCTGGTGGATGTTTTCACATGTGTGAGGAAATATGGACCATAAAGAAAACAGTGCTTTAAACAAAGCACAGGAAATAAAAGACAGCAAAACATTCAGACTATGGTCTTCAATTCAAGCAATATCTATTTAGCATCTAAGCTATTTATTAGAAAAAGCATTGAGGATATAAGGATGAAGATAACTCCTTAGGATGTATACATTCATCATTTACTTTTGATGTAATTTAGTGAATACTTTTATTCTTGCAGCTTTAACATTACTGCTATCAGAGTTAACATTTTCAAGGCAAAAACAAACAAAAACAGAGCAAAGGAAAATTATTTTTATTCCTTTCATAATTAGAAAGCTCTAAAACAGTTGTTCTCAAATTATAGTGTATAAAATAACCACCTGGACAAAAGAATTATATTTAGAGGTTCAGCGGTGGGACAAAAGAAACTACATTTTTAAATAAGCCAAGCAGAGGAGCAGTAAACTCTAACATATGTGCCACAGGAACCTCCATTTGAGATATGCTTCCCTAACCACTGAACAGTCTTTTTTCAGCAAAATTCAGCTACAAGTTAAATGTTTAACAACATGCTCTCAACAAAGGGAGAGGGAGATGATTTGCAGAATCTTCCCATTTCTGTAGTGGAAAGACTCCCACCACAGCCAGTTTCAGACTACCAATGTGAAGTCACTGAACATAGAGCTGGAAAGAGATGTTCAGTAGCACACCATCGTGTCCACCGTATAGATACAGTACATAAAACTCACCTCAAGATAACGTAATATAGATAAGAGTAAAATGTAGTAGAATAATTAGGAAATGATGAGTCTTGAGGCTTTATTACCTTTTTTTAATATAATTAATTTGTTAGTTCATATGATTTAACTTTTAACAATAGCTATGTTTTAACAACCACTCACTAAATTCCTGAAAATTTAAATGTTAGGTCTCGCAAGCCAGTACAAGCTGGCTCCAACTGGCTATGAGAATCAGTTTAAACGGTATCCATTTGATCTGTAGGTTATAAATAAAGGAAAAGATTCTATACCATTCTACTAGTTATCTTTATAGGTATTGCTTAAATAAAACTGAATCAAAGTTATTATATACAATGCCTTTAGTCTTTCTATTCAAACTTCTTCTACACCTGCGAGATACAGTGAGTTACGTGATCATGAATGCATCATGGTGAGGCAAAGCAAATCTGGGTCACCAGTGAACATCCTTACTAGCTTTAAAGAGTGGAGGTTCAGTCACTGAAAAGGAAATAAGTTAGAAGGAGACCCGGCCAGAGAAATATGGTGATTCTGATGCATGGGAATTTTTGGTAATGTGCTAGTTCTTTTTTTTTTTTTTGGAGGGGCAAAGACTCAGACATGTATTCCTGTATTCCTTCACTTTCCAAGAGCTACTAGTTCTTAAATTCTGAACAGTGTATGTACCAAAATAGTCAACAATGCACACATACTGGTGTTTCTAGGAATACCCAGATGACTTAACTAGTCCTTCCCAACTACTACTTAAGAAAAAACTGTTTAAGAGGTGTTTTATCACCTGTCAGGTGTATTATCATACTAGCACATCATCGAATGTTCTACCAGGGATAAATAAACTAAATGTCACTCCAGTGATCAAAAAGATTTGATGTTTCTTTCTATTCCTGGCAGAATCCTACTTGTTAGCCTACCAGGCCATAGTGACAGCAATAATTACTACTGCTCTTTCCATAGTAGAGGAAACAGGAGTGAAGTTCCTAGGGATCTATCTACCCAGAAAGTTAGGAACAGATCTGGAAATTGAGGTTGATTTTTTTTTTTTTTAACCACAGTATTATGGATTGAATTGTGTTCCCCGAAACTATGTACTGTAAAACCTAACTTCTATACCTGTGGTTATAACCCCATTTGGGAAGGGGTTTTATTTATTATGTTAATGAGATAGTATTAGAGTAGGGCATGTCTTAAATCAAACTCCTTTGAGATATAAAAGAGATTAAAAAAGCAAGCAAGCAGAGATGGGAGAAGATAGACACCATGCCACATGAAGATCATCTAGAAGCCAAGAAATAAGAACTTTCCTCCAGAGCTGATAGAGAGAGGAAAGCCTTCCCCTAGAGTCAGCACTCTGAATTCAGACTTGTAGCCTCTTCAACTGTGACAACATAAAATTTTTGTTTGTTAAAGCCATCTATTTGTGGTATTTCTGTTATAGCAGCACTAACAAATACCTAAAAATACCTAAAATGTGGAAGTGGTTTTGGAATTGGGTAATGGGTAGAGGCTGGAAGAGTTATAAGGTACCTAATAGTAAAAGTCTAGTTTGCCTTGAAGATACTGTTGGTAGAATTATGGACTTCAAAAGCAATTCTGGTGAGGGCTCAGAAGGAAGTGAGGAAAGCTAAAGAGAAAGTCTCTCTCGTCTTGAAGGATACATATAGCACCAGCAACAGAATGCTACTAGAAATGTGGATGTTTAATGTGCTTCTGGTGAAGCTTTAAAAGAAAATGATGAACATGTGATTGGACAGTGGAGGAAGGGTGATGCTTTTTATGCAGTGGCAAAGAACTTGTCGGAATTATGTTCAAATGTTTGGTGGAAGGTTAAACTTATAAGTGATGAACTTGGATATTTAGCTGAGAAGATTTCTAAGCAAGATCTTAAAGGGGCTGCATGGTTTCTAGTAAAATGCAAGAGGAAAGAGATGGACTTCAAAATGAACTGTGCAAAATGAAAACAAAACTTAAAGGTTTAGAAAATTCTGTTGTACAAACTAAGGACATGTGTCCTAGAATGTTCACCAAGGAAATGGCTACACTATCTTTTGTTAAAGAGCTTAAGCCCGTGACTGATAGATCTAACCAACTACCTGCCCAAGGCGCAGAAGAACAGAGTCTGTCAGGGCCAATGGGGTAGGGTTGCCACTCAGATGGGCTGGGAGAATGGTGCCCAACCAAAGCTGAGGAAGCAGAGTTGCCTTCCCAGTGGGCCTGGAAGGCAAAGCTGAAGCTCAAGGTCCAGGGGTCTCCACCCAGAATCCAGAGGGTATGGCCAACATCCAGAGTCTGGAGGGCAGGGCCATTATTTAAGTGGTCTCAGAGAACAAAGGATTGTTTTTAAGACTTGAGAGCTAATGTATTTTGTTCTGCTGGGTTTTGGACTTGCTTGGTGCCTGTTATTTCTTCTTTCCCTTCAATTTCTCCCATTTGTAATGGAAATGTCTACCTTGTGCCTGTTCCACCACTGAACTTTGGAAACAAACAGCTTGCAGTCTAGATTTCACAGGATCACAGACGAAGAGGAATTTTGCCCCAGGATGGGATATGCCTAAAGTCTCATCCATATTCGATTCAGATGATTTAGAAGATGAGATTTTGGACTTCAAATAGATTTAAGACTTTTAGGATGTTATGATGGGGTGAATGTGTTTTGTTTGTGGCAAGGACATGAATTTTTGGAGGTCAAATGGTAGAATGTTATGGATTGAGTTGTGTCCCCCAAAATTATGTATTGTAAATCTTAACCTCTATACCTGTGATTATAATTTCATTTGGGAATGGGTTGTATATGTTACATTAATGAAGCAAGATTAGTATAGTGTCTCTTAACTCAATCTTTTTCAAGATATAAAAGAGATTAAACTAGCAAGTGAAAGAAGCAGAGATGAGGGAAGACAGATGCTAAGCCACATGAAGATCACCCAGGAGAAGAAGCTCAAAGAGACAAATATCTTCCTCTAGAGTTGACAGAGACAGAAAGCCCTCCCCTAGAGCCAGCAACCTGAATTGGACTTCTAGACTCCTAAACTGTGAGAAAATAAATATCTGTTTGTTAAAGCCACGCCCTTGTGCTATTTCTGTTACAGCAGCACTAGATAACTTAGACACACAGATTGGCAACAAAAGAAATGACCATTTCCTACATACATTTTAGCATTAGTACTATCAAGAACATATTCTCTAATGCTAATTAAAGTCAGTAGCTTGCATCTTACTTTTCTCCCTTTTGTACTGTCTTTAACCTCATCTGTGATACATGAGGTATTTATCTGGCTGGCCTAGGTTAGAATCTCTTGAGGAAGTACTGAGATCTCTTTGCATATTTTTCTATTTCATTATAATTTGAGTGCCTTGCACAAAAGATGGAGCCCTGGAGGCACAGCAGTTAAAGGTTATGGCTGTTAACCAAAAGGTCAGCAGTTTAAATCTACCAGTTGCTCCTTGGAAACCCTATGGGGCAGTTCTGATCCGTCCTGTAGGGTCACTATGAGTCAGTATTGACTCCCGACAACGGGTTTTTGGGTGCACCAAAGATGCAGTAACAAGGTAGATTCAAATTGGTATATAAGAAATTGAGTGTTGGTTGTTCAATTCCTGTAACTGAATTAGAAGCTGACTCTCTGGATTATTTCTATATATATTTGTTGTTGGTGTTAGGTGCCATCAAGTTGATTCCAAGTCATAGTGACCCTATGTACAAAAGAATGAAACACTGCCTGGTCCTGCACCATCCTCACAATTGTTGCTGTTTGAGCCCATTATTGCAGCCACTGTGTCAATCTATTTCATTAAGGGTCTTCCTCTATTTGGCTGACCCTCTACTTTACCAAGAACCATGTCCTTCTCCAAGGACTGGTCCATTCTGATAACATTTCCAAAGTAAGTGAGATGAAGTCTTGCCACCCTTTCTTCTAAGGAACATTCTATATGTACTTCTTCCAATAAAAAATTGATCTTTTTTCTGGCAGACCATGGTATATTCAATATTCTACCCCAAACACCATAATTCAAAGGCATCAATTCTTCTCGGTCTTCCTAATTCATTGTCCAGCTTTCCCATGCATATGAGGCAATTGAAAATACCATGGCTTGGGTGAGGCGCACTTTAGTCCTCAAAGTGACTTTGTTTTTTTTTTTTAACACTGTAAAGAAGTTTTTTGAAGGAGATTTGCCCAGTGCAATGCATCACTTGATTTTCTGACTGCTGTTTCCACGGGCATTGATTGTGGATCCAAGTAAAAAGAAATCCTTGACAACTTCAATCTTTTCTCCATTTATCATGATGTTGCTTCTTGGTCCAGTTGTGAGGATTTTTGTTTTCTTTGTGTTGAGTTGCAATCCATACTGAAGGCTGTAGTCTTTGATCTTCATCAGCAAGTGCTTCAAGTCCTCTTTGCTTTCAGCAAGCAAGGTTGCATCACCTGCATAACATAGGTTGTTAATGAGTCTTCCTCCAATCCTGATGCCCTGTTCTTCTTCATATAGTCCAGGTTCTCAGATTATTTGCTCAGCATAAAGACTGAATAAGTATGGTGAAAGAATACAACCCTGACGCACACCTTTCTGGATGTTAAACCACGCAGTAGCCCTTGTTCTGTTCCAATGACTGTCTCTGGGTCTATGTACAGGTCCCATATGAGCACAGTTAAGTGTTCTGGATGTCCCATTTTTTGTAATGTTTATCCATAATTTGTTATGATCCACACAGTCGAATGCCTCTGCAGAGTCAATAAAACACAGGTAAACATCTTTCTGGTATTCTCTGCTTTCAGCCAAGATCCATCTGACATCAGCAATGATACCCCTCATTCTGCATCCTCTTCTGAATCTGGCTTGAATTTCTGGCAGTTCCCTGTCAATGTACTGTTACAACCATTTTTTAATTATCTTCAGCAAAATTTTACTTGTATGTGATATTAATGATATTGTTCGATAATTTCTACATTTGGTTGGATCACCTTTCTTTGGAATGGGCACAAATATGAATCTCTTCCTGTTGATAGGCCAGGTAGCTGTCTTTCAAATTTCTTGGCATAGATGAGTGAGCCCTTCTAGTGTTGGATCCATTTCTTGAATATCTCAACTGGCATTCCGTCAATTCCTGGAGGCTTGTTTTTCGCCAATACCTTCAGTGCAGCTTGGACCTCTTCCTACAATACCATTAGTTCTTTTCATGTGTTACCTCTTGAAATGGCTGAAAGTTAATCAATTCTTTCTGTACAGTGATTCAGTGTATTCCTTCCATCTTCTTTTGATGTTTCCTGTGTCACTCAATATTTTGCCCATAGAATCTTTCAATATTGCAACTCAAGGTTTGAATTTTTTCTTCAGTTCTTTCAGCTTGACAAATGATGAGCACGTTCTCTTTGGTTTTCTAACTCTAGGTCTTTGCACATTTCATAAGAATATTTTGTCTTCTCTAGCAGCCCTTTGAAATTTTCAGTTCAGCTCTTTTACTTCATCATTTCTTCCATTCACTTTAGCTACTCCACGTTCAAGAACAAGTTTCAGAGTATCTTCTAACATCCATTTTGGTCTTTTTTTCCTTTCCTTTTTTTTTAATGACTTTTTGCTTTCTCCATGTATGATGTCCTTGATGTCATTCCACAACTCCTCTGGTCTTTAGTCATCAGTATTCCATACGTCAAAGCTATTCTTGAGATTGTCTCTAAACTCAGTTGGAATATACTCAAGGTCGTGCTTTGGCTCTCGTGGACTTGTTTTAATTTTCTTCAGCTTCAACTTGAATTTGCATATGAGCAATTGATAATCTGTTCTGCAGTCACCCCCTGGCCTTGTTCTGACTGATGACATTGAGCTTCTTTCTCATCTCTTTCCACAGAAGTAGTCGATTTGATTCCTGTGTATTCCATCTGGCGAAGTCCAGTATATAGTTGCCATTTATGTTGTTGAAAAAAGGTATCTGCAATGAATAAGTTGTTGGTTTTGCAAAATTCTATCATGTGATCTCTGGCATGGTTTCTATCACCAAGGCCGTATTTTCCAACTACTGATCCTTCTTTGCATTCCAAGGACTAGTTATTATCAGTGCATCTTGATTGCATGTTTGATTAATTTTCGAGTCAATTCCTACCCATAGCGACCCTACAGGACAGAGTAGAACTGCCCTATAGAGTTTCCAAGGAGCGCCTAGTAGATTCGAACTGTCGACCTTTTGGTTAGCAGCCGTAATTCCTAACCACTACACCTCCAGGGTTTCCTCAGACTTCAGTAGTTGGTAAAAGTCTTCAATATGTTCATCTTTGGCATTAGCGGTTGGTGTGTAAATTTGAATAATAGTCGTATTAACTGATCTTCCTTGTAGGTGTATGGATATTATCCTATCACTGACAGCATTGTACTTCAGGATAGATCTTTAAAAATGGTATTATGTTTAAAAAAAAATTAAACATTATGGTTTGTACTGGTTGTGAAAACAGAATTGAGAATGCACTACTGGCAATAGATTTAAAAAAAATATTGCATTTGAAAAACATTTCCTAAAACCTCTATATCTCTGTGAATGTTGTAGAACTATCTCCCACATGTAAATCAAGAGTCTATTCAGAGGTAAAATTTCAAATTCCTATTGATTCTATTTTTTTAGACTCCTCTCACTTCTAATTTCACAACTCCTCACATACACAGTCCTGCCTACCCCCTCACATGACTTCTCTCCACTGCCACTGTCCCTTCCCCAGGTTACCAACTCCATGTTCTATGTTCACTATGGTGTGCTCTCAATTAGGAGTCAATTTTCTTCCTGGGAAAGTGTCAGCTGATAAAATAGAGCTAGAAGTCTTACCTTATAAGCTTACCTGCACTTAAATTAAAGACTTCTCTAAACTCAAAGGTATACGTCTCATTGGGTGAAGGAGAGCCCCTCTACCAAACCCTCAAGTTCCTCATAGTACAGGGTCAGAGCCCCCAGCCTTTTCCTTCTGCGTCCTTGCCTCTCTCATTGTTTGTATTCTCTGTCTCCTGAGTTCAGAAGCTGCATAAGACAGTAGCTCCACTAGTGTCGGCTTATTATCCGCTAATTCAGGCTTTCATTAGGGGGCTAATTGAGATTTGACTTGACTAAAATCCCTCAAGCATCTGGGGAAGATGTTAGAAGTTAAGATTTTGCATATATATATCACTTGTTAACAACTTCGTAAAATTTATGGCTAATTATTTATCATGATTTATAAGAACTCGGGGGTAATTGAAGAGGCTTTTAGTTACATATACCACTTTTGATATTAATGAAGGGCAAACGATAAATTGTGTGCATTTTTAAGGGAAATTTATTTTATCTTGTGTTACAAAAATAATTCATTTATTAAACTGACAGTTGAAGAAATATACTTTTTTTTTCTCTCCACTAATATAGGACATCTATTCATTATACTGAGTAAAAACTCTCACCATAATACAATATGTTTTATTCTACATTTAAACAACATTAAATTATAAATGTAAATTCTGCACATTAGATTTTTCAAATAATTTTTTCAAATTAATTAAATTCATTGCTTTTTCCTGAATAAGTATATTAAAATATATTCTCCAATTTCAAAATCATAAAAAAAAACTGCTGAATTTTAATTTGGTGGTATGGTATTGATTGTCAATAGCATCAAACATCCATTCAATGCATTATTTCTAAGTAAAAGATGTTTTATATTTTAGTCTAAGAAAACCATGCACAGAATATGTTCCTAAAATGAGCTAGAATATTCATTTTCCTATATTCAAATATAACTTAGGCAAGATATAAATGGAACTTATCTGACAACATGTTATGAATTGTCAAAAACCTCATCCAAAATAAAACAGATCTATATAAAATATTAACTATAACCTGTGCCTGAAATAAAACTTTAAAGACATAATTATAAGGGAAGTCAGCCTACCTAATTATACTTATTTTACTAACAAAAAGTACATATAAAGTTTCATTATAATTATATACCTAAAGTGATATGTTATATAGCCCTTAAACTTCTTTCAAAAATTAATAGGCAATAGAAATCAAATATGCTTTTCCAATAAAGGAGAGTGATCACTTTATTCAATTAATTTAAAGCCTCTTCCTTTGAATATGAAGTAGGAGATTAGCTCGCTATCCCAGTTTCTTTCTAACCCAGTTGTGGGTATACAAAGGGAGACCCAAAGATTAATCAGCCACTAGCTGAGTGAGCCCAGTGAGCATCTGGCAATGGGGTATGATGTCATCCAGGGCAGGGAGGTCTGGGCTGCCTTCAGCCTTGCTTCCATATGACTCCTTGGCCATCTCCAGCCTTTAAATCCAGATGTACACAAAGAAGATATTCTGAAACCTTCATGGGACTTACAATTTATGACTACAAACATATTTTTTGCCAAAGAAAGACAGAGTACAATTCCAATCCCTAAGAAGATTGTATTTTAAAAGACAGACAATACACACAAGTATTTTAGGTAAGAATTAACAGTAGAAAGATGGAAAAAAGAGAGAGAGAAGAAGATGAAGGAGAAAAAGAATTAACAGTAGGGGGAAAAATCAACCAACAGGACAAGAATCTAACCTGCTTTGTGAGTCTGAGTTTTAGCTGGCCTTACCTTAAGGTCACTGGTGAAAGCAGCAGTCAAGAAATGAAACCATGTATTGCACTGGGAGTATCTGCTGCAAAAGACTTCTGTAAGGCGTTAAAAAGTAAAGATGTCTGGGGACAGTGAGTTGAAGATAATGGTGATGAAATAATTTGGAAAACGATAGTCAGACTAGCAGCACAACTGGAAGAATGTAATCGATGTCACTGATTGTACATGTAGAAATTTTTGAAATGGTGTATCTTTGGCTATGTGTATGTTCCCCCCTGAAACAAAAAGGTCCTCCAAGGTTGAGAAGGGAGAATGTTGACATATCGTGGGGTTGTTAACAAATGTCATAAAATGATATGTGTACTGACTGTTTAATGAGAAATTATTTATTCTGTAAACCTTCATCTAAAGTACAATAAAAAAAAAGATTAAAAATAAATAAATAAAACAAACAAACCAAAAAAGTAAAGATGTCACTTTGAGGACTAAAATGCGCCTGACCCAAGCCATGGTGTTTCAATTGCCTCATATGCATGGGAAAGCTGGACAGTGAATAAGGAAGACTGAAAAAGGATTAATGCCTTTGAATTATGGTATTGGTGAAGAATATTGAATATACCATGGACTGCCAGAAGAACGAACAAATCTGTCTTAGAAGAAGCACAGCCAGAATGCTCCTTAGAAGCAAGGATGGTAAGACTTCAGCTTATGGACTTTGGACATGTTATCAAGAGGGACCAGTTCCTGGAGAAGGACATCACGCTTGGTTATGTGGACGATCAGCAAAAAAGAGAAAGACCCTCGACGAGATGGATTGACACAGCAGCTGCAACAATGGGCTCAAATGTAACAATAGTTGTGAGAATGGCGCAGGACTGGGTAGTGTTTAGTTCTGTTGTATATAGGGTCACTATGAGTCATAACGGACTCCAGGGCACGTAACAACAACAACTTTAAAGCCACTATGAGTCGGAATCAACTTCATGGCAATGATTTTGTTTTTTTTTGGGGGGGCGGGTTATCTTAGTTTTTCCAGTTTGAAACCTTCCTTTTCTGACAATAAGTTTGCTTAAATATGTTGATACAATCTTATCAGGGGAGGAGAATGGATGGAAGGGCACTTGTATAAACCAAATTAGTCCTTTTCAAAACTTTTTTTTTTTTGGTATTTTGATGATTTTTAAGGCAATGTGACACAGTATTCCTTTTAGGACAGATTTATTTGCATACATTCAGTCCCTTCAATTAAAAAAAAATATGTTAAGAAAGTTGTGATTACACCCACATAAACCCATAGCTCAAGCTAAGACTTAATAGGTATTTTCTATATGCTAGACACTCAGTTAGTTATTTTCATATAAATTTGTTTTGGAGCACCAGATCCTTCAGAAATTCTTTGCTTCGAGTTGAATTAAATCTTCAGATAAAACTATCACCTGTCTTGGATAAAGAAAATGGCTAGGAGGTGTTTTTAGGAGCGTGGGGAGTATCGCCTCCTTGGACTAAGAGGTTCAAAGGACAAGGATATAGGAAGAAAAGACCCTGAAAACAGAGCTTCAGAAAAGATCACAACCCTGAAGCCCTAGTGAAGATAGTTATATAAATAAATTTTAGTGCATAGGTTGAGGTAATGGAAGAGAAATAAGTAAAGGGTAATTATGATTATTCCTGGGAAGATACGAGTTGGAGGTAGGAGCTCTTGAGTACACTGATGCTGAAATAGGACAAGTAAATTAGAGAGGAGGATATTGTTAAGTGCTCGATTACTAGCTGAAAGTTTGGTGATTCAAACCCACCCAGAGTTGCCTCAGATGACAGGCCTGGAGATCTGCTTCTGAAAGCTCACAGCCTTGAAAACCCTACGGAGCAGTTCTAGTCTATACACATGGGGTTGCCATGAGTCAGAATCAACTCGCCAGTAACTAACAACAAAAACATGATGACAAAGTCCCTAAGTGTCACAAGTGGTTTATGCTTGAACTAACCTAAAGGTTGGTGGTTCAAACCTACCCAGCAGCAGCCTGGAAGAAAGTCCCAAGGATCTGCTTCTGTTAAGAATATAGCCAAGAAAACCCTAAGGAGAACAGTTCTATGTTGTAACACATGAGATTGCCATGAGTTGGAATTATCTCAACACCAGTGGTTTTTTTAATATGGTGGCAAGTTTCCTTGTTCTGTACCTTAAGTTTAACTAGTTTAAATCAGCTATCAGTAAACATACCAAAACCAAAAAACCAAATGCATTACCGTCAAGTCTGTTCTGACTCAAAGTGACCCTGTAGGGCAGAATAGAATTGCCCCATAAGGTTTCCAAGGAGTGGCTGGTGGATTCAAACTGCCAACATTTTGGTTAGTAGCAGACCTCCTAAGGAAACATACAGAAGAGGGAAAATCAGAACATGGTAATCAGCTGGGTTTTGCAATTTTGGAACATTATATCTTGATGACCATATCGCTAAAGATTGAAACCCAGTAGTAATATTATCTCTGTTAATTTTTATAATGGTTTTGTCAGGTAGGTACTATCATCCTCAGTTACAATAAGAAAACTGAAATTTCAGAAAAAGTAATTTATTAGTCTTTCTGTTAGCAGCCAGAGCACTGCTAACCAAAAGTTCGGTGGTTTGAACTCATTAGCCATAGGAGAAAGATGTGGTAGTCTGCTTCCTTAAAGATTTACAGCTTTGAGTACCCTACGGGGGCAGTTCTACTCTGTCCTACAGGGTCACTATGAGTCAGAATCCACTGGATGGCAACAGGTTTGGTTTCTTTGTTTGGAAGGACACAGAGCTGTTTCCTGAGTCACGATTTAAATAATCTGTAATTCCCACCTCAAATCAGAACTGCTTTTCCTTACAGTATGACTAAATCATGTCAGTAAATGACGTTATCAAATATCTGCACATTGAAATATGGGGTTTTAAACAATTGGAAAAAAATCGACAGTATGATCAGTAGAACAACTATGTAAAAAGTTTTCTATGAATGATGTATACTGACATTCTCAGTCAGCAGAACACTTGACATTTGAGTATAGGGTTTTCACAGCACTTTATTATATCAGGAAACTGTGAAAAATCTAAAAATAAATCATTCAAAGGGGTACAACAAGTTCATTTCAGATTCAATTGCACTTGAAATACAAGAGGAGGAATATCTAGAAATTGAAGAGAATGCAGAAATGTACATAAACATGGAGAAGTAAGCTGTCTGAGGAGCCACAGGTCTATGGAGAACAAGTCAGCGTACAATCCAAAAAAGTTCATTGTAGTGTGGGGGAATGAGAACTGCCCTGAGAACATGGAGAGCTGCTTAGAACTGTGTGACCTTCAGCACATTCCTCAACCTGCCTGATCTTCAATCCCAATATAAAAAAGATGTTGGACGAGCCTATCACTAGGTTCATTTACAACTATATAAAATTCAGAATCAACTATGAATTCCATAGATCTTTTGTGCAACAAATAAATGTTTTCCTAAGAATAACCTCAGTGAGTCATGAAGCCAACAATAAAGGCATTGCTCTCCAATTTACCTCTCTTTTGGATGAGTTACCTTCTAGGTAACAGGAATAAAACAAGTAATATTCCTCTTCAGAGGTACAATTCCTTCACTTCTTCAGTATTACAGCTAATTAATTAAATACTTGACAGTAAAAACTACGGGCTTCTTCGCCATGGAAAGTCCTCATTTTATGTCTTTAGGTATCTAGAAGCACAAGGTTCAAACCCCATGACTCACACAAACGTTTTTTTGTATTTGCTCTTTTAAAAATCATGGGACTTTTGCATCTTCTTGCAGTATTCTCCACCACACTGAACAGCACCTCTCTCTCCATTCACTCTCCACATTCAATCTATAATCAAGGCCTTTCATCTTCCAAATAATTCTTGATTCCATCTCCATCCACCACAAAGCTATCGCCTCTCAACTGGGCTACTGCCAAAGCTACCTAAAGATCTGCCAGCATTTACATCTACTTTATTTCCCCCTAATTTGTTTTCTGTGTTTTGGCCAGAGTTATCTTTCCAAAATATACATCTAATCATGCATCGTTCTGGTTTAAAATTCTTTAAAGGCTTACGACTGTTCTAGGATAAAAGCAAAACTCTTAAACAAGGCCTCAAATCCACACCAAAAAAAAAAAAGAAAACCGCCACCATTGAGTCGATTCTGACTCATAGTGACCCTATAGACTCCAAAAGAAAAGAAAAACACAAAACCCAAACCCACTGCTGTCGAGCCGATTCCAACCCATTGCGACCCTACAGGACAGAATAGAACTGCCCCATAGAGTTTCCAAGGAGCACCTGGTGGATTGACCTGCTGACCTTTTGGTTAGCAGCCAAACTCTTAACTACTACGCCAACCAGGGTTTCCATAGACTCAGTGATCCTCAAACTTGGCTGCACATTGAAATTATCTGGAAAGCTTTAAGAACGACTGGTGCCTGGCCCTATCCCCAGAGGTTCTGATGGAATTGGTCTGGGATAGGGCTGAGCAGTGAGATTGTCTATAGCTTCTCCGAGAGCTCTCCTGTGGGGCGAGAGCTGAGAACCAGGGCTCTAAAGCTACATTGTTCCCTAGGCTACATCACTATATGATTATAAGTAAAAACTTTTAGTAATGGAAAATACTGCAACCTAAAGCTTCTGGGATCTCTTTACTGTGATCTGTAACACTTACTGTTTATTTCATATATTGTCAGTTGTACATTGATGTTATCTTTCTTATTTTCATATGTATGTATTCAGTTCTTCAAAGATACTTTAGGTTCCTTGAAAGAGAGAGGCTATCTTAAGTGTCTTTCACATTTTCCACAAGCCAGCCCAGCCAGAACCTGGCATATATTAGATGTACTGTAAGTTCTTTTATGAATGAAAATGATGAATTCAGAAAAAGGACACTTACTAGATCATCATATTTTCTGTATAGTAACTACAAATATGTATTTTTAAATAAATAATAAGTTTCATATTTGCTTAAATATCCCATGACAGAAACATTCTCACAAAAGGACAATCACTGTTTTAGTCCAAAGTTCCTAGAATTATTTTTCTAATGGACTGTACCAAGTTTAACACACGATTCTTTGAATCTAAACACCTATCTTTCTACAGGAAACACGTTAGATGGATTTTTAATCAGTTGTCCTTTGGCATTTAAAGACATTTAAATGCTGGCAATGCATTATAATTTGCAGGAGTATTATCCCTCTGAAAACACATGAGCCTTCAAATAGGATATGTTCTATCTTTTTTACAGAGCAAAGATGCTAAAAATAATGGAGGCTTAAGCGGGGCCACAGTTTGGAGAAATTGCTATCACTTTACTGGAAAATGGCGGAAATGAAAGAAGACTGTTGGGGGGCCTGCTGCAGAAGACAGATTGGCACTCCCAGACCAGCTCTTTAGCACTGTTACACCAAAGGCCTTTTATGGCTTACAGCTAAACCTAACACTAAGTACAATCTAAATATATGGCACCTCATTGTACTTGTATTACAGTATGCAAATATAAATAAAGTTACCACAAACTGGTGAACAATTAATGGGATTCATTGCAAGGATATTTCATCACTGAATGCTGTTTTCCTGCCAACTGAGACATGATGTATTTAATTCTAAATGACACCACCTGCTCCCACCTCTAAGTGAAATGAAAAAGCTGCCAAAGGGCATGTTGGGAATTAACTTGCAGGCTTCCTTTTAATCAAGCATTTCTTCATAATACTGAAAGCCAAAAACATAACATAATGAAAAACAGCACAGCTTTGTAAGTCGATAGTTGTATTTGGAGTGCTTGTCAATTAAAAAAAAAACAACAACTTAGACTATATAGCATGATATTCCACAAAATAATATTCTTTTCTTGCTGTGAAATTACTTTCTTACTCTAAAGCAGGAAAAAGAAAAAAAAGATGTGTAAGAAAATACAATATTATCTGACATGACAAATCAATAAGAAGTGACTTAAAAGAGGAAAGTGGAGTGGATGTTTTCATTTGTCATAGTTACTATGATAATAATACTGTGAACTTACAGAGTGCCTTTTATCTGAGGACTTGAAAGTGCTTCCTAAACATTAATTCATAATGTTTCAGTATACCTCCAGGGAAGTGTCAACGTGTTAGAATGCACATTTTCCTAACAGGTAAAATGGGTTAGAGTATGGACAGGAACTTTCTAAGATCCTTGCAACACTCTCTTGATTTTCATTCCGCTTTCCTGAGCAACTGAGCTGCCGTTCTGTGTGAACACTGACAGGTAGGGGAGGGTATACACATTAGCTTTTATTCTTATCTCTGGAGTCTGTCAGCTGAAGATCCATTTTCAGATGTAATAAAGTCACTAAGGATGAGCTTAGTAATATGAGTGACCAGTGACTGTGGAGTCAACGCCAACTCATGGCGATCCCATGTGTGTCAGAGTAGAACTGTTCTCCATAGTGTTTTCAGTGGCTGATTTTTTGGAAGTAGATCATCAGGTCTTTGCTCCTAGGTGCCCCTGTGTGTACTTGAACTGCCAACCTTTTGGTTAGCAGCTGAGCACATTAACAGTTTGCACTACCCAGGGATTCCTAATTAAAAAACAACAACAACCAAACCTGTTGCCCTCGAGTCGATTCTGACTCACAGTGACCATCTGGAACAGAGCAGAACTGCCTCAGATTTCCAAGGAGTGGCTGGTGGATTCAAACTGCTGACTTTTTGGTTAGCAGTCAAGCTCTTAACCACTGGGCTACCAGGACTCCATAGACAGTGTAAAATCCACCAAATTATTTTCTCATTAAGTCCTGCTTTATTTCCCAGAAGTTCCAATATGGTGACCTAGTTAAAACATGATATCAAAATTACATTTAAATTACTTGTGTTTGTAAAATGATTTTGAAAGGTGCTCAGCCCAAACAAAAAGATTCATATAGAAATATGTGCTCTTCCATTCATTCAAGCAGTCACTCATTTAAAAATTTTTTCTTAATCATCCTCTAAAGGCCAGGTTCTAGGTGCTAGGACTAGGCCAATGAACAAGACAGACAAAACCCTGGCCCTCATGGAGCTCACATTCTGGTAGGGAGATAGAACATAAACAGATAAATATGTAATAATGGCAGAGTACCATGAAGGGTTATCCTTTCACCATACTTATTCAATCTGTATGTTGAATAAATAATCCAAGAAGCTGTACTATGTGAAGAACACCCCATCAGAACTGGAGGAAAACTCATTAACAACCTGTGTTATGCAGATGACACAACCCTCTTGCTGAAAGTGAAGAGGACTTAAAGCACTTACTGATGAAGATCAAAGACTAGAGCCTCTAGTGTGGATTACACCTCAACATAAAGAAAACAAAAATCCTCACAACTGGACCACTAAGCAATATCACAATAAACGGAGAAAAGACTGAAGTTGTCAAGAACTTCATTTTACTGGGATCCACGATCACTATCCATGGAAGCTGCAGTCAAGAAATCAAACGACGCATTACATTGGGTGAATCTGCTGCAAAAGACCTCTTTAAAATGTTGAAAAGCAAAGATGTCACCATGAAGACTAAGGTACGCCTGACCCAAGCCATGGTGTTTTCAATCGCCTCATATGCATGTGAAAGGTGGGCAATGAATAAGGAAGACCGAAGAAGAATTGATGTCTTCTAATTATGGTGTTGGCGAAGAATACTGAACATACCACGGACTGCCAAAAGAACAAACAAATCTGTCCTGGAAAAAATACAGCCAGAATGCTCCTTAAAAGCAAGGATGGCGAGACTTCATCTAGGATATTTTAGGGATGTTCCAGCAGGGATCAGTCCCTGGAGAAGGACATTATGCTTGGTAAGGTAGAGGGTCAGTGAAAAAGAGGAAGACCCTCAACGAGATGATTGACACGATGGCCACAACAATGGGCTCAAGCATAACAATGAATGTGAGGATGGCGCAGAACTGGGCAGTGTTTTGTTCTGTTGTTACTATGAGTTGGAATCGACTCGATGGCACCTAACAACAACAACCACCATGAAGAACAATAAAGCAGGTTAAGAGGATGAGGTAGGAGCTTTTAAGTAATGAGATAATGTTTCTCTGAGGAGGGAACATTTGAGCAGGAATCTGGATGAAGTGAGTAAGGGAACCAAACAAATATCTTTTACACCGGATGCCATCCCTTCTTGCCTGCTCAAGCACTTTGCTCCTACAAGTGTCTCTTCTTCATCATTATTTATTTCCCTTTCTACTTTTTTCCTACTAGCATACAAATATGCTTTACCATCTTCCATCCAAAAAATGAAAACAAAAACAAAACCTTCCTTTGACTTGACATCCATCCCCCTGTAAAACCATCCCATTCATCTATTTCCTTTTACAGCCAAGCTCCCATAATAGTTATCTACACTCAAAGTCTTCACTTCCTTTCCTCCCATTTGCTCTTGAACCCATACCATACCGAGCTGGTTTTGAGCTACCAGTCACGAAAATCTCCCTTGTCAGGGCCATGACTGACCTTCGTATTGCTAGAGTCAGTTCTCAGCCCTCATCTTACAGCAGCACTCGACACACTGGATCCTTCTTGAAACACTTTCTTCTCTTGGTTTCTAGCACACCAGTCTTTAGTAACACTGGCTACTCATCTTACTCTCCTTGGCTGGTTCCTCCTCCTCTTTCTAACTGGTGAACGTTGCAGTGCTCCACAGCTTAGTCCTTGAACCTTTCTTTTCTATCTATACTTACTCTGCCTCATCCACACCCATGATTTTAAATAAGACTGATGACTTCCAAATATATCTGCAGCCCAGACCTCTCTCCAGATTCAGATATCCAGCTGCTTTCTTGAAATCTCCACTTAGTTGTCTAATAGAGATCTCAAATAAAACATATCCAAAATCTATTTTTAATTTTGCAGTCTCACACACATCTGCTACTCCCATGGCTTTCCCCAATGTGGCAAATTGTATTTTCAAAGATGGGGGCAACAGTATCTCCCATCCCACTTGGTCTTCTTTCAAAGTGACCTTGACACGTCTCCCATCTAGTGGTAGTATCCCCTTGAAACTGAGCACACCTTTGCAACTGCCTCATTCCATCCAATAGAATATGATGATAGTGATATCATGTGATTTCTGAGCCTAGATCATGAAAATGCCACGCACTTCCACCTAGCTCTCTTGGGTTACTTGCTGTTGGAACCCAGCTACAATGCTATGAGGAAGTCCAAAGTAGACATCACATGGAGAGACCACATGTAGGTATTCCAGCTGACAACGCAGCTGAAGTCTTAACCAAATGTCAGCAACAAATACCAGACATGTGAAGAAAAAATGCTTCCAGATGATTCTAGTCCCCCATTGTTGAGTCAGCCCCAGCCTTTGAGTCTTCAGTCTAAGTCTTCAGAGACAAGCTGTCCCTGCTGTGCCCTATCTAAATTCTTAATCCAGCAAATCCTTGAGTATAATAAAATGGTTGTTTTACATACTAAGTTTGGAGTGATTTGTTACATAGCAATAGTAACTGAAATGGATTTACCAGGTAGTTGCTCAGGCCAAAACGCTTGGAGTCATATTCAAGTTCTTTTCTCTCATACTCACATTCAACTTATTAGCAAACCCTGCCAAGTCCAGTTCTTCCTTTAAAATACATCCAGGATCCTATGAATTCTTACCACTCTATCTCTTGCAGTAGCTACCTAACTAGTCTCCTTGCTTCTACCTTCCCTCCCAGACAGTCTACTTTCAAACAATAGGCAGAAAAATCTTCTAAAAATATGTCTAATCATGTTATATTTCTGCTCAAATCCCTCCAATAGTTTATTTGTATATACCTTAAAGCTGAAGTCCTTAATGGACTATAAAGCCCTTTGTGATCCCTGCCCCCTCAACCTTGCTAACCTCATCTCCTACAATACTTCCTCCCTTGCTTATTGCATTCTAGGCACACTGAACTCCTTTCTCTTCCTTAAAAGCACCTGGCACACTCAAGCCTCAGGGTCTTTGTACTTGTTGTTTCCTCTGCCTGGAATATGCTTCCCCCAAATAGCTGTGTGGTCATTCCCACACTTTCTTCAAATCTTTGTTCAAAGTCACCTTGTCATAGAGGTCTTCTCTGAACACTTTACATAAAATTACATGAGTTACAGCCTTCACTCTCTAGTCTTCTTATCTTGCCTTACCTGAGTTATTACACACTCGTTTACTTGCTTATTGTCTGTCTCCCTCCTGTCCCTGGGGGAAGAAACTCTATCTTGCTGAAAATTCTAATCCTACAGCCTAGAGTGATCCCTGGTGCTTAACAAAACTCAATAAACACACCCTGTTAAAAACCATTCCAAGCAGACGGAAGAGCAAGAGCAAAGGCTCTGAAGTAGGAACTAGCCCTGTTTGAGAAAGTGTGACCAAGGCAGAGTTTGGGAGAGAAGTGAATGAGACACAGCCACAGAGGTGGCCAAAGGCCAGATCATTCAGGTCCTTATAGGTCATTACAAGGACCATGGGAATAAATTGTAGGACAGTGATGTGATCTGACTGGCGTTTAAAAAGATAATTCTGGTTGTTCTGTGGCAATAGCAGACCAGTCAGAAGGTTTTTGCAGTAATCCAGACAAGCAAGAGATGGTGGTGACTTGAACTGTGATGGTATTAACAGAAGGGCCCAAGGTAGTCAGATACAGGATTTATTTTGAAAGGAGAGCTGACTAGACTTGATACTTTGAATATGAGATAATGAGATCAAGGCTGACTCCTTGATTTTCAACCTCAGCAAATAGTTACACAGTGGCACCATTTTAGCAATAGGTTTGCTTTAAACAAGGGTCTTATTTTCAAATTCAAAGAGTTGCTTCACGAGCCCCAAACTGATGTTTAATTGTACTATGGTTTAAGCAAGCTGAAGTTTTGAGAGTCAATTTGTAATTTTTTGATTCTCAGATTGCCTATC
This sequence comes from Trichechus manatus latirostris, assembly GCF_000243295.1. Lineage (NCBI taxonomy): Eukaryota > Metazoa > Chordata > Mammalia > Sirenia > Trichechidae > Trichechus > Trichechus manatus. The sequence goes on along the minus strand of NW_004444032.1, from coordinate 4,703,501 downwards.
CCTGGACAGACTACGTAAACTTAAAATATGCTAATAGATTAACAGTGATGTCCTTGCCTCATGGAGACCCTCATGTGTGTCACGGTCTTGGAGAAGCACCCTAGACACCTGCACATACAGATGGCCTAACTGGGCACCCTGAAGACTGACGGACTTGGTACCTGGCAGGCGAGCCACAGAGCAAATTCCACAGACACAGACTTCTGCCCATGAAAGCAAAGCTCTTCAGAACAACATTTACAGACACAAAGAAAAAAAGCACACTAAAAACCCCTGTGAATGGCTAGATAAACAATACCACTCATGTAAAGAATTAAGTACTTACTTGCCTTTCTCCCAAGATGCGTATAAAAGAAAACAAATTTGTAGGACAGCTGCTGACCAAGGCCAGGAAGGAATGTAAAATAATGAGCCATCATAAGAAGTACAGCTCTGTAAAAAAGCAGCTTCATTTGCTTGGTGTTATCCAGGCAGAAAGAGCAAGCTTACCTGAAAATCTCTCCTCTTTCCATAAGCTAATACACTCCTTTAACATATTTGTCACTCAGTTTCCTTAAGATATTTTCACAGTGATTTTTCTCATCCTCTTCAAGAGGCGTGAAAATAAAAACTATGACTGTAATACCTTTAATAATAATCATGCTGGCATATACAAATTTTAAAATAGTGATCCTCTGGGCTTTATCCTACCAATTTTTGAGGGTACTGGGGGTCAGCAAATAAAATATTCCTCTCCTAGTTTGGAAACAACTAAGAGATAGACAAGTAGAAGATCAAAATGTCAGCTTTATTACTGATAAGGCTAATCAAAGAGGTGCGACCACAGTGAGCCCTCTAATACCTTCTGTTGTTGTTAGTTGCTGTCAAGTAGATTGTGACTCATGGCGACCCCATGTGTGGAGTAGAACTGCTCCACAGGGTTTTCAAGGCTGTGACCGTTCAAAAGCAGATCATCAGGCCTGTTTTCTGAGGCACCTCTGGGTGAGTTCGAACCACCAAACTTTCAGCTAGTATTTGAACGCTCAATCATTTGCACCACCCAGGAACTGATACCCCTGAATTGGACAGCTGCCGACAATGTTGGACAATTGCCAGCCACTCTTTCAGAGGAAACTCTGGCCTACAAAGCTCACTGAGTGGAGTTGCAGAGTTGGTTAAGAATATTAAATATACCATGAACTGCCAAAAGAAGGAACAAATCTGTCTTGGAAGAAGTACAGCTAGAATACTCCTTAGAAGCAAGGATGCCAAAACTTGTTTCACGTACTTTGGACGTTATCAGGTGGGGCCAGTGTCTGGAGAAGGACATCACGCTTGGTAAAGTAGAGGGTCAGCGAAAAAGAGGAAGACCCTCAGTGAGACGGACTGACACAGTGGCTGTAACAATGGGCTCAAACATAGCAATGACTGTAAGGATGGTGCAGGACCAGGCAGTGTTTCGTTCTGTTGTACATAGGGTTGCTACAAGTCAGAACCAACTTGATAGCACCTAACAACATAACAATAGCAGCAGTGAAGACAAAAGGGAAGCAATTAATTCTGCAGTTCTTATTGTGTGACTAAAGAAAAACACCAGTCCAGAGAAGGAGACGTTTTCCTGAGGCTAAATTATAAGAGAAAAATTTTCATGTAGTAATTTATATATATTAGGAACTTATATATAAGGAACTCTTGGTAACTTAATGAAAAATGACATCAATAGCCTCTCGCCGAAGATGTAGAAAGGCTGTTTATGTAATCCTTTGTTTTACTGACTTTTGATGAAAACCAAAGAAATGGTAAGAAACTGTAACTTGAATAAGACATTTTTATGGACAGTTAAGCTTGCTGCTTTCTAGTGATTTACTGATTAATAAATAAAGCTTGGAAAAACTGTAGAGACACAAGTAGTGAACACCACTGATCTCAAATACTAGTTGTCTCCTTTTGATAGTTTTGGCAGGAGTTGGGTAGTGTTAATTCAGGGTTGAGGTCTTTGCAAAGAATGCTCAGAGTGTAGACTCTTGTGTTTGTGAATCCAATACTTTAACATATGTATGTCTAGAGTCTTAAAATTATAAAAAAAAAAAGGCTGAATTTGAGGATGTTAAAACCAGTTTTTAAAAAAGGGACTCTTTCACTAAAATAAAGTGAAAAGGATCTTTAAAGACAATTGAAACAAAATTTAATGAACAACTTGCCTTTCTTACTGAAATTTAGGCCAGATCATATTTTTAAGACTAATTTATTTAGTATATTATAAAACCACTTTAGATTGTAAAGTTGTTTTTAAAAGAAAGAGTTTAAAACTATCTTCTATTTTTAGACCATTGAAGTTGTTTTCAGAAGAAATTCATGCAAATTATGGAGTATCCCTTCCTTTGAATTATCTATATAATTGTCCATATATTTTAGTAAACATGAATACACTGGAAGCAGATTTATCTAACACAGTATATAATTTTTGGAAGAAAAGAACAAAGAAGACAACTTACAATTTCCTTTACCACCGTTAATTTTATTTCTCTAAACTAACAATAGAAAATGTTCAGTAGTAGCATCTGCAGGCAAGGCCAGGACACCATAGGCCAAGGAGACAGATGACTCATTGACAATACTGATTGTTTCATCTGAATTACCAACTCAGTTAGGACCTATGCTTCAGTTCACCCAAGAAGTCTCTAACATAACCAGCTTAGCAGTGATGCAGGCCAGTCCAACTCCACTATAAATCATCCCATGACAATGAGGGTGGATTCTGAAATACATTTACATAAATGTTCCCTCAAGTTGTCCTATAAATTAACACAAAATTGACCTTAAAGATTTGCTAAAATATTAAATGCATAATGTGTAAAATATCTGTCTTCTCTTCTTTATCACAAAGTCCTATCTGTCCAAAAAGAGAACTCACACACATGAAAGGGAAATGACACTGCTTTTTTCTCATCCCTATTTCCTTATCGTTTACAAATACCTGCTGTATATCATACAAATCCAGCATCTAATTAATAGAGAAGATCATCAAGAAGCATGAGGAAGTACCAAGCAGAAAATTTTGAGGAAACAGATACTATGACAAGAGGATCGTTGTTGCTGTTAGCTGCCATGTAGTCGGCTTCCAACTGATGGTGACCCCATGCACAACGAGGTCAGACCGTTGTGGTCCATAGGGTTTTCACTGACTCATTTTCAAAAGTAGATTGCCAGGCCTTTCTTCCTAGTCCATCTTAGTCTAGAAGCTCTGTTGAGACCTGTTCAGAATCATAGTAATATGCAAGCCTCCAATGATAGACAAGTGGTGGCTGAGCATGAGTTACATCGGCCAGGAATCAAACCCAGGTCTTCTGCATGTAAGGCAAGAACTCTACTACTTACCCACCACTGCCCTCGACTGGAGGATTAGAAGCAGTTTAATAATGAAAATAACATTACAGAAGGCAAACAATCAAGCTCGCCTACCACCCACAGCTGAATGGCATGTCCATCTGAACTAATGATGTGCCTTTTCTGTGTAAGGTCAATTTTTAGAGTTTTCCATGGATATGTGAATGACCAAGAAGAGAGATGAGAACAAAATCAGAAAATATGAAGATATGTGTTAATCAGTAAAAAGATTAAATCAATAAAAATTCATAAATACTCTGTTGTTTGAGAAGTCATGAAAAGAAGAAAGTAACGTTTCTGCCCAGAAAACGTATACTGTAGTTTGAGTGAAAAGATATTTATATGCATGAGACGTCTTTCCTCATAACATAATAAACACTGTCCCCATAAAAAACTGTCCATAAAAATAATGCTTTCTAAAACATATTATCATAGTATTTTTAACTCATTGTAGCAAAGGGTATTTGCACATTTTCTTGGAAACAATGATGGCTTAACACCATTAGACTCTAACTGTGTTACCATTTCAGACTCCAATACCTGGATATAGAATACCCAACAATAACTTTTTTACATGGCACAGTTAGTTGGCGCAAAACACCAGTGAGGTAGAATGAAGAAGTGGCACCTAAGATGAACCTGCTCTGTTCTACAGCCTTGGCCAACTACCTCATAAACAGGGGTCACCTGTTAAAAAGGGACTCTTAATGGGAAATGTGGATAAAGGATCGAAAAAAAAATCCCCTGAAAAAACAAACATCAAAGCACATGACTTATAGCCTGGAAGTCTGTAGATTCATTTTTCTATATGGATGGCAGTACACTATTATCTGGGATTCCTATTAGCTCGTTGACTCTGCGGTCCATAGTTGAAAATGATGCTAGTCCTAGGTTTCTACCAGCTTTCTAGCCTGGCAGGAAAAATCAAAAGCACTCGCATTCCCTAACACAGAGCCTGCACATGTTATCTGCTATTTACTTAGCTGCTATAGCTGCCCCTTTAGGGGCGTGTTGCTGTTTGAATCTAATATTTTGCTCAAATCGAGTCTTCCTATACACTGCTTGTCTGAAATTTATCTGAACTGCCAAGATTAGAAATGAACATATGCTCTGTAGACCTTGGGCTCAAAACTGGATTTTCCAAATATGTGCTTGACTTACACTTTTGTTGTTGTTGTTGTAGTTATGAGGACTAATCCGCTGGCTGAGATTCTGAACAATAAGGATTGCCAAAGAAAACTGTAAACAGTGAGGCCCTTTAATCAGATCCTAGAGGATGGGGAAGAGAAGGCTTGCCATTTCTGTTTATTTATGCTACTTACAACTCTAGCTAGAAGTAGAAATTGGATAGACAGTACATGAAAACAACTTTACTCTTCAATGGTTTCTGTTGCGAAGCCTTTCATAGTGAAAAGGAGGTAGGTCACTCTATGTTAAGGATGAAGAATTTTTAACAAATCTTCAGAAAGAAAAAGCAAACCAAAACTAAGAAATGGTTGATCTCAAAAAAATGTATCCAATTAAAAGGACACTAAAATAACAACTGAGATAATGAAATACTTCTGAGCTCAGAACAATGACTGCCAAGTACTTGGTTAACTTCCCAACACTGGAAATAGGATCCAACTCCAATGCTTTTTTAACTCCCTCTGAAATTTTCTGGCATATTCAGAGTATGGCAATGTCAAAGATGAGAAAATCTTTACTTTGCCAGATAGAAGAGAATCTTAGAAAGTAAAAAACCATTAAAAAAAAAAAAAAAAAGTCAAGTACTTCCTTAGGATGAACTGCACCCATATGCAAGTAGTCAGTCTCCATCTCTGTCTGATTTCTTGGCCACTGCTGTCTCAGGAGGTCTGCTTTGACTCTTAGTTTTAAAATTTTGCATGTGTACATTAAAGCCAATGATATACTCATTTTATACACTCCTGGTAGACACTTACTCTAGCTTCCCTTTTCTGGGAAGCATTATTCTTGGAGCTGGCTTTTCTAGTCCTCGTGGAGTTATTGTCCCAATTTAAAGCTAGCACAAAGAGTTTCAGTCTGTCAAACACATATCTTCTTACATATTATCAACCAGGAGGACATTTCTCTGTTTGGTCGTGGAAAAACCAATTTGAAGGTGTGTCTGAATTTTCTAGTATAGATAGGGGGAAAAAAAAAAAAAACCTAATTGTGTTTGTTTTATCCATCCTCATTTTGACAAAAACAAACAAAAAAGGAACAAATACTCCCACCTCTTCCTGAAAACTTTAATGTTGTTTGCTGGTGGTACCTTCCTCCCTTTAGTCACCCAGGCACTAAGTCTAATTTTTGTCAAGGAAATATTTGATAGTTTGAAATCACATGAAGGCAACTGGTATTCCAAAAATAGTAATTTGGGAAAATCATTTATATCTTTATATGTCTAAGTCTGGAAAATAATGTATAAGAGTTTTTTATAGAGACCTTCAAATCTATCCTTTTAATAACTACCTCATTAAGTTTATAGTTATATAAGGTATTGGTCTACCTAGGAAATAGCAAATTTTCAATTCCGTAGGCAAGTCCTGCCATCCTCACAAAACCCGGCCTCCAGCTAAACCACTGACTCATTCTGGACCTTCCCTCAAACCAGATGTAAGTCAGAAGAAATGAGTATAACTTCTGCACTACTTGGTGATGTGCACTGGCTTAATATCCGTGTATTATGATTACAGTTGTTTCTAGAACTACACAGGGCCTGGAGGCTTTTGCTTAAGATACAATTACAAGTGAGTTTGCTGAAATATTTCCGAACATCTTTTTTTTTTTTTTAATTTTACCCTTAAAAACAAGATCACCAAGATAAGTACAGTGAGTTGCAGTAATAATAGATTTTCACTTTAACAATTTCATTTCACTACACGCTCCCCACTCAAGGTTTGTTTAAAATATATATACTTGGGTAGAGATAAATGCTATTCAAAACAAGGTAAGAAGTGTAAAATTCAATTTAAATACATTCTGCTGAGAATCTTCTCATTTTTATTTTGGGCCAATATCCTAGCACACACACCCATAAATTTGGCATGGCAGCAGTAGGCTTTATAAACCAGGCATCCACCATGGGCCTTATGAGAATGTCTCAGTACATTTGCTGTCATCCAACATTTTAAATCTTTAGTTTGCAATTATACTAGGGGCAAGGAATCAAGTTTCTTTATTTTAGGCAGCCCTTTATGAATGAACACAGTCACTAAAAGGCTAATTGTATCTTCGGAGCTATTAATTGACTTAGCTCCAGGAGTACTGTAGAAAACATATGGCGCACGATCCAAGCAACTGTCCAGGGCTGTGCACAGGGGGCATTTTGGCTTCTCTTTGTAAAGAAGAACGGAAGGTAATCCCTTTGCAGCTGCAGTGCAGATGGTTTTCTTTACACCGTTTCACTGAATACTAAACAGAAACTGGAAAAAGTTTGAAAACATAATAAACAAACAGCTGAGTGTTAGTTTAAATGCTCTCTGCATCTATCGGAGAGAAGCATTCAGCATGTCTGGATGTTTACCAGATAGTTAAAAGGAAAAACAGAGACATGAAAACTGAATGAAATGGTTTTTGAAATTGTACCTAAATCCGATTCCATGTGGTTTTCTGCAAAGTAACAATATAATTAAATCTGTCTGAAATTTAAATTATGGGTGTCATGATTCATAATCCTCAACATCATCAAAAATTTAGTTTTCCCTGAAAATATGCTGAGAAGAGGTAAAGCGGAATTTGTTCTCCCTAAAGGAGTTACTTCAAAATCACGAAGATGTCTGTTAACCCTCATTCTACCTCCTTGGTGTGGCAACTCAACACACTGTCATCCTTTTTAAATAAAAATGCACAGTGACGTTCAATTACCATTTGAATCTCACTTCATTTATTCTATCTTGGCAGAAAGAAAATATTAAATACAAGCCTGGTTAGTAGACAGGGTAAAAGCAAAGTCATATCAATGAGTGGGCTTGGCTTGTTAATATTCCAGCAGGCAATGATAACGTATGCAGTCCACTGAAGTACATCAAGATATTAATCCTAAAAAAAAATCAGGTTATACGAATGTGTGTTCAGCACTATTCGAGGCATTGGGGTTGCAGTAACAGACTAAATACCTATCATGCGTATGAACACACACACATATACACAAACACATTATCTCATCTATAACTAGAAGGAAGAACATCAAAATACTAGCACTTTATCAGTTTGTGATTATGGATAAGATTATGAATAGGATTATGTCCTGGATTTATGGATAATATTTACTTTCTTTTCTGGTAAAGTACTAATCTGGATTTTCTGAAATGAACATTTATTTCTTTTACAGTAAAAAGTTATTTAAAAGACTATGCTACATTACATATTAATAACTAGTAAGTCTCATCCAAATGGTGATATTATTTGATATCAAATAACGTACGAATTAGGTAAACATAATAATTTATTTCTGTACTCTCAAAAAACAAAAACAAAAAAACCCCACACCTGTTGCTGTTGAGTTGATTCCGACTCATGGCAACCCCATGTGTTACAGAATACAACAGCTCCACAGGGTTTTTTTTTTTTTGGCTATAATCTTTACAGAAGCAGATCATGAGGCCTTTCTTCCATGGTGCTGCTGGGTGGGTTCAAACTGCCAACCTTTAGCTTGGTAGTAGAATGTAAAACTTTTGTGCTACCCAGGGACCTCTGTACTCTCAAGCCTCCTAAAAAGTTTTGTGTTAAAATGAAGATCTTCAAAACCTGAAATTAAACAATTACTGGATTTCTTAACAAGGCAGCTGTGTGTTTCATCAGTCAGACAGTTTATGAATTGTAAACAGCAAAACAATGCATCAGGTAAAATATGTTCTGAAATCCTACTGTCCCATGTCATCAAACTCAAAATAATCTAAATAAAACCACTGCTCTCTACTCCCCACACCCCATCTTATACTTGAGTTCCATAAGCCTTTATACACTTTGGAAAATGGCAATGGCCTTGCATTATGTAAAAAGGAAAGACAAGCCACTCTAATGTCGGCTCTGTGTGGCTGTTGTGACGTCTTTTCCTAAATACCTGCTATCTGGAGCAGGCGTCCTCACTGCTCCGCCTTGCCAGCTTCCATCTCATTCCCACATCTCAGCTGAAGACATTTTGCTTATCCCTTGTTTAGTCCTCTTAATTTCCTTCTTCTCACCTGCTTGCCTTTCATTTAACTTGGTATGAAAACACTACAACAGCAGCACTTAACTCACTTATAAGTGTTCAGTTAAAAGGGACTAAAAGAATTCACATACATCCGCTGATATTATTTCTGGTCCAACAAGTAAAAAGACTCTTTCCATTTGCAATCCTCAAGTGACAAAAGTCCTGCTGTAACTCACTGAGGAAATAATTGGTTTAAGTTTGACTGTGTGTTTCTAAAAGAGCTAATGTTTTTTTCCTTTCCAACATCTTAATATACTAGGATGTATGTGACCCCTTCCTGGATGTGTCAGTTATTAGATAGCCTGAGAGGAGACGCTGAGTTGTTGACATGGGAATGGATGTTCAAGTTTGACACACACAGCTGCTTGTCAGTACTTTGCCCATGATAAGGGCTTTAATGGGACTCAAATATCTTTAGGATGCTGTTGCTTCTCAAGGGCAGAGATTGATGCTCAGGGAGAAAGAACTTATAACCTTATTCATTTTGAGAGTGAGTTAGTTATGATGACAGAACACAAACAGAGATGCTTAATACTTGGTTGTCGTTATCAGTTGCCCTTGAGTGGTTCCCAACTCTGTGACCTTATGTATAACAGAACAAAATGTTCCCTGGTCCTATGCCATCTTCATGATGGTTGGTATGTTTGAGTCCATTGAGCCCTGGAGAGATCATCTTCCAGCATTATATCAGACAATATTATGTTGTAATCCATAAAGTTTTCACTGGCTAATTTTCAGAAGTACCCTTGCCAAGCCTTTCTTTCTAGTCTGTCTTATTCTGGTTGTTGGTAGGTGCCATCGAGTTGGTTCTGACTCACAGCGACCCTACGTACAACACAACGAAACACCGCCTGGTCCTGCACCATCCTCACAAGCTTGTTATGCTTGAGCCCATTGTTGTAGCCATTGTGTCAGTACATCTCATCGAGAGTCTTCTTCTTTTTTGCTGACCCTCTACTTTACTAAGCATGATGTTGTTCTCCTGGGACTGATCCCTCCTGATAACATGTCCAAAGTACGTGAGATGAAGTCTCACCATCCTTGCTTTGAAGGAGCATTCTGGCTGTCCTTCTTCCAAGACAGATTTGTTCGTTGTTCTGGAAGCCCATGGTATATTCAATATTCTTCACCAACACCTAATTCAAAGGTATCAATTCTACTTTGGTCTTTCTTATTCATTGTCCAGCTTTCACATGCATTATGAGGCGACTGAAAACACCATGGCTTGGGTCAGGTGCACCAGTCCTCAAAGTGACATGTTTGCTTTTCAACACTTTAAAGAGGTCTTTTGCAGCAGATTTGCCCAATGCAATATGTTGTTTGATTTCTTGACTGCTGCTTATATGGGCGTCAATTGTGGATCCAAGTAAAAGGAAATCCTTGACAACTTCCATCTTTTCTCCATTTATCATGACAATGATGTTGCTTATTGGTCCAGTTGTGAGGATTTTTGTTTTCTACATGTTCGGGTGTAATTCATACTGAGGGCTGTAGTCACTAATCTTCATCAGTAAGTGTTTCAAGTCCTCTTCACTTTCCATAAGAAAGGTTGTATCATTTGCATATTGCAGGTTGTTAATAAGTCTTCCTCCAGTCCTGATGCCACATTCTTCTTCATATAGTCTTGTTGCTCATATTATTTGCTCAGCATACAGATTGAATAAGTATGGTGAAAGAATACCACCCTGACACACATCTTTCCTAATTTTAAACTACGCAGTATCCCCTTGTTCTGTTCTAATGACTGCCTCTTGATCTAAGTACAGGTTCCTCACGAGCACAATTAAGTGTTCTGGAATTCCCATTCTTCACAAAGTTATCCATAATTTGTTATGATTCACACAGTTGAATGCCTTTGCATAGTCAATAAAACACAGGTGAACATCTTTCTGGTATTCCTGCTTTCAGCCAGGATCCATCTGACATCAGCAATGATATGCCCTGTTCCATGTCCTCTTCTGAACCCGACTTGAATTTCTGGCAATTCCCGTTGATGTACTGCTGCAACCACTTTTGAACGATCTTCAGCAAAATTTTACTTGTGTGTGATATTAATGATATCATTTGATAATTTTCGCATTCTGTTGGATCACCTTTCTTTGGAATGGGCACAAATATGGATCTGTAGAAGTTAGCTGGCCAGGTAACTGTCTTCCAAATTTCTTGGTATAGATGAGTGAGCACCTACAGTGCTGCATCAGTTTGTTGAAAACATCTCCATTGGTATTCTGTCAATTTCTGGAGCCTTGATTTTGGCAAAGCCTTCAGTGCAGCTTTGACTTCTTCCTTCAGTACCATTGGTCCTTGAACATATGCTACCTCCGGAAATGGTTGAATGTCGACCAACTCTTTTTGGTATAGTGACTCAGTGTATTCATTCCATTTTCTTTGATGCTTCTCATGTCATTCAATTTTTTCCCTGTAGAATCCTTGAATATTGCAACTCTTATTCTGGTAGTTACACTGAATCCTGTTCACCATGGACAACCGGGCTGGTATTTGAAATGCTGGTGGCATAACTTCCAGCATCATAGCAACATGCAAGCCATTACAGTGCAACAAACTGACAGGTGGTGGCTCCGTGCGCCATCTTTGCTTCTTCCCAAGGGGCTGCGGAGCTCTGGTAATTTGCGATACATGCTTCCCCATCACCCACATTTCTTCAACCCCACTCGGCCTCCTCTGCTTCCCATGGCCACAGTCTCTTGTCTGGAAAGCACCAGCCGCTTGGATTCCACCCATCCGCACTGGCTGGCTCTCTGAGTACCATTGGTTGTTGCTTTTTTCCGATTCTTTTGATTTCTTCCTTACCTCTCACCACCTCCCCCTCCTTTCGCTCAAATACCTGCCTCCATGTGCCATCTTTGCTTCTTCCTGAGGAGCTGTGGAGCTCTGTTCGAGTGTGAAACTGCGTCCCGGTCGGGGCTGCCATGCTGGTGGGATCCCGGGGCTTTTGTTTGTTGGTGTGTTTGTTTTGAATAGTTTGTATGTATTCTTTTCCTTTTCTTGAGTTGGGAGTCCGTTCTGGCCGGGCGGTGCTGCGCGACTTAGAACCTACCCCCTTGGCTTGCGCAGACCCGCAGAGGGATCCCAGACGGCATTTCTTTTTTCGTGGTTCTTTTTTTTTTTTTTCTGTTTTTTTTGGGGCTTCTTTTGTTCTGGTTTTTTTTTTTTTTTTTAATTTGTTTTATTTTCTTTTCCCTCCTTTTCCCTTTTTGTCTTTCCTCATTACTCAGTTTCTCATCTCTCTATACCTTCCTTCTCAGTCTGTTTCCTGCATCCCTGGGCTGAATACCTCTACACCTTCTAGCCAGGCTGTACTGCAACACCTAAGAACAACTTCCCCAGACCTCATAGTTGCACCGGAGGGATCCCTGGGAGCTTTGCTGTTCTTTTTCCTTTCTGATTTTTATTTATTCATTCTTTTCTCTTTTTTTTTCCTTCTTCCCCTTTTTGTTTTTCTCCATTTCATAGTCTCTCATTTCTCCACTCCAACAGCAAGATCCCCTAGCATTCTTTTTTGTTCGTATGTTTTTGGCTCCTGTTCCTCTCTCCTCTCTCCCATACCCACCTTAGCTCCACACATAACAATCTCCCCCCTACCTCCTGCCTACCTGCACTGTGCACTTAACATCACACCACCAAGCAGCACAGGCACGGCCTACTGGAACCTGCACTGCACTGATTACCTACCCGCCCTGGTGGCTGTAGTAAGTGCCACAAACAACCTGTCCCAGTAACTCCTCTTCAGCTAGACCTGCCCTGCTGTACCATATCTGAGCGACTGACCCTGCCAATTGGAGAAGGAGGCGAAAAGTATCGTGCCCACAGATGAGCAAACAACAAAGAACACACAGCCCACCTGCTCAGACATAGCCAAATAAAAAAAAAGGATGAAACAAATAAATCTATGATTAATAAACGATAAAATTAACTACTGAATGCCCCAAAGACAGCAGACAATATCAAAACATTTACAAAAACAGGACAGGATGGTTCCAGTAGGCATCCAAAATAAAACACCAGATGACTTTCC
>NW_004444032.1:4689501-4690444 GCF_000243295.1 Trichechus manatus latirostris | reverse complement strand
TTCCACAACAGGGGGAGAAAACAGAAAACACAGAGAGGATCATTGAAGAACTGCTGACAGAAAACTTCCCAAATATCATGAAAGATGAAAAGTTGGCCATCCAAGAAGCTCAACGAACCCCATATAGGGCAGACCCCAAAAGAAAATCACCAAGGCATATCACAATCACACTTGCAAAAACAAAAGACAAACAAAGAATCCTGAGAGCAGCTCATGAAAAAAACAAGAAGTCACATACAGAGGAGAAACACTAAGACTAAGCTCAGATTATTTGGCAGAAACCACGCAGGCAAGAAGGCAATGGGGTGACACATATAAAACCTTGAAAGAAAAAAATTGCCAGCCAAGAATAATATATCCTGAAAAACTCTCATTCAAATATGATGTTGAAATTAGGACATTTCCAGATAAACTGAAATTAAAGGATATGTAAAAACCGAACCAAACTTACAAGAATTATTAAAGGGAGTTCTTTGATCTGAGAACAAACAACTTCAGCTCCCAGGCAGAATCTAGGACACAGGATCGTACCAGCCAGATACCAATCTAGGAAATGAACTCTCAAGGACTATCCAAAACGAAAAGAAATGCAACAGGGAATCAGAGAAGTTAATCAGTAAATGACAACAACATCAGAACAATAAAAGAGGGAATAAACGGTGTACGTATAGCGCCTTCTAATGGAGAGGAAGGCAAGATCATACCAAGTAATAATAGACTGCCTGAAACTTAGAAAGATAAGGGTAAATTTCATGGTAACCACAAGAAAGTTAATAAACATACTCATAAAAATAAAGAGGAAAAACATAAAGTCTCAGCAAAAACAAAACCTACAAAAACAAAAGAAACAAAAAAAAAAATCCACAAACAAAAGTAACTCACCACAGGACAGTAAGAAGAACAAAGAAAATGTCAGCAGCACAAAAAAAAAGCACTACAAAAT
>NW_004444032.1:4657810-4689109 GCF_000243295.1 Trichechus manatus latirostris | reverse complement strand
ATATTTTCACCAAAAAAAAAAAAAAGGTCGAGAATGGAGAGGGTTGACATGGGGTTGTTAACTAATGTCATAAAACAATATGTGTATTACTGTTTCATGAGAAACTATTTGTTCTGTAAACCTTCACCTGAAGAACATTAAAAAAAAAAAAAAAAAAAAACCTGATAGGTGGTGGGTGAACTTAAGACTTTAAACACTTGAATTTGTTAACAGTATAGGGGCATCATTTGTGTTCTAAATGTGGTTTTCTTCAACATAGTAATATAATTAAATTTCTCTGAAACTTCAGCTATGGGTGTTATGATTCATAATCCTTGACAGCATGAAAAGTTTATGTGGCCTTGAAAATATGCTCAAATTGGTAAAGCTGAAACCACTTCCTCTTCTATCAGGGCTGCAACACAGAGTACTTTGTACCTGCCTTGGTACAAGAGGAGAGGCTGTGGTGGGGGGACACGGGATGGAGGCTGGGGTAAATAAAAGATTCTGCAGATTGGTTTCAGATGAAGCTTGGTCCCGTATGCTTGGATAGTTTTTATTTGCTTGGCAGGTTATTATATTTGGATAATGAGATCACTATAATTTATTAGTTCTTTGTTGAATCACTTGTCTGTTTTTCTTTTTTAAGGAAGGGAACAAGCATTATTACTTTTTAGCAATTTTCTCTATGTCTACAATATTGTAAAATACTATAATTTTCTCAAAGAATCCAAAGGCACCGTAAGGTTTAATAAACAAACAGAAAAATCTTTTACTTTGCCAGTTCTAGAATGACCTTAGAGATGAATAAAGAAGATGCCACAAAAATCCTAAAAATCAAATACAGTAGGCCTTAATGCCAAGCATTAGTCTAGTGAGAAATGTGATGAAGGTAATATATTCGAAAACAAATATAAAGGGTGGCCATTTATTATAAATAGCATACTGGGCTTATTTATCAAAGCATGTGTGCAGGTGAAGGGTACATGTACAAACAACTTTCCCTTTTCTACTTATTTTTATTCTTATGAGTTTTGGCATAAGTAGTATTTCAACTTCTACAACAATTTAAAATTTAAAATCTTCTGTGTATTTAGTTTTATGTTTAATCTTTACCATATATAACATTTTAAATTATTAAATTAGTTCCCAAATGTAAACAAATCAAGCAATCCAGGGAAGTATTAACATAGACAGCTGCTGTGTTTACTGCCCAGATCCAGTACCCTCTTCTGAAAACAGTATCCTGATTTTCCTTTGGGCACCCATTCCTTCCCCAGCTGTCAGTCCATGCGGTTTGGGTGGAGTTGACTCTGTCCCTTGCTTTAAACCAAACCAAACCTGTGGCTGTCAAGTTGATTCCAACTCATAGCGACCCTATAAGACAGAGTTGAACTGCCCCATAGGGTTTCCAAGAAACGGCTGGTAGATTTGAACCGCCGACCTTTTCGTTAGCAGCCAAATGCTTAACCACTGTGTCACCAGGGCTTTAGGGGGTTTCAGACCATAACATTCTAACCATCTAGCACAGGCAGTGGTGGTTCAGTGGTAGTCTCGCCCTCTATATGGGAGACCTGGGTTTGATTGCCAGCCAGTGCATCACTTGTGCAGCCACCACCCACCCCTTAGTGGAGGCTCACAGGTTGCTATTAATGCTGGACAGATCTCAGTGGAGCTTCGAGACTAAGATGGACTATGAAGAAATGCCTGGTAATCTACTTCTGAAAGCTGGACAATAAAAACACTATGGTTCAGGATGTTCTGATCCACAACTGATCTTGAGGAAGGTGCAGGAATGGGTAGTGTTTTGTTTAGTTATGCATGGGGTCGCCATGAGTCGGGTGCCCACTTGATGACAGCTAACAACAACCTTCTAGCCACAGTGATTGGTTCAGGGATAAGTGTGTGACCTAAGCTACTCGATAAGATTCAAGTTTAGAACTTTTCTGCTACTTTTATCCTATATTTCCATTCTCCAGGGATAAACAGTTTGCTACATATCCTTCCAGACTTCTTACTCTCTCATATACATTTGTTAAGAAAATAAGACAACCACCATCACTATATATACATACACACAAGTATGTATATATATATATACATATATGCCTGTATAGACATATGAAGTTTCTAAATAGAATAATAGAATATATGAAACTCCACTTCTTTCACTCAACTTAGATTATTTATATCCTTTCCATTTTGGAGCAACAAATGTACCTTAATTTGTTTAATCACTCCACAACTTACCGTATACCCAATAAGATGTTCATACCACCCAAACCAAAGCAAATCCACTGCCGTTGAGTCAATTCTGACTCATAGTGACCGTACGGACAAAGTAGAATTGCCCCACAGGGATTCCAAGACTATAATCTTTATGGAAGCAGACAGCCACATCTTTCTCCCAATGCTGAGCACTTTAACCACTGTGCCAAGGCTCCTTGTTCATATCACAATGGGCTATAAAAGGAAAAAACACTGTCTAGAAGCAATAGCCTCATTTCTGGATCACCCCTTGCTTCATTCAGCAGTGCCAGAAGGGTTAGAAGCAGGGCTTCAAACCAGTTCGAACTTGTTCGGTCATGGCCGACAAAGCGAAATTGAAACAGACCTGAAGTTTTAAAATTTGGGCAAAACCAGCGATAACTAGAAAGGGAAAAATTACAGGTCGAAGCCCTGGAATGGGAGACTTGGAAGAGGCGTAGTGAGCCCTTTCAGGAGGCTGATGCGGAAGACTGGATTATTGCCAGGACTGTGGAGAGTGACACACATTCAAAGCAGCTTGGTTGGCCCCGTCTTTGAGCTGTTTTTGACTCTGCTGGTCAAAAGATCAGGTTAGCAGGACATCAACCCATGATTTTTCCCGTTTCAGTTATCATTCCGCTTCACCTACATTTTACAAATTCGGGTCCATCCTGGTTTCACTTCATTGACATGACTGAACCAGGAAAAACCAGTTCAAAGCTCTGGTTAGAAGAAGAAAGAAGCCACTGATGAAGGTGTGAGTCTCTTGTGATAGAAGCCGGACTTCAGAAAAATGGAACAAATTCTAGGCGACTAAGAAAAGGGAAATGATGCAAAATCTGAACCAAGTCTCACAGCTATCTTCCTTAGGTTCTCATCCAGGAGAGAAAGCTCTGGCATCTGAAGACCATTTATTAGAAAGACAGAGTCATATGTTAGTTCTAGTAGAAACAGGCTCAGATTAGTCTTGGAATTGAATCACAATTCCTGGATCAGGATTGGAGTTTGGGATTGAGGTCTCTAAGAAGAAGTGATGAGATAGAGGAAGGATGGAGAAATACTCTCCTTTCTTCTTGGTTCCTCCACTTCCCTTTTTTTTTAGGTGTGCATCATAGAATACCATGCACCTTCTCTGGGATGATAGCAGAGGCTAGGGGTGGGGGTGAGGATACAGAAGATACAGCTAGGGGCAAGCAAAAGCAACATCCATGGAAGTGGCTGGGGAGGGAATAAGGAGAACAAGATCCCAAGTAAGTGAAGGTTGAGTCCCAGGGGTCCACTGGATGTTCATATATAAAATATATATATGAAATATGCATATGAGTTGGCCTTACCAAATCCCGAAACTGCATATATTCACCTAGTAGAGTTCAGTACACAGACAATTCTCATATGTTAACCACAGCAGTCAGTATGTCTTAAACTATCAGTTCCATATATCAAGAATATTCACTCTATATGAAAAAAAGAGACTATACTGTATGCAGACTACTGAACACTGGTATTTCTTACTTCATACTTACTGAAATTTAATTATATAATTATTTATTATTTAAAGTCTTCCCTATATTAAATTTAAAGATCCTTAGGGACAGGGAGCATGTCTGTTTTATAGTGTATTCCCAGAACCTAATACTGTGTCTGGCAAGCCAAGATGTTTTGTTGACTATCTATGAGCCGTGATGGGTGGGATAAAGAGGAGAAGAGTAGAGAGAAAGAAAGAAGGGGAAGAAATGAAGGGAGGAAGGGAGGGAGGAGAAAGAGAGAGCCGAGGGAAGAAGAAAAGTAGAAGCTCATTTTGAAATCATGTATATTAATTCATAATGGTATTCTATGAAGATGAGATTTTCTTTTTTGCAGAGTTAAGAATAGGACACAACTTGAAAGCAATGAAATTATAACGGCTTCCTTTTGTTTTTCTTCCATCCTTACAGAAATTCTGTATAGAGATTATAATTTCTTACACAATTCTCACTCCTTAAAAAAAATGCAAGTCAAGCAAATGCCAAGTCTGTATTTATTATATGAAAACATACATACATTCACATAACTGGCACTTTCACATGATATTGCATTTTTCTCAGGGCAGCTAGTTTGCTTAATAAATCCACCTAGAAGACCTAAAGCAAGCATGAAACCAAGAGTTATGAGAAATCACTCTGCAGTGAAGTGTTTTTCCCTATAGTTTAGCACTATCCTCTCTTTTCAGGATTAAGTACATTGTGAAGAAGTTGTCACAAAATCAAAGGATATTGAGTGGAAAACGGGACATGAAGAGTTTTTCTAATTTTCTAAATCATCTTATTTTTGCACCTTATTCAATAATTCCTATTCTAACTGAAACTTCCTCTCTCATTGAATTCATGTGAGCAAAGAAATGAGGTCAAACTATTTTTCCTTTTTGACTGGGTTCTATTTGGCAGGAAAAATAATAATAATAACCACTTTATAGCCTTATGTCAGGTCTGCACTCAGTATGAAAATTCTTAGTGGTCTGTAGATTTTGAGTTATTTAAAAACATCAAGTTAAAACATGTTTTAATCAAGGTGGAGCTTCTGGGGGGAAT
Source organism: Trichechus manatus latirostris (assembly GCF_000243295.1). Classification (NCBI taxonomy): domain Eukaryota; kingdom Metazoa; phylum Chordata; class Mammalia; order Sirenia; family Trichechidae; genus Trichechus; species Trichechus manatus. The sequence goes on along the minus strand of NW_004444032.1, from coordinate 4,684,316 downwards.
GCGAAAAGGATGTAGTTAATTGTTGATCTGGCATAAGAAAGGTAAAGACTTTAATTCTATATAGAAAGATCAGAAATTCCAAGAAAATACGTGAAGATTTTATTTTCTGTAGCTACTGCCATAGACTAATGCTTATTGTCTGTATGCACTAAAGGAATTCACACCACCTAAATTTTAAAATGGAATCCCTGGGTAGTGCAAATGGTTAACACTAGGCTGCTAACTGAAATGTTAGAGGCTTGAGTCAACCCAGAGGTGTCTCAGAAGAAAGGCCTGGCTATCTACTTCAAAAAATCAGCCACTGAAAACCTATGGAGCACAGTTCTACTCTGACACACACAGAGTCACCATGAGTCAGTGTTGACTCAACAGCAACCAGTTGGTGAATTTCTAGAGTACATTTTACATCTGAGTTTAAAATAAAACAGAACACTAACATTGCACCAAAAGGTTTCCTCAGATAAAATAATTCCATCTAAACAAATTTCCTGGAGACAAAAATATTTTCTATACTCAATTCAGAACATAAAATATTTTCTATGCTTATGAATGTAGATTAACTAAAAACAACAATTGTTCAATGAAACAAATAGCTGACTATTTCTATTTGATTGGTAGGATTGGCTATCTATGTTTATGAAATTAACCAGAAAATTACCACATTTTATTTTTACTATATTCTTTTCAGGAGAGGCTCTAGATTAATAGTCATCAAACAAATTCCAAATTCTGTCCCTGTTTTTCCTCTACAGGCAACTTTTCTTATGTCATAGAAATGGTCTATAATGTTTTTCTATGCAATTGCCATTTTTGGTAGATAGCAAAATCATTGAATAAGGCTCACTTTAAATTTTACATTTTGATTAGAATTTTGCATATTTGGGCCACTAAAATATTTTATTATGATTAAACAAAAATTGGATAACACTTGCTCTCTAAGATTAAAAGTTCTATGACCTTGAGAAAATATCAAAGTAAAAAAATTACATAACAAAAAATACATATTATCATCAGAGTATAACTATTAGTAGACTAAGAATGAAAGCAGCTAGCGTTTATATCTAAAAACAGTGTCGCAAACCAATAAACGGTTTTCGTTGTTAGAATAACTACAGATCCTCTATTTACCAGGACAGCTTGATTTCCAGTTATTTCATCCTTTTCAACCAAAACAATTTGTCAAGTATAGAACTATATATGATTAAAATTTGCTTTTATGTAAATCATTTTTAATAATTGATGGCTCAGAGAAAACACTTAACCTTATTATAAACGAGTACTGTAAGTATGAAACGAACTTTTAAAGACAATTCAGTCAGTAGTACTTAACTTGGAATCCTGGTGAGATCACTATGCTGGCTGGTGTTCATTATGAAGTTAAATCTACCTCCTCCACACTATGCAGGCACCATGCAGACTATAGAAGCTGAACAAGTGGTCGTTTTCCTTTAGAAGCTTAAAGTCTAACTGAAATAACATCAAACCTCATGAAACCACACTGAACAATAATTGCTCAATTGTGAGATGCCAAGAGTACAGGATAATAAAGCCATGTGGACAGGAGCAGTCAGCAAAGTTCATGAAAGAACTGGGACTTGTGGGGGACCTTAATGGAAGGTAGGATGATGATGAGTGAAAGGAGGTTAGTGTTTGTGAAGGCTAGGGGAATGGGGGAAAGTGAGGCTGAGATGGGACTAAGAAAGGCCTTCAAACCCAAGCAGTTAGTATGTGATGTGGACATTTCTCTCTACACTTACGTTGCCCTCAGTTTGGCTGATATGCAGAACCCAAGCCCAAACCCACTGCCGTCGAGTCCCCGTAGGGTTTCCAAGGTTGTAAATCTTTATGGAAGCAGACTGCTACATCTTTCTCCCGAGGAGCAACTGGTGGGTTTGAACTGCCAGCCTTCGGGTTAGCAGCCAAATGCTTTAACCACTGTGCCACCAAGTTCCCTGATATGCAGAAACAAGTGCCCATTTGAAACAGGTGAAGAATACCAAGGAAGTCTGGCATTAATACGGTAGAGGTAAGAAAAGGGACTCAAAAAATGTGTTGATGGAGGGCTGCTTTCACTCACTCTTCTATGAAACCCCTAGGCACCAGGATCACAAAGTACAAAGCAGTGGCTATAACAGAATGAGGTGGGTAGGCATTCACGGTGAACTTCTTAAAGCTAAGGCACACAGAATGAATTTTTTAAAGTAAACTAGGCCCTAATGGTTTTACTAAACGAAATATCCCGCTGCAGAAAATTATGTGAATTTTAGAGCTAAAGGAGCTCAGAAAGGGAAAAATAAATAATGCAAATTAAGAGGAAAAACGGGATGGAATTCCTAACTACATGATTATAAACTTCATCTTCCAAGGAAAACTACAGCTGTCCATTTCCATGGTGTACTTGAATTAAGACTGTATTTATCTATCTAATTCCTTCTATCAACTTCTAAATTTCTCTATACCTTTTAACTAATATTTAACTTAGTGTTCATTTTGTTTTAATTTGCCATCTTTAGTTTTTAGGGTTTTACAATTCAGCAATTGTTTGTTTCTGGCAACATTCTCAAATGTCTCATTTGGCACCACTCATTATATATCGATGATAAAAATCTGTGCTCATTTTTTTATCACCTCCACCCAACTCTCGGAGCACACTACACAAATCCAATAAGAATCCAAATCTACTTATCTTCAGGGTACAATACAATATCCATCTGTTTATTCAAGTCTTTGATTAACAGCATCTATATTTATGAAATGCTCTGGGCTTTGCAGGAGAAAATATTTTATATGAAACTCAAGCATTATAAATATTATGCTGTGATCCTATCACAATGTTCTGTGTGATATGGGCTGAAGTTCAATAACTTTAGCCTGAGGTCTAATATTCACCATAAGCTTATAAAACAAGAAAAATCTTCTCTTGAAGTATGAGTTTAATTTACCTAATAAATCAGGAAAAATTATAAAATTGAAGGTATATCAAGAAAATCTTATGGTATCTTTGCATCCCCCCCCCCCATTAAACTCTGGGCAGTCCCTAGACAGCTATTAATCATTGAATATTATCTGACTATATATATGAGTGGAACCTTGGTGGTGCGGTGGTTAAGAGCTATAACTGCTAACCAAAAGGTGGCCAGTTCGAATCCACCAGCCACTCCTTGCAGACCCTATGGGGCAGTTCTACTATGTTCTATAGGGTTGCTATGAGTCAGAATCGACTCAATGGCAACTGTTTTGGTTTTTTTGTTGTGTTTATATATATATATATGAACTATTATACAGTAGTTCGTGCTAAACTAAAGAGGGAACTCTGTTGACAAATTCATTAATAAAGGGTGATGTTTGCAATTCTATTGTCTGTTATTGTTGCTGTCGTATTCCGACTCATGGCGACCCGATGTGTGCAGAGTAGAACTGCTCCATAGAGTTTTCAAGGAAAACTTTTGGAAGCAGGTCACTAGGCCTGTTTTCCGAGGTGCCTCTGGGTGGGTTCAAAGTGTCAAACTTTTGGCAAGTAGTTGAGCGCTTAAGCATTTGCTCCACCCAGGGACTTCCTAATATCTGTAAGCGATATGAATTATCAACTAAAATTACATTTTTCTTAACCTACTTATGAAGGCACAGGTGCTACTTTAACAAAAGGTGGCAGGAAGTACACTGAACTGAGCAGTGCTTGGACCTCAGGGCTGTCTTTCACTAGCTGTGCATTCTTGAACAAATCTTTTAACCTTTCTGGGCTTCCTTGTCCTACTCCATCAACAATATGATTATCTCCAAAATCTCTCCTGCCCTAAAATCCTGCCATTTGATCATAATAACTGATCATGATGTTGTTACTGACTGATGAGGATAATAAAGTATCTACATATACACTGAGAGTTTAATTATGAGCCAGCCACTGTCCTATATGCTTTATATATACAACTCATTTAATCCTCACAACCTATACGGTAGATACTCTATCACCATTTTAGCTATAAGGTTGAATAACTTGCCCAGAGTCAAAGACCTAACAAGTGTCTGATATTCAAGTCCAGGTAGTTTAACTCAGAATCCACATTCCTAACCACAATGATACTTTACAACAAATGATCATGCTTTACAACAGAACTATAAACAGTGTCCTTATCAATGGATATACTAATAGTTTCATTTTTGTGGACATTAACTTAAATCTTTAATTGTTAAATCTGTAATTCTCTGCTTGCATATACAACTTCTTAAAGGGATTTCACAAATACGTTAAAAAAATGTGATCCTCAAAACAACCTTGTGAAGGATGTTCACTTGTTTGGTTTTTGCTTTTAATTTATAAGAAAATAAAATTTAGAGTTAAGACCCAATATCTGTGAGACTTTCTAGTTACAAAGTTAAGTTGCCTTATAGAATAAGTTACAAAGTCAATGGATAGCATAGCCAGAATTGAAACTCCTGAATTCCACTCCGGTTTACATGCTTAGCACTTGCAAAGCACATCTTTTCTACAACCTAGATCTCTCTCTTGCCTAAGGTCCTGACAAATCAGATTTAATATACTGAAAATGAAACATATCCCTTCCCTCTAAGCCTACTTTATCGCCTAAATTCCCCTGTCTAATTAATGCTACCAACGATTACTTACCTAAACCAGAAATCTAGGACTCTATTCCTTTCTCTCCCTCACTCCTACACTGTACTCAGTTCTAGAAATTCTACCCCAAAACGTTAATCAAATATACATCTCTTTATTCTCACTGTTGCTGCTTAAAATCTGTAATCATTTACAGAAGGAAAAAAGTCCTCTGTGATTGGCCACCACTAACTCACCACTGTCAGCTCAACTCTTCTGTACTCAAGGCTACAGCCTCACCAACTGCTCACGGTTCTTCCTGCTTAGCACAAGTTCTGTGCCTCAGTGCATGAAAACCTCTCTGCCTGGAGTTCCCCTCTTTGTTATGAATACTTCCTTATCCTAAACACTTTTCCCTCTGAGAAATTTTCCTTACCTGTCCCCACCCCTAAATTAATCTTTCTTTCCTTTTTTTCTTGTACATATTCATATTATAGCACCTTTCATGTTATAGTTTAATGGTAGTAAAATATCTTTCCTTTGATGATATTTAGTGCCAGGCTCTGTGCTTTGAATACGTTTTCTATAATCTTCAACAGAGCCAGGCAATGACATATTATTATCCTCATTTTACAGATGAAGTCCCCAAGGCTTAGAAAAGTTAGAAGGCTACATAATCCAGGAGTGGTGAAGCCTAGGTTTACAATTTGTCAATCTCCAAAACCACATGCTCTTCCATTTCACCATGTTACTTCCTTGGTCATTTAGTTACATGCCTGTCTGCCCAATTGGTCCGTGAGTTCTTAGAATACAAAGGGTGTGTCTGTTTTATTCAGTGTTGGGGCCTCGGTACCTAGTACAGGGCTTGGCATATATAGTGGGTACTCAGTAAATTTCTGGTGAGGAAATGAATGAGTCCATGTTTTGTTAGACTTACTAAATAAAATTCTATTGTTATTAAGTGGCATTGAAATTGAAATGCAAGCTTTATGAACATGACTTATGGGACAAGAAGATTTGAACAATGTTTATGAGTTTTTAATGTAATTTTTATTGAGTTTTTTGGTATCCTAAGTCATTAATAAAAGAAATAAAAAATAAAACTGGCATGACTTATCTCCCAACATTATTCAGATTGAATTAGCTTTTATCTGTCAGTAACATGCTTGGGGTACATTATTAATTCCTTTTCTTCCAGAAAAGTCCATTCATTCTTCACACAATGACCTAAGCCCCAACTGATCTATAAATATATTTGCATAAACAGTCCACACAAGTTTGTCTATGTATGTTTGTACAATCATACTTCTTCAGAGACTCTTCAAAAAGAGGTATTGGCAACCACTAATTATTTTTAAGTGACACTACAATAAAATCTGGAATTCTCCTTAATTTGAGAAGGCAAGTTATATCATCTATCTCTAGTCCATCTGCCAAAGGTTGTCTTAAGAGTGGGGCATTGTACTAAATGAATTCCAATTTATGAACTGGCAATTGTGAAACAAGTATATTAAATTTTTCTCATTATCTTGTAAAAGATTCAGAGTGCTTCCTGTCACAACATAGTACAAAACTAAGTGAACATTGGCCCGTTTGTCTCAGTAGTCCAGCCATACACAGAGAACAGAATTGAAGGAAAAAGTAGATGCTGTCAAAACTATTTGATGGAAAACGAAGTCTGTAGAATTTAAAGTTGCTCAGAGAGAACCTTATGGCATAGAACTTTCATTCTTAAAATGTTATGACCATTTACTCGTACATAACAGAATCACAGAATATCAGAATTCAACCCTAGAGATCCATTAGACAAGTTCAGATGCAGAAATCTCATCTACAAGCTATCTGCCAAGTTATCACTCAGTAATTGCTTGAGGAATGCTCCATGAAGCAGCCATTCACTTGTTCAACCAAAACTTAACGCATGCACTACATGCCAGGACTAGTCCTCATAAAAATCATAACTAGTCTTCACAACAATTATCACAACTAGCCCTCATAACAATCGTAAGTATTATCACTTCCATTAATTATTTTTAAATAAAACAAAAAATGGATGTGGTAAAATAAAATGGTATTCATATAGAAAGGCATGAAATAAAAAATGAATCTCTCCTTTACTCTTCTTCAACCTCTAGCCATTTTCCCCAATAAAACTCTGGCTCCCAGTTTCTGTGCATTAGATCTGTAAACAGAAATATGCTAATTATTTACACAAATGAGGTCATATTAAAAATGTTCTGTAGCTTTTTTTTTCTTTTATACTTAACATATCTTGGTAATCTTTGCATACTAACACGTACATATCTATTTTTAATGCCTGAAAAATACATATTATTTCACCATATGCATGTAGTCAATTGACTAACCTCTATTGAATACTTTGTTTAGTCTCAGTTTTTCTTTTTTTGTTTAGTTTTGCTGTCACAACCAACATTGTATTGTACTGCTGAATCAACAGGCCTATGAATTTAAACTGATAGATATTGCCAAGTTGTTTCCACGGAGATTATACTAATTTACACACACACCAGAATATATGAGAATGCCTGTTTGTCCTACATCAGCAGTTCCCAAACGTTTTGGTCCTGGGACTCCTTTATACACTTAAAAATTACTTAAGATTCCAAAGGGTTTGTATGTGAGCTGTATCTGTCAATATTTACCATATTAGAAATTAAAACTGAAAAGTTTATGAGCATTTATTAATTCATTAAAAATAAAAGTGATAAACTCATTTTTATGATAATCATATTTTCCAAAACAAATTAGTGAGAACAACTTAGTTTTATATTTTTTGCAAATCTCTTTAATGTCTAGTTTAATAGAAGAGAGCTGGATTTTCTTATCTGCTTCTGCATTCAATCTGTTGTCATATGTTTTGCTTGAAGTAATGAAGAAAATTGTCCTCACACAGAAGATACGTAGTTGAAAAATGGAAGTGTACTTTAATAGCCCTTTCATATAAATGTGCATATACTTCTTCAGTAGTGTAGCAACCTTTAATATGTGTTAGTTTCTTAAAGATTACTTGCAATGAGCAATCTGAAACACTATCAATGAATGTAATGTAATTTTATTATATTAAAATCTATTGGTCTTGATGCACATCCATATTGTACTTTGAACAGAACTTTTACCCATGCACGATTTTGAAACATTATGCATTGATCCTTTGTAAAACACAAATTCACTAAGGTATTCAGATCTTCCAAATGTCGTATTATTTCATTAAACAATATTTACAAATCACATTCTTTAATATTATCTCCTGTTTCCTCTGAAAGGTCTTTAAGTATTGAAAAGCTGTCAAGCTCATGGTAAAGAATACAACTTTCCCAAAATTCAAAATATCAATAAAAAGTTTAATTTTATCATTGATAACAAATATTGTCAGTTATTTTTGACAAAATGTCTGCCAAATATCAAAGTGATTAACTATAGTTTGTCAGTCGTTCTTTCAAGTAAAAATGGTACTTCAGGAAAAAAGTGGCTAGTTCAGCTGGCAACTCAATAGCATAAGTACTTTTCCTCAAGACAGCCATTGTATTTCAATGTGTAGCAAAATTGATTTATACATACGTCCCATTGCATCACACAGAATATTTAAAAAGACACTGTACTTAGAGGATGAAATTTAATAAATTTAATAACTTTACTCCTTCATCAAGGACATTCTTAAGTGAAACTAACATGTATTTTTTTTTTCCTGCCAATGTGCTGGTGAAGACGACAATGACTACTAGTTCAATTTGGTGCCACAGCCTTAATTTGTGCTAAGGCACCAGAAGTTCTCCCACCATAGCTTTTGCATCATCATTGCTAATGCCAACACAGTCACAAAGGCAAATAATGTCTATGTATTCTTATAAAAATAGTTTTGACCTCGCAGACCCCTTGAAGGGCTCTCGAGGATTCCCTGCAGCCTATAGCCCACACTTAGAAAACTGCTTCCCTACATCATCTCCATTTCCAAGGTAAGGAAACTGAGGTTCATACCTTGAGTAACCTACTCAAAGACAAACAGCTGATAAACAGCACAGCTGAAGTTCAAACCCAGGCATTATGATCCCAAGCTCTGACTACACAGCACTGCCTAAGCAGACCTTTCCAATGGTTGCCAGCTCTGTTGCAAAGTTCTTTTTACTGACATTTCACATTAGTCCTTGCTTTGCCCTCTGGGATTATAATATACATCCATCCATCCAACATTTACACTGCTTCTACTATAAGCTAGGAGCTGGCCCCATGAAGGGGATGCCAAAATGAATAAGGTATGGTTCTCACTTTCAAGGATTTCACAATTGACTGGGGAGACAAATGGGTAAACAACTACCTGTAATGCAGTGTGATAAATGCTATAATAGTATTCTGTATTTTGGAAGCAGAGAAGAGAGTGATTAATTCTGTTCAAAGATGGGAGAAGGGATCAGGGGCTTAACAGGGAAAGTGCATTTTTGTTGGAGTTGAAGGACAAATACATCTAATCCCTCTAATCACAGGGCAGTCCTTCACATACTTAAATATAGCTATTGTGCATCCTGCATAAGCTTCCACTACTTTGAATTAAATATTCCCATTGCTCTCAACAATATATTATGAATGTAGGAAACAAATACCGTATTATGGGAAACACCTTCTGAAAATATGTATTGATCCTTTTTATTGTAAGTATACGTATACATTTGTTAACATCCACCTGTAATTAATTACAGGAGAGCCAAATGGATAATTTTTCCTAATATCCAAAGAGCTTATTCTAAACCACAGTTAGAAACAAAAGTGTGAACAAAGATACTGTCCACTAAGTGTTCCAATCAGACTTTTTAGTTATTTTTCCTCTAAGCCAGAAGTCAGCAAAATTTTTTTCTGTAAAGGATCAGATAGTAAATATTTTAGGCTTTATAGTTCAGGTGGTCTCTGCTGTTAAACTGCTTAACTCTGCCATTGAATGGGTGTGGCAGTGTTCCAATAAAATTTTATTACAAAAACAAGTGGTGGGCTACAGTTTGCCAATCCTTGATCTAAGCTATCTTTCTTCTGGTGTCCTCCTACCACTCCACTGTACAGTGGAAAAAGCATTAGACTTAGCTTCAGGAAAACTGGCTTTTAATTCTACCCTTTCTAATAACCAGCTGTGTGATCTTAGGTAAATTGCTTTACCTCTCTTGGACTTTGTTTCTCGTATCAAATCAAGGATCTTTAGAGTATATGATCAATAACGGTCCTTCCTAAATCCCAAAGAATCACTGCAAAATAACTTTGCCCCCCCCCCCCCGGCCGATATTCCTGACTCATTCCATCATGGAATAAACATGTGAGAGGCTGTCAAAAAAAGGAACATGGCCTTAGGTGATATTAATAGAAATATATTATCTAAAATGGAAAGGGGGAAGACTTGTTCTACTCTACACAGGTCATAGCACATGTAAAGTTCAATTCTGAATAAAACATTGACAATAATGTCCAGGGGCATAAAAATTTTGGAAATTTTACCAAATGAGAAATGTTTGAAAGAACCAGCAAAGATCAGAAAGCAAAAAATTTAGTAGGCATATTACTCTTCAAGTGTTGGAGACACTACACAAACATTGGAGCCAAAATAAGATATTCCAGAACTGTATGATTTTTCTGAGTCCTGGGCTCTCTGACTGACTGTAAGTTGTGTGCTTTCTGAGTCTTACTTTTTTAAGACTGTGAAATTATTGCTAATAACAATGTTAGAAGTAACATCATCACTAATCTTTTATTTCCACAGCTATTTATAGTTTATATCCATGTGTATTATAAAGCACAGTATATACATGATTTTGCATATACCACCCTATACCGTATATAAATATACATAGCTTCCCTAACCCATGATATTGGCAAAGATTATTTTACAGATAAGGAAGCAGAAACTCAAGATCACTCTACACCTAGAAGATTCTTGATTTAATAACATAAAGGAGAGGCTAAACTCCTAAATAAGGTTCGAGAATGTAGACTGAACAGCAAACACAGACATCACCAGATATTTTGTAGAACAACATCTCCTGTGTTACTCTAGAAGGAAGGGGATGTTGGGGGAGTGGCAATGAACAACCTAACAGCTTCAAAGCACTTTAAAGTTGGAAATAGTTGCCTAGCATTTCGCTCTAGCTGTTAGTACTCAATTTACCTAGTTTTTCTGTTAAGTGTTTCAACTAAATGTAAATGCTTTAAGAATACAGCTCGCAAAATGTACAGGGGGCATTCTATATTAAAACAACCCCAACTGGGAAGGATTCTAAAAGCAGAGGATACTCCTTTCAATTTGACACGCCTCACAGATGAAAGTCTTATTCTCAAGAAAAAAAATACAAGCAGCTGTGAATAATTCAAATCACTAAATGACATGAATGGATTAATATTTTAATGATGCACTTGCCTTTTATCCCCACACAACTTTGAACATAATAAATTTGGTCTTAGAGCCGAAATCCTTAAAATTCTATGTTTGGTTTCCTTTTTTAATATGTATAATTAAATTCATCTTTGAAGCCTCCTGAAGGTTGTAGAGGGCAGGGAAGTATATTTTTACTAAAATGAGTCAAGTCTGTAGGAGACATCCACAGTTTCCTACACAGAAAACTACAAAGAGATTTGAGAAAGGATCAATACTGAAGCTAGGTTACCCAGAGAGAAAGGCCATTGTAGATGCGAAAACTCATCTCAATCACTTCTTTTTCCTGGGCATCCAGATACCAACCAGGAACATTGCTGGGGCAAACCACATGGTATGCTTGATGTTCTTCCTTTCCTTCACCCTTCGAATTTTTCATAGATTAAATCAGATTATCATGAACATCTCAGGTCACCCTGAATGAGAAAAGAGGTTAAAAAAAAAAAAAAAAAGGAGAGGAATGGTTGTATAATGGCTTTTGAAAGGAGGAGGCTACATTTTATTCTTGTGTGGAGAAAGCTGAGGGATTTATGGGCTGACAGTAGGCACCTGAGCCTCATGCCTTTTTTAGCAACAGAGAGCAGGGCTCTTTCACCTTCCTGTGGGCTGCTTCCTTCTGTAAGTACAGGCTCTCCAAAGGCTATGGCTAGAACGAGGATGTTGCATCTGACATGGGGATTATTAGTTTCTAAAATTAGCATATAATGTGAAAATGACCCATAATCAAAATATCCTTGACAAAAAAGATCCCTTATATTTTCTTTAAAGTACAGTGTGCCTGGTTTTTCATATATAACCCTGTATTTATAAAGTACACAATAATATAGTTTAAAGAGTCATCTTATACCAAAAAAAAAAAAACCACACTGAAATATTTAAACATTGAAATCACACTCAGTGCTATGAGATGCTAATATCATGAAGCACTCAAGAAGCTACTTGGGGTCACGGTATCCTTAAGAGGAATGGGGCCAAATTGCCTGTTTAAAATCTCACAATCCTCTCTCCTCTTTTCCCTCCTATGTCCCCTCTCTCTCTTTCCTCCTCTGCACTTTCCTATCCCCTCCTTCCTCCCACCACCTGTCTCTCTTGTCTGACCAGCTATAGTTGAATTCAAGTAACCTGGGTACTCTGAGTCACTCCAACGCTTTCTGAGTCTTACTATATGTATTAGCTTTCTATTGCTCCATAAAAGATCATCACAAATTTAGCAGATTAAAACAACACAGATTTATTATCTCATAGTTCTGTAAGTTGGAAGTCCAGGCTGGCTGGACTGGGTTCTCTGCTCCAGATTTCACAAGGCTGAAATCAAAGTCATAGCTGGAGGCTCTGGGAGAGAATCCGCTTCCAGGCACATTGAGATAGTTGGCACAATTCAGTTCTACGCAGCTGTAGAACTGAGGTCCCTGTTTCCTTGCTGACATTGTGCTAGCGGTTGTTCTCAGCTTCTAGAGGCTGTTCACATTCTTTGGCTCGTGGCCCCTTTCCTTCATTTTCAAAGCCAACAACAGTGTGTTGAGTTTTTCTCAACCATCAAATCTACCTCTGCCTCCCTCTTCAGCTACATCTCTCTGATGACTCTTCTGCCTTCCTCTTCTGATTTCCGGGGCTCATGTGATTATACTGGACCTACCTGGAAAATCCAGGCTAATTGCCCTAGTTTAAGGTTAGCCGATTATCAACCTTAATTTGATCTGCAAAATCCTTTCACAGCAATACCTAGTTTTTGAATGAATAACTTCAGGATGGGAATCTTGGAAGACACCTTTAGAATTCTGCCTACCACACTGTATTAACAAATTCTTGGTCTCCCAACTATACTTTCCTATATCCCTTAAAACATACTGCATATCTAACCAAAAGACACAGGTAGCCAAGTTGGTAATAGGGTCTCATTTTCAAAATAAAGAAACAAATGATAATTTATTACAGAGGACTATTATGAGAGGAAGGGGTCCTGGTGGCACAGTAGTTAAAGTGCTCATCTACTAACTGAACCCACCAACCGCTCAGTGGGAGGAAGATGTGGCAGTCTGTTTCTATAAAGATTTACAGCCTTGGAAACCCTATGGGGCAGTTCTACTCGTCCTATAGGATCACTGTGAGTCAGAATTGACTCACGGCGATGGGTTATTATGAAAGGTTAAAAACATTTGAATAAAACTATAAAGGGTTAGCAATAGCAAGTATAAAAATAAGCGCACGCTAAAAGAAGAATGCCCTGGTCTGACAGAAGTACGAGAGGGAGGAGCCCGCAGACGATTCACTTGCTCTCTGGACATTTGGGGTCACTGATTTCGTTAGAGCTGCCCAGGTGTTCCTTCTTGCCAGGAGAAGTCTAATGTGCTTAGTGCTTTGAAACAAGCAGTGCTCTCAGGCTTGTTAAAGGCCTAGGTGAAAATCCCTAATTGAATCTAAAGGATCCCAGCTGGGTTTTGAGAAACTTGCTTCCAAACAGATTTGATTTCAAAACCACTCTGTCATTCTGATTTTAGCCAGTATTTGCATTGCACCATCTTTATCCTGGCATACTCATGGGCTTTGCTATACAACCTCTGAGCAAAGTAAGCCATCTGGAGTTCAGGAATTCCCAGCAGCTGACACATTCGTTGTTGTCTGACCCCCTTCTCCTGTAGCCAGTGGTCAGATGTTCCAGCACTCTCTCAAACTGATAAACCGGCCTCTCCTAATTGTTTCACAATCTAAAGGGGCCTGTAGGAGGCCTATTTTGTAACTTTTCTGTAGCTTTACTTGTTCTAAGGGCCAGAGCATTGTGAGGGCCAAGCTCTGTGCTATGCACCTCCCCCACACATACCTAGAACCCAATTTATGTCACTTGGTCTGCCAGTCAGCCCTGGGCTGTCACTTCATGGACATTTGACAATGATGTAATGGTGAAAAGTTTTTGTTTCTGTTTGTTTTTTTTGTTTTCCCACAAGTGCCACCAAGCAACTTAGAATTCTTCACAGGAATTCTAGAAACCAAAAATTACCAAATAGTGTGAGAATACAGAGGGAGAATTAAGTTTTTTCTGACCCTTTCAAGTGATATAACCATATATAACATGGACACAGAAGGAAAAAAAAAAAAACAAAAACCCAAACCCATTGCCATCGAGTTGATTCTGACTCATAGCAATCCTTCAGGACAGAGTAGAACTGCCCATACAGTTTCCAAGGAGCACCTCGTGGATCTGAACTGCCAATTTTGTGGTTAGCAGCCATAGCTCTTAACCACTACACTATACCAGGGTTTCCAACAGGAGAAATGATGACTTTTTCTAATCACCCTGAGAAGGCTGATTTTAGGTAACTAGGCCAGCAGGAGGAAGGGCTAGGGGAGGTTTCTTTGCTCTTAGGAATCCCTGGGTGGTGCAAATGGTTAAGCACTTGACTACTAGCAGAAAGGTTGATGGTTCTGACCCACCCAGAGGCGCCTCGTAGGACAAGCCTGGCGATCTGCTTCCAAACGGTCACAGCCTTGAAAACTGTATGGAGCACAGTTCTATTCTGCACACACGGGGTTGCCATGAGTCAGAAATGACTCAACAGCAACTAACAACAACAAAGTCTGGAGTCAGTAGAGACAAGAAACTGGTGACAAATAATGTCTTGCAAGAAGTATCAAAAGAATGGTAAAACACCAGAAGCAATATCCCTTATTAGTCCCAAAGGTTAAGGGTGTTGCCCAAAATGAAAGTGGGAATCAGAGGCAAACAACATCTTTGCTCCAGACCTGTTTTCCTCCAGGAGCTTTACAGGTCAACAATGGTCTGCTGCTGTCTGCCACACCCTGCCTCACACACCCTATGTAACCAAAAGACCTTGAATGGCACTGCTTATTTAGCACAAAGGCCAAAGAAAGCTTTCTGCACTGCTAACCTGCAATCATGGCAGAGATTCACTTCAGAACAAGGACACATGGTGCTCTTAAAAGAGGCTTAATCACTAAATTGCAGTCTCCTTAATTGCTAGCTTCCTGCCACCTAGGGGCATTCTTAGACCATTTGGGGGTATGACTGATTTCTAGACTTCACTGAATATACGCTGAGGCAAAAAAAAAATATCAATCCTTCAGCTTTTACAGAAGTTCAATATTAGACTCGTCCAAGCAATGGTCATTCCTGTGCTTTTGCAATAAAGTAACTTAGGCATTGCCCACCGTATTTTATGTTTCAGAATGCCTAAGAGACAGACATGCATGATAAATTTCTCCTGAGTTTCGTCGCTAGCTCAGGAGTAACTAATAGGTTTCTATCCACATCCTCACCATTGGTTTTATTTGGCTAGCAAAGGTTTTTGTTCTGGTTTGGTTTTAGTTTGAATTCCTTTGACTCGGGCAAGCACGAGCTGTTCCATTCCCTTTGGTTCATACCCAGCCACTTCACTCATTTCCTTACCAGCCTGGCGCCTGAAGGTCCCTGAAGGTTCCTGAGATGAAAATGAGAGCTCTGTTCAGTTAAACGATGAGAACTTAGAAGTAAAGATTATTTTTCCTTTTTGCTTTAATTGCCAATAACCTCAGAATTAAGTTCAGTGCTCATCTGAAAAATCCATTTGAAATTCCTAACATCTTTCTTGTCTCATTATTTTTTTTTTGTTTTGCATTTATTTCTAATTTTCTAGTTTTTTTTCTTTTACTGTAATTTATTTTTAAAGATTCCTCAAATCTTCTTGTAAATAATCAATGCATCCTAAATGCTTTCTTTCTTTTTATTTTTTTAATGAGGGACTTCCACAGAAATACGCCACATGTGGTTTCTTCTGGAACATACCCAGTTTAGTATAGCCCTTTCCCATACTAGCACAGCAGTCCATCATCTATAAAATAGACCAATAGCCATAAATCTACCATATCAATACAAAAAAGTTAAGAGAGGCTTAAATCCACGGGTTAGCTCAATTCAGTCCTGCAAGGGAGTTCCTAATCAATGTTTTAGCAATTGATCATAAGAAAGACTGGTAACGGAATAGGAGACTCAGTGCAACCAGTTGGAGGGGAGAAAACTTCTGTCTTCCTTCCTTTCAATGATGTCACCATTATGCCACCTTGGTATAAAGAACTAAATGTTTGTGGTGTGGCTTTCATAGTTTAGTATTTATTATATAAACAAAAACTTAAGTCTGAGTTCCAGCCAGGTTGAAGAAGTGAAAATTACAGCATGTGATAGCACAGGGTGTGAAGGCAGACTAGGATTGGGGCTAACCCTATTACACAGAGAAATTGTAGAGATTAAGAAAACAATAATAATAACAGAAAGTATTAGAAGAATTGATCACAGTTGTCAGTGGTGATGTCAGAAATCCTGACCTTTATGGAGGAAAGCAGGCCTTGGCTGCATGACATAGGTGCCATTTTCCACTTGGCAGAATGCCACGTGCTGGCCATGTAACCAGCCAGCCTCAGAAGAACAGATTATAGATAATTACTGAGAGCCATCAGCAGGGATGGGTTTCAGGTGGAAACACTTACCTGCAAATTTCTTCCTGGAGACAGACTTGTCACTTACGACATCTGGGCCCAAAATGTCACTACTAGAAGACCTCAGGGAAGAATTGGTATATAAAACAGGTAACTACATCATCTCCTCTAGTGATGAGAGCTGGAAAACCTTTTGCTTTCACTAAGATCTTGCAGCAACAGGCTCCAAAGAGATAAGCCCAGGGGCTCATTTTAGGGGTGATGTGAAAGAGCATGTTTGGGTTGGGGGTTAGCAGGACTCTATCTATCATTGAAGAATACAGATGTCAATGTCCTGAAAGCAGAGGAGCCATCCAAATACCTAACATGGGGAAAGGCAGAGCTTTTTATAGACTCTGAAATTTTTGTCCTCAGATTTCCGAGACTTTAATCATCAAAGACTACCAAAAATTAAGTGTCCCTCACTCCTCAACTTGCTCTCTTCCCCAAACACAGAGAACCCGGGGACCAAGGACAACCATAAACTGAAGATAAGATCAAGGGGTAGCAAAGCTAGGATAATTAAGCTTTTTGGTTGCACGTTTCAACTTTTTTCTACAAACATGCCTTTGTTCCCTGAAGATAGTTTTGTGCTAAACTTAGTAGCTGTTTTTTTTTCTTAATCTTTTTATTCCTCTCGTGAGTTCCCTGAGTAGAAGTGAGATCTATTATTTTTGTATATATGACACTATATTCAATAAATGCTAGATATCAGAGGATTAGAAGTCTTTTAAGAATCCTGTTTATTCATCTCATTGTTTTCTCTTGTTCTTCTCATTTAACAAATCTTTCTTTAAATGTATCACATTAGGAGGGTTACTATCTACCCTGATGGGTCATTGACTTTGTAGAGCATGGCATATGCTGAATCGAACATTGTAATTACATTTAGACCCAGGGTGACACCCAATTGTTCACTCTCGTTTGTAGCTGGAAGCACCTACAAATGACATATATTAATGAATAACAGATCCTGTGGTAAGTTAATAGGGTAGTAAATCTCGGTCAGTATTGCATAAACCAGGCAAACAAACAAACAAAAAAAACTGAGTGCTTGTAAACATATGACCTGGTGGGGTGAAATTCCTTTAGAAGCAGTTTAGAAATGATAAGGTTGAGTTAATGTCTGTCCCTGTACTCTTATTGTTCTGTAACCTACTCAATTCATATGTTCCAGCTCAATGCTTCTGAGAATTTCTCTGAGGGTAAAACCTGAATTTGCAAGCATTTTTGTAATTTTGGGGGTGCAGGTGCACCCCAAAACACTCACACACAGCAAAATCCTTTCATGCGTCATAAATGATTCTAGAATCCTCTTAATAACCTCGATGACCCTAGGCCTTCTATTTATTGCCCATGTGCTTCAGGTAGCTGATGTGATATAATGAAACATAAAGCATTAATGAAATTCTATTTTATTTTGGCCCAACAAATTGGAAAAAAAATAGAAGAGACTGATAAGACCCAGTAGTAGAAAGGGTGCCCAGGTATGAGGGAAAGTTTCACTCACTGCCCGTGGGCATGTGAATCACCACCACCTTTCTCGAAAGTAATATAAAACGGGAAACAAACTGAATGTTTATCAGTAGAGGTGTGAGTAAATAAAATATGATATGTCTACATTATGGATATCGTACAGCTATTAAAAAGAATGAATTAGATCTATACACAATGACCTGAGGGGAATGTCTATGATACATTGTCTATGATACAGAATATGTGCATAGCATGATTCCAGTTTGAGAAAGAAAGAAAGGAAGGGAGGGAGGAAAGGAGGGAGGGAGGGAGGGTACAGGATGAGGAAAATGCAAAAATCTGTTCATGTGTGTGTTTATCTTTGTATGAACATACAGAAGGAACGCCATGGGGCAGATAACTATTTTAACACTGGTTACATAGTGGGATGAGAGTGGAGAAGGTAAGGTGAAGTTATTTTTAAATTTTTCTTTATATAGCTCTGCAGGGTTTTACCTGGTGTAAAAACCCAAAATCTGTTGCCGTATTCATAGCGAACCTGTAGGGCAGAGTAGAACTGCCCCATAGGGTTTCCAAGGAGCTACTGGTGGATTGGCGCCCTGGTGGTGCAATGGTTAAAGAGCTTGATGGCTAACCAAAAGGTCAGTAGTTCAAATCCACCAGCTGCTCCTTGGAAACCATATGGGGCAGTTCTACCTGCCCTATAGGGTCACTATGAGTTGGAATCGGCTCGATAGCAGTGGGTTTGGTTTTGGTTTTGCTGATGGATTTGAACTGTCGACCTTTTCATTTAGCAGCTGAACGCATAACTACTGCACTTCCAGGGCTCCTTACTTGGTATAGACAGCACAAATAACTGTTGTTGCCCAACTTTGCTTAAAAAACCACCACCACCTAATCTGGAGGAGATGGAATAATGTAGACCTTACGGAGACCTTCAACCACTTGGTAAGAATGAACCAATTTTTAGTTCCATGAAGTCTTGAGCCAGCTTGGGGAGGGGAAGGGAGTGTTTGCTGAAAGTGAATTTCTGAGGTGACAGTGGAGACTAAAAGGTACTTTCCTTCCCAGAAGGAATCCTAGAATAATTTGGACATGAAAATGCTCAGGCCTGGCAATTGAGCCTTCAATTTCTACCTGTAAATTCCAATATATAGGTTGGGGATGACTCATACTGACAGAAATATAGACCATGTAGGAGCCCTGGTGGTGCAGTGGTTAAGCACTTGACTGCTAACTAAAAGGTCAACAGTTCAAACCTACTGTCTGGAGAAGGATGTGTCAGTCTGCTTCTGTAAAGATTTATAGTCTTGAAAATCCTACAGGGCATTCTACCCTGTCCTATAGGGTTGCTATGATCAACTCCATGGCAAATTTTTTTTTTTTTTTAAATAGACCATGTAATAACATATTGTCTGTAGGCCTAGGCCAGGGGTACCCAATTTGTTTTTGCCTAATAACCCCCTGGAATAATTAAATGCTACTGTGGCATAATGATTAAATGCTACCCTAGTGGCACAGTGGTTAAAGCACTGGACTGCTAATCGAAAGGTTGGAGGTTCAAAACATCAGCGGCTCCTCAGGAGAAAGATGTGGCAGTCTACTTCTGTAGAGATTTACAGCCTTGCAATCCCTATGGGATCACCATGAGTCAGAATTGACTAGCTGGCAGTGGGTTTTTTGTTTGTTCGTTTTTGTTTTACTGTTCTAGGAAAAGCCTGGGCTTAAGGTACATGCTTAGTGTTTTAGATAGTTAGAATAATACTTGGAATTTTTCATAGACTTTGGATTTTTAGCTCCCTCAATAATTAGGTTCAGTCAGTAGTTACCTGGGCCGTTGATTAAAAATTCCTGAAGAATTTTTAAGCATGTACTCCACATAAATGTAAATTTATTTATAAACAATATGCATGTTTTACTGTCAATCAATTTTTGACTTATTCTTTGGTGAAAATAAACAAGAGTATTCTTTTTTTCCTAACATACTCTCAATGGATTGTTCTTTGTATTTCTTGAAATGTGCGTACTCTTTGGTATCTATGCTTTTCCAAGTCGTAATAACTTATTTATCAAGTCTACTTGCATGTTTCATTGGATACATAGAAAAGTTAATTTATTTGTCAGAAAAATATATCACAAGGGTGCATTCCAATTTCCATTAAATTGTTGATCTTAATGTGGCCTTAAAGGTTTTAAGATCTAGTGATTTTATTTGTCATGAATATTCAACACTTTAGATTTATTACATGTTCTTATTTCTTATTAACATGCGTGATATAAAAATAAAATCAGTATCACTGCATTATTCAAAGATCAGGTCTATTTAGTTCAACAACTCATTTCAGTGCTATCTTTTGACCCTTAAATCTTTTCATCTAAGCTCTCTTAATACAGGAAAATCCAGACTTAAACAAAAGGTAAATCAGGAGACGATTCACTTAATAAAAAAAAGGTTTGGTTCAATGAAGGACAGAGCTTGGGATATCTTTAAATAATAACTTCATTAGTTATTTGTAAAATTATGCTATTTAGATATATCACTCATAGATATACATCAGTAGAAACATCAAATGAACAAAGTGATATTCATTAAGATTTGTAAACAATGCTTGGAAAACCAAAAGGAAAAAAAAGTCTATCAGATTAATTCAGATGGTGTTGAAAGGCTAATTCATTTCAATTCAGGTTCATACAAATGTCATTTGCTATAGATCTAGGTATAGAATTAGCAGAAATCATCTTTATGGCAAAAAAAAGATCAATCCTTATAAGATTATAAGAGAATGTTGGTTATTTCTCCCTGAACTCCTGCTTCCTCCTACAGCTGTCCCCTACCCCACGTATTCAAATATATATTTGCCTAGGTTATTGATGAGAGTGCAACGAATTAAGCCAATATATATTAGCAAGTTGAAACATTTATAGCCTTCATCATTGTCCCACTCGTTAGCTGAACACCTACTAAGCTGAATATTTTGTTTGCACATGTTCTCCTCTCCCCTGCCTCCATCCACTCTCTCCCAATCTCCATCTTGTTCTGCTCCCTGGATGCTGTTGTCTTCGATGAAGCTTCCTTATTAATAGGCTTCCTTATTCAGCAGCTTTTGTTTGGGTTTAGCCAATGTGGGGGCCAATAAAAAGCAATGACAAGGTATCACAAGTGAAGTTGGAGTATTTATTCCTTGGCTCCCTTTCTGTTGGGCTGCAGGTCTGGGTGGCCGGGTTTCTCTAAAGACCACAGCTCCTGCCAGAAGTTGTCTCCTACAGCCACAGCCTCCGCGATGGCTCTTTTGAGGTCCTAGCAATCTCTCCTCCCTCGTGCCCCTTCAGACCTAGGAGTAGTAATGGCTCCCTGCTATGTTAGCTCCTGAGTACATCATCATTTTAATGGTTCTCCCATAGCCCTACACATACCTTTGTAAATATTCCCTTAACTCTCCTCAATTACACCAATGAAGTGTGTCATCTATTTCCTTCTGGGATCCTTACCTACACACTTGTTATATGCAAAGATTTCATCAAGGGCTATGATCTGAAATGCATAAAAACAAATTACAAATTGATTCTGCCTCAAATAATCTGGTACAAGAGATAACTTAGTTCATGTGATATCATTGGTTAATATCTAGTTAGATATAATAGAGAAGGTGATCATATTTTCACATGAATGAAAGGGGAAAAAAAGAAAGGTACAAAATTCCACAGGATAACTTGTTCTCTATATGCCTGCTTGAAATAATTTAAATTACCATAGAATGAAACTGAATTTATAAATATTTTAACAAGATTTTAGAAGGAGTCTATTTTCCTATACTTTGTATATATGCAGTGGGATATTTAAAGTATATTTAGAGCATTAAAAATTATGTGTCCTTTCTCTGAATGTTTATTTTATACACATACTCACTTTATGGGAAATTTCTTGTTTCTTTTCTATTTGTGTGTATGTGTTTAATTTTGCATAAATGTCCACAAATGCTAAAACTTTCCTTCATAGAATATTTAAAACTATCTGGTGCTACTAAAACTGTTAATTATAGATTTTAAACATTTTAGTAACAATTTAATTATAACAATTGACTAGGGTATAGTAGTGAGAAAGCACCACGTTTTTAAGCCAAAAAAATCCCACTTAATGGTGTTTATTTAACTCAAGGGTCTCTTCCATAAACTGCAAAAAATAGTACTTTTACATGAATAGTTAGCTATATTTAGGTTCAAGTCCTTGTGGAATATCAGACGAATTCACAAACATATAAGTATAACACACACATTTCAGCTCCAAACTTTTTAATTAACATTTATTATTTTGTCAATATATAAACAACTAGTGAGAAGGAAGGGAAAAAAAAAAGAAATAGCTCTTATCCTTAAGATTTATAATGGAAGAGCTATACATGAAAGTTAATGACAGATTATAAAAAGGATCATTTCCTTATAGCTATTTACTTTTCGATAACTAGTAAGGCTAATCTAGAATTATCTAGTTTAATTAAAGTTTAGACAAATACTCCCACGAGTATGTTCATCGTTGTTTCATAGCTTCCTGACTTTCTTTCATCATAGTAGTCATTCACACTGTACTTCAAATCAAATGTTATATGACTTCAATGGATATATTTTGAAATTAACAAATATTGAAATACTATTGCTTGAAGTCTGTTTTAAGAACAAAGGCTTTAGAGGAAAATTAATTTTTAGGTAAGCACTGCTGAGCACAAGTTGGACTATATCTGGACTTGTCATACAAAAGATGTTTACACATTTGCAAGAGTAACTGTAAAGAAGAAAGAATACATTATCAAATTGTCTAAGAACAGATGTAAGATTTAAAATAATTTGCCTCCCAATGGCATGGTTTTCAAAATGGTGCAAACATAAATGTGTCTTAGAAAAACTAAACACTGGGTCAATAAATCTCAAATTCATAAAGTATGTGCAAAGCTTTGAACTGCACAGCCTCAAGTGATACATTAGCAGTGTAGACATACATTAAAGCACTTAGCATGAAAACCATCCGCTGTAAAGTGGGGCAGAAACATATTAAATATTCTTATCAATCCCAAGTCCAAAAGGATTACAATTTAGAACATATGCAGGATCAGTTATGCAAAATAGACTCAATAGCTTTCCAAATAATTTTCTAATTATTTGGGGGATTTTTTTCCCTATACTTTTGAGGGCAGAAAAGAAAATATTTCAATAATTTATTTTTGTTTATTTGGCTAGAATAGCAAATCATGAAGCACTCACTGAGCAGAATTAGCTCCTCTGCAATGAGATGCCAAATCTCTCTGCACACAGGGCCAGCTGACCAGATGGTACACTGTAATATAATGCTGTCTGAAATGGAGGTCCACAGGCCACAGGACAACAGAGGCAGATTGCGCCATGGAAGTGATATATTCAACTCAGAAGGCTGGGGTTGGCAAGTGCCACTGTTCTCTGCTGCTAAAGGGCAAACCAAATGCCATCTTCTTCATGACCCCAGCTCTCTTAGCATGTGGCTGCTTATTTTGCTTTTACCCTTTTCTGGAGTGTATGGTGGGTACCCCTAACTTGCTATGCTGAGAAAAAGAATATGTAGGCATTTGTAAAAATTGCCTTGTATACAAAGGGATTTTCTTAGACACCTTCTTTTGCTCGTAATGAATGAAACTGATTGGTTAGCTGGCTGCCTCCTGACTAACCCTGACAGAGCTTAATGGAAGAGAGGCTTAATTGCAGAAAAGCAATGGAAGAAATTCATTAGAGAAGTCTTGAAACCTGAAAATTATGGGCATAGCAGGTTACCCAAATGGAAATTGAGCAATTTAAGATGTCTTAATTAGATTTAAAACCAGAGCTTAGAAAAACCAAATTAGCTACACTGAATCAGATAAAAAAAAATCTGAGATAAAAATGCATGGCTATTACCGGATTACTCAAGCTAGTCGTCTGTACAGCTTTGTGCTGGTGTTCGTATGTACAGCCTTTATAAGGAGTAACCACCACCACAACAAAAAACAAAGAAAATTGAGCACAAATTTTTAATAATATTTTGCATTTAGTCTTAACCTTATAATAAAGGTTTTAAGGAAATGCTTTAATAACTGTCCCATTTCAAAATATCTTGAAGACATCTAAAAAAGATAATCAAAGGAAAGCTTCATTTAAATTTCAAATAATTTTTTATTATTCATTTGAGAGACAGAAATTTACACCAAACAGTTGTGATCTCATGGCCATAAAAGTATGGGCTTAGAGAAAGCTAGCCAAATATTCAACAGAATATTATATTTACTAGATAAGTACAGAACTTTGTGGTTAGTAATAAAAGGAGAGAAAAGGAAAAGAAAAATGTCTACAGCAAGCACAGTCTTAAAGATTGTCACTCATTCATTCATATTTATTAGGCAAATATGTCTCAGACAAATTATACAAAGCTCCCGCCTTAATGGAGCACAAAAGCTAGTGAAAGGGATAGGTGTGAAACAAAAGGAAATGTAAATTAAACACTGTAATTGCTGTTAGCTGGCACTGAGTTGGTCCCTGACTCATGGTGACCCCATGTACAACAGAACAAAATGTTGCCCGTTCCTATGCCATCCCCATGATTGGTTGCAGACTGGACCATTGTGATCCATAGGGTTTTCATTGGCTGACTATCACAAATAGATAGCCAAGCTTTTCTTCCTAGTCCGTCTTAGTCTGAGAGCTCTGCTGAAACTTGTTCAGCATCGTAGCAATACATGGACAGATGGGTAATAGCTGTGCATGAGGTGCATTCGCCAGGAATCAAACCTGGGTCTCCTGCACGGAAGGTGAGAATCTGACCAGTAAACCATCATTGCGCCCATACACTTTAAAATAAGCACCATAAAATATATAAAGGCACAAATGTGAGATAATAGAGATGGGATTTGGATGAAGGCCTCACTGAGGAAGTGATATGCAAGCCGACACCTGATACTGCAGGAAGGAATGGCTATCCGTTGCTCATTGTCGTCAAGTCGATTATGACTCGTAGTGACCCTATAGGACAGAGCAGAATTGCCTCATAGGGTTTCAAAGGAGCCGGTGTTGGATTTGAACTGCTGACCTTTGGGTTAACATCCATAGCACTTAACCACTGTGCCACCAAGGCTCCTAAAGAACAGTTAGCCAGTGTCATGGGCCTGCTGTTAGACAGATGGAGTAGGCCCATGTGGAGACATGACACATTCAAGGCAGGGAAAGTGGTCAAGGTGGCTGGGGCGTGGTGGCTGAGGGGAAAGAAAGTGAAAAGAGATGAGTCTGGAGAAGGAAGAAGGCGCTGGCTCCTACAGGCCTGTAAAGATTGTGTATTTTATTCTGAGACTCAGTACCTAGCGAAATGTGGCGCTTTTGAATAGGTTTAAGCTGTGAAGTGACATCATTGGGCTTGGACTTTCAAAAGATGGCGTCATTGCTAAGCCAACATGTTGCAAAAGAGAGGTTTCTGGATTCCCAGTGCACACTTGTAAGTGTATTCATTTAGTATTCATTCAATAAACAATTTTCAACATCTGCTCTTTGCCAGTTCCCCTGAGAAGAGAGATGCAAAGATTAATAAGGCTTACATTTTGCCTTCAAGAAATGTAACAGATTATTAGGTAAGTATGACGTATTAGAGATAAATATGTATTTAGAAGTGTATACAAAACGTAAAGGAGACTGGGGGGAAAACTTCATGGAAGAGAAAGGCATTGGACTGGGTCTTGAGAGGTGATAAGGAGGGGGGCAGTATTCTGTTTTTGTTGTTGTTAGGTGCCATTGAGTCGGTTCCAACTCATAGCGACACAATGTACAACACAATGAAACACTGCCCAGTCCTGCGCCATCCTAACAAACATCATTATGCTTGAGCCCATTGTTGCAGCCACTGTGTCAATCCATCTCATTGAGGGTCTTCCTCTTTTTCGCTGACCCTCTGCTTTACCAAGTATGATGTACTTCTCCAGGGACTGACCCCTCCCGATAACATGTCCAAAATATGTGAGATGTAGTCTGGCCATCCTTGCTTCTAAGGAGCATTCTGGTTGTACTACTTCCAAGACAGATGTGTTCGTTCTTTTGGCAGTCTAAGATATATTCAATGTTCTTCGCCAACATTGTAAGTCAAAGGCATCAATTCTTCTTCAGTCTTCCTTATTCATTGTCCAGCTTTCTCATACCTATGAGGCGACTGAAAACATCATGGCTTGGGTCAGGTGCACCTTAGTCCTTAAAGTGACATCTTTGCTTTTTAGCATTTTAAAGAGATCTTTAGCAGCAGATCTGCCCAATGCAATGTGTTGTTTGATTTTTTGACTGCTATTTCCATGGGCTTGAACGTGGACCCAAGTAAAATGAAATCCTTTACAACTTCCTTCTTTTTCCCATTTATCATGATGTTACTTATTGGTCCAGTGTGAGGATTTCTGTTTTCTTTATGTTGAAGTGTAATCCAACCCAAAAGCTGTGGTCTTTGATCTTCATCAGTAAGTGCTTCAAGTCCTTTTCACTTTCAGCAAGGAAGGTTGTGTCATCTGCATATTGCAGATGGTTAATGAGTCTTCCTCCAATCCTGATGCCACATTCTTCTTCTTATA